>NW_024070186.1:81058923-81221359 GCF_014754425.2 Oryx dammah | reverse complement strand
TCTCCTCTGTCATGCAAGAATACTCTCCTCTGTCATGCAAGAATACTGGGGTGGGTTGCCATGCTCTCCTCTAGTGGATCTTTCCAACCCAGGGATCAAACCCACAGGTCTCTCACATTGCAGGCGGATTCTGTACCATCTGAGCCACTAGGGGAGCCAGGAATACTGGAGTGGGTAGCCTATCCCTTCTCCAGGGGATCTTCTGAACCCAGGAATTGAACCAGGGCCTCCTGCATTGCAGGCGGATTCTTTACCAGCTGAGCTACCAGATTGGTCCAAATGCTGCAAATTCAGGAGATATTGCTCCCTCAAATGTAAATATGTTCAGCCAGCCAAGGAGCTCCAGCATCACTCTTTTTTGAAAATTTGCTTTGGGTTCATAATTATGCTATCTTTTTATTGGAGTATAATTGCTTTACAATGTTTTATTAGTTTCTGCTGAGCAAAGAAATGAATCAGCTATGTCCATGTGCTCAGTCATGCCCAACTCTTTGGGAACCCATGGATGTTGGGAACCCATAGATGGTAGCACGCCGGCTCCTCTGTCCATTAGGTTCTCCAGTAAAGAATACTAGAGTGGGTTGTCATTTTCTACTCCAGGGGATCTTCCCAACCCAGGGATCAAATCTGTGTCTCTTGGGTCTCCTGTATCGGCAGGCAGATTCTTTACCACTGCGCCACCTTGGAATCAGCTATACCTAAACAAATATGCCTTTCCTCTTGAACCTTCTTCCCATACCCCCACCTCACGCCTCTAGGTCCTCACAGAGCACCCCTCAACAACAAATCTACAAACAATAATGTTGGAGAAGGTGTGGAGTAAAAGGAAGCCTCCAGCACTGTTGGTGGGAATGTAAATTGACATAACCATTATGGGGAACAGTATAGAGATTCCTTAAAAACTAAAAATAAATCTACTATATGACCTAATAATCCCACTCCTGGGCATGTATGCTAAGAAAACTAGAATTCAAAAAGATATATATTCATTGTAGCATCATTCTTATTATGAATTACATACAGAGGGGTTAACCAGGCTTCCAAGGATATAAATTTTATTATTTCTGAATTTGAGGCAGGAAACAATGCGATTTGGGTTGAGTGTTACCAGAAAAATTGTCTTTTATTAGCTGAAATCCTTTTAGTATATGATATTTTGTCCCTCCTTCCTTCCTTATCTCCTTCTTCCCTTAACTTTCTTCCTTCTTTCCTGCAGGGTCATACCTTACTCAGTATTCTGACCTGCCCATTTGCCCACATTTAGGAAACACTGCGTTTTACTTTATACCTTCCAGCTCTAGTAGAATTTAACTATTACTTACTTTGTGCTCACTACATGCAAGTTATGTTTGTATCTAGGTAGAAATTATTTTTTTATTAGAAAACCAAACAAATTACTGGTTTGGAACTCAGAATATTTTGATTCTGGTACTAGCTTTACTGCATACTCGATACTTGACAGGAAATAGTCACTTCTCCCTTTTGGATTTAAACTCTTCCCTCTGTTACATGGGGGCTTCCTTTGTGGCTCAGCTGGTAAAGAATCCTCCTGCAACGTGGGAGACCTGGGTTTGATCCCTGGGTTGGGAAGATCCTCTGGAGAAGGGAAAGGCTACCCACTGCAGTATTCTGGCCTGGAGAATTCCATGGACTGCATAGTCCCTGGGGTTGTAAAGAGTCAGACATGACTGAGTGACTTCCACTTTCACTTTCTGGTATATGGAGATATTTGCTGAGATATTGTTAACATTTCATTATAGATGTTACAAAGCTGAACGAGTACATTCTAGGGGAAGTTTTGGAAACATCCATGTGCAATTTTACAGATTTAGCAAGACTATGAATGTGTGTGAGAAATGTGGAATTGTTATGTGGGAACTTATGGACATGAATTCTAGAGTTACTACTTAAAGTCCGTCTAGTCAAGGCTATGGTTTTTCCTGTGGTCATGTATGGATGTGAGAGTTGGACTATGAAGAAAGCTGAGCACCAAAGAATTGATGCTTTTGAACTGTGGTGTCGGAGAAGACTCTTGAGAGTCCCTTGGACTGCAAGGAGATCCAACCAGTCCATTCTGAAGGAGATCAGCCCTGGGATTTCTTTGGAAGGAATGATGCTAAAGCTGAAACTCCAGTATTTTGGCCACCTCATGCAAAGAATTGACTCATTGGAAAAGACTGTGATGCTGGGAGGGATTGGGGGCAGGAGGAGAAGGGGACGACAGAGGATGAGATGGCTGGATGGCATCACTGACTTGATGGAGGTGAGTCTGAGTGAACTCCAGGAGTTGTGATGGACAGAGAGGCCTGGCGTGCTGCGATTCATGGGGTCACAAAGAGTCAGACACGACTGAGTGACTGAACTGAACTGAACTGAACAGCTGCTAGGTCGCTTCAGTCGTGTCCGACTCTGTGCGACCCCATAGATGGCAGCCCACCAGGCTCCCCATCCCTGGGATTCTCCAGGCCAAGAATACTGGAGTGGGTTGCCATTTCCTTCTCCAATTCATGAAAGTGAAAACTGATAGTGAAGTAGCTCAGTAATGCCCAACTCTTAGCGACTCCATGGACTGCAGCCCACCAGGCTCCTCCATCCATGGAATTTTCCAGGGAAGAGTACTGGAGTAGGGTGCCACTGCCTTTTCCAGAGTTACTACTTAGTGCGTGGAAAACCTTGTGCATAACCTCTCAGATTCTTAATTCATTCATCTGTGATGGGAGATAATAATTTGCATGGGTATTGAGAAGATTTGAGGGCCCCATCCCCCCAAAAGTAATTTCAGGGCTTATGGCAGTTACTTTATGATTGTTAGCTATTGTTATCACTGAAAAATCTACAATATTTTTGTCAGACTTATTTTCTTCTTTAAATTAACATTTTTGCTTGATTTTATTTAGTTCTGAGTTTATACATGGGTATTAATTTGCACAATTTTGTAATATGTAAAGTGGTTCGAGCACTCAGAGAAAAAGTATTATGCAAATAGAGGACATTATTATTCACTGCATTGATGTGTGAATGCTCAAGGCTACAGACATATTCATCTTAAAGGAAGTATTAACTTCTAAATCTACATGAACCTTATAAATGCACACTTAATAAACACTGACAATTTAAAATGTTTCACTTTTCTGTTAAAATTGAAAAAGACAAATGTTAATGTACCACAAAATTTATGACAAGATTAGAAAATGCCAGAATTCAAACTTTTAGTATGAATTTCTTACAAATTAAATATAGACAATTATAATAAGAGATCTTGCCTATCATTGCCAATTATAAAATCTTGCCTGTAGATATTTGAGCTATGTACATTCACTATTATATTACTATATTATCATCTTACAGTTGCATTAATTTGATACAGCATTCACGTATATTTTTTAATTCTCATAATTCTCTTGTGAGATAAGAAAGTCAAGGATAAATAGTTTTTCATTATAAATGAGAAAATAGAGGCAGAGAGCTTAAATCACTGGTCTATGGTCACATTAGAGTCTAAGTTCATACTATATTCACTTTACTGGTGGGCATGGATAGAGCATACAAGGGGAATTATGACTATTTCAATCTGATTGGAGTGCAAATTTGAGGTGAACTTAGAACAGGCTGAAAGGATGCATGATAATAATGCTAAGACTTTTGAGTATCCTCATGGATAGAATTAGAGGAAAAACTGAAGTCTCCTAAAATACTCTTGCCATCAGAATTATGTTATGGATAATATGGTGGAGCATGAAGGTAGACTGGAAATGGACAGGAATATAAGCAGAGATTAAATGGATAACTGGAATAGTTCAGAAAATAAAATAAATATAAACAAAACCATTATGGAGGTAGAATGAACGTAAAGAAGGCAGAGTGGTAGAAAGTCTTGGAAAAATAGGGCTTGTAAGAGTAGATAGGATACATGATTAAACTTTTCTTCTTTACTTGAGTTCTGATCCAATTATGAAATAGGATCCAGGAATCTAAAAGATATAGATTAACAAACCTGCTTAATTGCTGCAGTTTGTGGTTTAGCCAAACTACAGCCAGTCAGCTTGCTTTATTTGAATTAGACAATCTTCCACATTGAGTTACTGGTATGAATGGATAACTTTAGGCCTTCCTGATGTGGGCTACCTTGGTAACTAGAAAAGGAGAAACAGAAAATTTCTAGATTGCATACATCTATAAGCAATCTCTTACTGAGAAAGGAGGGATGGTAGAGCTGAAATAAGCATGTTCAATTTCTTTTTCCAACTTGCTAATCAGAAAATCACATCTCTTCCTATGAGAAACAGAGAATAAAATGTAATGAAAGAGATCAAAATTTGGCCCACAGATGATTTTAAGAAAGTTCCTCCACTGGGAGACATAACTATTGATGATAAGTAAAATAAAACAAAACCATCACTAATTTTTAAAAAATTAAATTTAACCTGTAGAAAGGCAGTAATAATCTCAGCCGAAAGGAGAGTTTCTCTGCCTGAGCACCTAATGATATATCTGAACATAGAATTATTTCTTGTAAGATATTTTATTAAGCACAGAGGATGCTGAACAACATCCTTCCCAGTATTGTACTGACAAATATCTCCATAAATGGTCACATTTTCTCTGGAGGGCAAAATCCCCCACTCCCTTCCTTTGAGAATCATTAGCCTAAGTAGAGAGAAATTTGAACCACGGCATTTTTTCATCTCAAGAGTCTAAGTTTTAATCTTTCTAAGTTAATCATGCATAGAGTCTTTGAATTATCTTACCACTATTTTTGTAGGATCGAAAGACCATGTCAGTCTTTATGAGGAAAATATAGTTTACACTAGACCTGAAATTTTAGAAACGACATTGATAGCTCCATAGCAGAGAGATGCTACTGGGAATTCATTACATATTATCCTTTCATTAGTTTGGAAGGATATTCTTTGGTTTTGTAAAATACTTAAAACATTCTGTTTGTCAGAAGACTATAATTATTGTACAAGGAGTAGGTAGGAGTACAGCATCCAGGGACATTGTGATTAACACCCTTGTCATTACTGCCATTCTTTCACAGAAATTTACTTATGTGGTCTCTGAATATATTATTTCAACATTGGGCTATACTTATATCCATCTGGAACAGGGAATGCTGTGCAAGAGATACGAATTTTTTTAAAAAAAGAGGTTATATAATCTATAATCTGCTTTTGAACTATTGTTCTGGAGAAGACTCTTGAGAGTCCCTTGGACTGCAAGGAGATCCAACCAGTCCATCCTGAAGGAGACCAGTCCTGGGTGTTCATTGGAAGGGCTGATGCTGAGGCTGAAACTCCAGTACTTTGGCCACCTCATGTGAAGAGTTGA
The DNA here is from genome assembly GCF_014754425.2 of Oryx dammah. Taxonomy (NCBI): domain Eukaryota; kingdom Metazoa; phylum Chordata; class Mammalia; order Artiodactyla; family Bovidae; genus Oryx; species Oryx dammah. The sequence goes on along the minus strand of NW_024070186.1, from coordinate 81,216,028 downwards.
CTCATTGGAAAAGACTCTGATGCTGGGAGGGATTGCGGGCAGGACAAGAAGGGGACAACAGAGGATGAGATGGCTGGATGGCATCACCAACTCGATGCACATGAGTTTGTGTGAACTCTGGTAGTTGGTGATGGACAGGGAGGCCTGGCATGCTGCGATTCATGGGGTCACAAAGAGTCAGACACGACTGAGCGACTGAATGAACTGAACTGAATCATCTACAGTTTGGTTAATGCAAACAGCATTAAAATTAAAAAGCAAGACTTGGGTTCAATAACCATTTTGGCTCCTGATTTGCTTCTTTATATTGAAAAAAGTCACATCATTTTTCTAGGACTAAGGTGATACATGGGCATCAAAGTAAACCTCCACAATGCTGTATAGTTGGGTTAGACAGGTTGGAATTATTTTTTCCTGATTCATATTTGTCCTGAAGGCATCATTTTGTCACTTAGGGAACTGCCTATCAGATTCCCCAGTTTTGGTAGATCTTGGGATTTGGCCTTTTTCCTTCAAACTGCAAAAGTCAGTTCCTGGTCAAGTTAGGTAAATGTCCTCATAGTAAAAGCAGCTTCCAGCCTCAACCTTCCACTTTAGCTTCTCCCTTTCTCTTGGGTTCCAGCTTAATCACATTTTCCCTGTATTTTCAGCTCTCTGTTCTTTTCCAGAACTTTTTCAGTGACAGACTAGCTGCCATTATCAGAAACTGGAAATCTGATACATTCAACATGTATAGGGAAAATAAGCTGAGTCACAGAACAATAAGAAGCACTATAATGTAACTATCAAGAGCAATAACCTGGTTTTAACAGGGCTGTAAAAATATTCATATCTTATCATACTCGATGTATCCCTTTATATTGTGTTTTGTCTTTAAACTATTTTATAAAACATTTAATAAATATAAATAAAATGTTCATAGTGTAAAGAGGTGTAAATAATGGTAGTGAGATAAAGAACTCATGATGAGTGTTCAGCTTAAATAGAGTACTGTAAATACCTTTTCAATCCAAGATAATAATTATTCAGAGTTTTGTGTTTTTATTCCTTTCCTTGCTTGCATTATTTATGTTTCTCATTTTGTCGTATGTATCACAGATACTTTTGTAATACTGAAAACTTGGCTTAATATACATTGATGATTCAATCATATTTCATAAATTGTATATCATAATTTATTTAACTATTCTAATATTATGCACTTATTTTTAATAAATAATGTGTGTTATTCACCTCTATGTCTAAGCCTTTGTTCATATTTTTGATTATTTGGGTGATAAATCTAAAAATTAAGAGGTAAAAAATATGCATTTTTAAAAATCTTTTATATTATGTGCTAAAAACCTCTTTTCAGAAAAGTTTGTACTGATTTTCTGAGTAATATTGTGATTGACTAAGTGAAATCTTTAATTAGACCACACGAATTAAAACCTCAATTTACCTCTAGCTAATTGTGTGCTGAGATAAGTTCTTAATTGCTCTGTGCCTCTATATTTATTTTTTGTAAGTAATGTTCATAAATACCTACTTTCTAAGTTTGCTATGAATATTTAATAGAGTAATATAATTTATACAAATTTGCTTTATGAAAAGATTGAATATAATAAACTACTTGATATTTTACTAAATAAAATAATCAAATATGTATAAAATCATTTATATAATAAAATAATAAACTACTAAATATCAGTGATAAATATGAGTATTTTATACTAAAGGCTTCCCAGGTTGTGCTGGTGGTAAAGAGCCTGCCTGTCAATGCAAGAGACTCAGGAGACATAGGTTCAGTCCTTTGGTGGGGAAGATCCCCTGAAGGAGGCCATGGTAACCCACTCCTGGCAGGTTATTTTTGGTCCCTAGGGTCTCAAAGAGTTGGACACAACTGAAGGGACTTGGCGCGCATGCACACATGCTTTACTAATGTTAATAGCATACACTGTGAATATTAATTTATATATTTCAGAAAATATTAGCTAGTACCTCAAGCAAATATCTTATTTCATCTTTCATTGCTTGGATTACTATTTATTTTCATATATGTATTAGTAACACTTTTTTAATAAACCATAAATCTATGTCTTCCCCATTGATATGAAGAGATATTTTTGATTCTTGTGAATTTGTATTAACTCCCTAATTACCAAGAAATTAGCTCTTTTATACAAGGTTTTTCAATTGTTTTATTTTATAATTTATATTTTCTTTTTTGTTTTAGGATACATAATTTTTAAATCTTTTAATATAAATGATGTTTGAATCTTATCCATGTTAACTTTGATTTTATGTTTAAAATGTGTTTTCCCCATATTGGGAAAAATCGGTCTACACTTTCTTTCAGTTAAGCAGTTTTATTTTCAAAATTCAATGCACCAGGGATTTACTTTGGTCTAATTAGCATACTATTTATGTTTCTCATTAATTCCAAGGGCTTTTCAAAAGAAATTTTAGAGTTTTGAAGTAAAAGTTACTATTAATGGAAAATGAGGAAAGTGTTCTCTTTCTTATAGCTAGAGGTTTTATTTGTTTTCTTGCTGTTTATTTCTGACTTAAGGGTGTGCTGCTAGTGTTTCTTCATTACGTGTAATATTGGCACTGGATTTCAGAATCACAGACATTCCTTATTACGTGAATGAAATATCTATTTCCAGTATACTCAGGGTTTTAATGAGAAATAGTTAAATCATATTAAATATCTTTATAGCATTGTTAGCTATATCTTCTTGAAGAGACAACTGAAGATTTGTACTACTATGACAGCTTTCCGAGGAAGATGTATAAACACAGTTAACTAGGACTTTGAACCTAATATCTTGTTTTAGGTTTATCATGTTTTTTTTCCTCTCACTAGGATGATTTTTTTGCTATTAAACTTTTTCTATACAACAATATAAAGGGAATGATAATGCTGGGGGTGATGATGGAGTAATAAGAGAATAAGGATGATGATTGTGATGACAATGACGATAACCATAATTAAGTTACTGAATGTTTACTATCCTTTGCTTAACTTTGCACATGCTTTATTTCATTTTATCTTCTTTTTAAATGAAGAAAGTGACTTACAGAAGATGAACTACAAACAAAATGTAGTTTGTAAATGGAATGGAGTTTAAGGGCAGATAGTTGGAACTTGGACTCAAGACCCTCAGCTTTATTTCTCAGTGTGCCTTGTTTCTATAATTCCTTCTGTCAATGATCCTAGTTTGTAATTATTTTTTTAGTTCTGTGTTCTGAGACTCCATGTGCCACCTTTCATATATTTCTATGATCAGCATTTACTTATTTATTTATTTTTTGGAGAGCTGCAATCTCTACTGGGATTTTGAAAGAGAAGGATGATGAATGTAAGGGGACTAGATTGGAAATGAGCTCATTAGAGAGCTCCTGTGCTCATTAGAGAGTTCCTATGCAATTAGAGAGCTGCAGTTTATTTCTCAGGTTAGTTAAGCCTTCCCATCCCAGAATTATGGGAACAATAGAGTTTAATGAATGACTTTTTCTAACTTCTTTGATGCTGTTCATACAATTTCCTATCAGAAGATGGAGCATATGGTTCCTATTTTATGATAGTGTTTTTAAACTTTTCCTCATAATTAATGTAATTAGGATAAAGTCCCTCTGGATTTTGGCATATGTTTTCTTCCATATTTAGTTTATAGTTCTGTGGCTCTTTTCTTTGTTTGTTTCTCTTAATAAGCATTTTTATAGGAACAAGGGCAGAGCTCTATCGAATTCCCTCGTCACGTAACCTAGAAATCTCCTTAAATTTAGTTTACTATTTAACTAAAAAGTAATACTGGATGTGTTGGATTATTTAGACAGATATGATAATTTTTTAATATATTAAAAATCAGTTAAGGCAAATAATTTTCCAGGAAAATGTCCAAAAATAAGGGATGATTAAAGATTAACTTTTTCCCCTGCTGGTATTAGGTGAGTCCATAAGACATCTCAATAGCATTATAATTTTTAGTTTCAAATTGAAATGAGAGATTAACTAATTGAGTTATGGTCATGGAAATGTTAATGACTGAACTTAGGGTGACGTGAAAACAGCACTCCTTGCAAATATGGACATAGTAGTTCCCACAAGTTATAAAAAGAGGTATAATTAAAGAGACATATTTTCTCTTTTTAAGGAAGAGGAATGACAGCAGGAACTTAAAAACTGAGCCAGAGCATCTATTTCTAGCCATGATGAAGTGGCAGGAAGTTTACTTACCTTCCCACCAGTAACAATATGAAAAACAGATAAATATGTAAAAACAGTAATTTTTTTATATCCCCCAACTGACCCATTGAGGTTTCTAGGATTTGGCACAGGGAGGGGGAACCAAGGCAGACTCTGCAGAATATCTGAGTTAAGCAAACAGAGCTGAGACTACTGGGCATGAGACTGTTCAGGGTATAGTAATGGAGAAGAGCAATTTGTACAGAGACAGAGCTTTGAGATTTGTAGGGTGTTCTGTTTAATAATTAAGTAGAGTAATGATCACTACTTATGGATGAAAAAACTACAGGAGGCTGGGGAAAGAAATTACCAAAAGAATTAGGGGTCAATAGAACCCTAGGTCAAACAGGCCAGGGACTAGTGACTTTTTACCAGCCAGATCAGAAAATCTCATCATGGAGGGTAACATTAGGTAAAGTACTCAGAAACGTGCCGCAGTAATGAGATCAAATAGCTCAGATTGAATACTGTTTAGGATCCAACTAGCAAATCTTAGGCTGCAGTCCATGGGTTCGCTAAGAGTCGGACACGACTGAGCGACTTCACTCTCACTTTTCACTTTCATGCATTGGAGAAGGAAATGACAACCCACTCCAGTGTTCTTGCTTGGAGAATCCCAGGGAAGGTGGAGTCTGTTGGGTTGCAGTCTATGGGGTCACACAGAGTCGGACACGACTGAAGTGACTTAGCAGCAGCAGCAGCAGCATAAATCATAAAAGCACAAACCTAAAGGATGAAAATGTTCCTGAGTATCTTAACTGTATCTCAGAACAAAGCTCAAGAATATCTGTAAGAATACAAAAATACCTACCTAGAAAAGTAAAGTTCACAGTGACTTACCTCCATTGCAGATTGTCAGGCACACAAAGAAGTAGAAAAAAAAAAGATCTATAATAAGGAAAAAGATCAATTAATAGAAACTGACTCAGACTTGCCACAGATATTAGAATTAGCAGTAAGGGAGATTAACAGACTCTACCAAAGAATAGATACAGATGGCAAATAATCACATGAAAAAATGCTCAACATAATCAGCCATTAGGTAAATATAAATGAAAACCATAATGAGACCCTACTACTTAGCAGCAGCAGCACACACCAATTAGAATGACTAAAATTAAAATTACTGACAATATGAGTTATCAGGGCTTCCCTGATAGCTCAGCTGGTAAAGAATCCGCCTGCAATGCAGGAGATTCTGGTTCAGTTCCTGGGTTGGGAAGATCCCCTGGAGAAGGGATAGGCTACCCACTCCAGTATTCTGGATGAAAGAATTCCATGGACTGTATAGTCCATAGGGTCATAAAGAGTTGGACACAACTGAGCAACTTTCACTTCATATGAGTTATTAGTCAGGATGTATTAGAAATGATATTCTCATATATTGTTGGCAGAAATGTAAAATGGTACAATGAGATCAGGAAACAGTTTGGCAGTTTCCTAAACTCTATCATATGATTCAGCTATTCTACTTATTGGTAAAAAAAAAAAAAGAAAGAAAAAAAAATGTTGAGTAGACCTTAAAACCAGTAAAGCTTTCATGAACATTTGTACTTAAGTCTTTGCATGGACATATGCTTTATTTCTCCTGTGTATAACTATAAACTCCACAAGGACAGGGAGCTTGTCTCTTGTTCACGATCCCAATTCAGTAACTAGCTCTGTGTCTGACCATGGTAGGAGTTCAAACCATGCTTGACTAAAGCAATTTGGGCTTCCCTGGTGGCTCACATGGTAAATAGTCTGTCTGCAATGCAGGAGACCCCAGTTCAGTCCCTGGGTGGGGGAGAAGGTAATGCCTACCCACTCCAATATTTTTGCCTGGAGAATTCCATGGACAGAGGAGCCTGGCGGGCTACAGTCCATGGGGTTGCAAAGAGTCAAACATGACTGAGCGATTAACACCTTCACTTTCTTTCAGAGTAGTATGATTTACTATGGACTTTGTCGTAAAAACAAGTAAATGTATAAACAAATTGTCTTGTATAGACTATTACTTCACACTAAAAATGAATGAATTATTTATCCATGCAACAGTATAGATAAATCTCAAAACAATTATGCTGAAAAAAGAAGCCAGTCTATAAAGAGTACATACTATATGATTCTGTTTATGTAAAACTCTAGAAAATACCCGTTAATCTATAATGACAGCAGATCAGTAATTAGCTAAGGAGTCAGAAGGTCAGGAGAGGTGGGAGGGAGAAGTTAGAATAGGGAATAAGGAATCTTTGGGAAGATAAACTGTTCACTATCCTGATGGTGGTTTCAAAGGTTTGTACATATGTCAAAGTACATATGTACAAACTGTTGTACATATACTATCAAATAATATAGCAATTAAAATGTTACACTTAATGTATATCAATTATGCTTCAATAAAACTGTTTTTAACCACGTCCTCTCCCTCAGAACAATCCAATCTCATGATATTATTCTAGGAACAAAAATGTACTGGGGATACACTGCTATCTGTTTCCATGCTCTCCTATTTCTTTGCTGTCTCATCTTCTGCCTTTCTATTAAGTATGGTTCCTCCTAGGCTTCTTCTCTTCTTGGTGCTCTTATCTTTTTGCTCTATATGCTCTCCTTGCATGATTTTGTTGTATCTTGATGTCTTAAATCTATCATTTTTTTCTAACTCACATAAATTTCCATAGTTCCTGATCTAAATATTTAACTATATATCAGATCCATTCATCTAAATGCCCACAGCACCTTAAACTCAGTATGTCTAGAGATAAACATGTCTAAAGACAAAATAAAAATTAAACATCACACAGTAAAACAAATTCTTCTCAGGTGTGGTTTCAGTTGATACAACATAAATTATATACCATCACCAATGACATGTTCTCACCAACATTTTATAATTGAATATATGTAACTCAAAACTTTAGAGCTAATCTTTATTTCATTGGAAATCTAGGCAATAAAAGAATGAGTTAAGTGAGTAAGAAATCAAATATTTGACAGTTGGCTCATCAAGTCCATATCATTAAAAAAGATGAGAAGTTTGGAAGTGATTTTTAGATTTAAAAGAACTAATAAGATACAACAACTGAGTGTAATGTGTGACTGTTGGATCCCAATTTGAATAAGCCAACTATAAATAATCTTTGGGAATAACTAGACAATTTTCAACATGGGTATTTGAATATTTGTAAATATGCAAATGGATATTTTGATATTTGGAAATATCCTAATGAATGTTTAGAAATTTTGTTGATCTTTTTTGATGTGAATATGACATTGATATTATGAAACAAATATTTGTTTTTTTTAGGAGATATATAAGAATGTATATTTAGGATTCTTCCTATTTTTTTATGCCTAGCTTTGCCCAGGTGTGCCATTTACTATTCTGGGAACTGTTTTCTACAGAAGAGATTTCAGTCAATTGCTCTTTGCTATGATTATGAGAAAATCAAGCAGATAGAAAAAATATTTTTGCATTCTTTATCTTCACAACCAGATATTAAATTTATAACCCTGAAAATCTGATTCCAGTATTTTTTTTCCCAATGAACTGAAGTGAAATCTTCATCCAGGAAAAGATATATCTTTGGAATTTGAAGTGGAATCATCTGGGGGCCATTACATGATGTTACAGGTATTAATTTGCGTGGTGAAGAATTCAGTTTTAATTATGATGGTCATTAGAAACTGGTAAAATATTTAAGCTCACTCTTTTTCTTCTTCCTTCCTCCCTTCTCCTTCTCTTCACCCCATCCTGCTCTTTTTTTCCTCCTTCTCATGGATATAATAAATAGCTTTGGGAACTGAGTATAACAACAAATACTTAGTATGGTATTTATAACAATAAACTTCCTAGCCTATTATCACATTTCACTCTTCTGGAAACCCTGTTATCTGAAGGTGCTAGTTTTTTTTTTAATTGCTCATATTTTAGAGAAATGAGATTTAGAAATCTCTGAATATAACAACTTTTAGAGCCAAGATTGGATTCTAAATTCAATTTACTTCCAAAGTTCTTATAAATATTTGTTCAATTTTTTTCAATTTCACATTGAAGGGTTTTAAAATAATTCTAATTGTTTCTATGTCTTAGCAGAAATAGGTATTTTTGCATGTTTCTCAAGTGGCTTTGAATCATATTAAATTTCATATTGCATTTTGAGAGCTTCTGCCATGGTTGGTTATGATATGAAAATAAAGTGATGTTATTTCTGCAATTACAAAAGGGAATTTACACTTTATCAGAAGAGAAAGGCTATAAAAAGACATATTTTCCCCTTGAATAAAAAATTGTGTTGATTTGTGTAGCTAATAAAACTACTATTTCTGTTTCCAAAATGAGATAGAATCCACTGGAAGGTTTAAGATGGTACTTTAAGGAAAAAAACTTTTCATTTTTTCCCAAATACTTAAGCCTGTCTTAGAATGTTTAAGTGAATAAATGCAAGATCACACATGTCTACAGGACATAGATAATATTAATAAATGAAATGATAGTGAATATACTTAATGTCTCATGATTGACTATGACATAAAAGTAAATATTGAATGTGACTTTTAATTATTAAAAACAAATCAGGAAAACATCTGGTTGCAACCCTGACATGTAAGGAGTTTGGAAGTAGTAGCTTTCATTTTCACATTTTCAGACAGCTGAACAAACTAGAAACCAACAACTCTTTTTAGATTCAGCTGAGAATTGTTGTCACTGGGAAAATTGCTAGGGAACTGTAAACAAAAATAAGAATAAAATACAACTACACACAAATTAGAATGACTAAAATTTTTTAAAAATTAAAAAAAAAAGAAAAACAACAACTTGATAATACCAAATACTGACAAGGATATGAAGCAACAAGAACTCTGATTCATTGCTGGTGGGAATGCAAAGCAGTACAGCTATTTTGGAAGAAAGTTTGGCAGTTGCCACAAAGAAACACACAGCATAACCTGATGATCCAGCAACAACACTCAGATATTTACTCCACTGAGTTGAAAATTTTATGTCCACACAAAAATCTGCACACTAATATTTATAGCAACTTTATTTATAATCACCCATATTTGGAAGCAATAACCAAAATGTCCTTCAAAGGTTAAAGGAAAAACAAATAGTGTTACATCCAGTGGGGTATTATTCAATGATTAAAAGAAATATGTTATCAAGCTACAAAAAGACCTGAAGGAACATTTAATGCATATTCCTTTGTGGAGGAAATCCATCTGAACAGGCTACATACTATATCATTCAACTATTTGCTGTTCTGAAAAATGGGAAAACTATACAGACACTAAAAAGAGCAGTGTTTGCCAAAGCTTTGAGAGTAAGAGGTGAGACTTTTAGCATGGTGAAACTATTATGTATGATACAATAATGGTAGACTTATGATGATTTGTATCTGTCAAAACCCAATTGAATTGTATAACACAAACAGTGAACTTAATGGAAACTACTGATTCAGCAAATAATATATTTGTTCTTTAGTTGTGTTAGTTAATAAATCCATCATACTAATAAAAAATGTTAATAGAAAAAACTGTGTGTGTGTGGTGGTAGAGGATGGAATAAATATGAGAATTCTATACTATGTGCTCACTATTTCTGTAAATCAAAAACTGTTAAAGTCTATTAAGTAATATAATAAACTGTGGAAAATTCTGAAAGAGATGGGAATACCAGAGCACCTGACCTGCCTCTTGAGAAACCTATATGCAGGTGAGGAAGCAACACTTAGAACTGGACATGGAACAACAGACTGGTTCCAAATAGGAAAAGGAGTACATCAAGGCTGTATATTGTCACCCTGCTTATTTAACTTCTATGCAGAGTACATCATGAGAAACGCTGGGCTAGAAGAAGCACAAGCCAGAATCAAGATTGCTGGGAGAAATATCAATAACCTCAGATATGCAGATGACACCACCCTTATGGCACAAAGTGAAGAGGAACTAAAAAACCTCTTGATGAAGGTGAAGGAGGAGAGCAAAAAAGTTGGCTTAAAGCTTAACATTCAGAAAACGAAGATCATGGCATCTGGTCCCATCACTTCATGGGAAATAGATGGGGAAACAGTGGAAACAGTGTCAGACTTTATTTTTTTTGTCTCCAAAATCACTGCAGATGGTGATTGTAGCCATGAAATTAAAAGACGCATACTCCTTGGAAGGAAAGTTATGACCGACCTAGATAGTATATTCAAAAGCAGAGACATTACTTTGCCAACAAAGGTCCATCTAGTCAAGGCTATGGTTTTTCCAGTGGTCATGTATGGATGTGAGAATTGGACTGTGAAGAAAGCTGAGTGCCAAAGAATTGATGCTTTTGAACTGTGGTGTTGGAGAAGACTCTTGAGAGTCCCTTGGACTGCAAGGTGATCCAACCAGTCCATTCTGAAGAAGATCAGCCCTGAGATTTCTTTGGAAGGAATGATACTGAAGCTGAAACTCCAATACTTTGGCCACCTCATGTGAAGTGTTGACTCATTGGAAAAGACTGTGATGCTGGGAGAGATTGGGGGCAGGAGGGGAAGGGGAAGACAGAGGATGAGATGGCTGGATGGCATCACGGACTTGATGGATGTGAGTGTGAGTGAACTCCGGGAGTTGGTGATGAACAGGGAGGCCTGGCGTGCTGTGATTCATGGGGTCACAAAGAGTCGGACACGACTGAGTGACTGAACTGAATTGAAGTAATATAATTAATAAAATGTTATTTAAGAAACTATACCAACTAAGAAAAATAAATCAGAAATTTTCTTCAATAGAATCACTGCAAAGATCATTTCATTTCTATGTAAGAATAAACAGTTATAAAATAAAATTTAAGTAAAGTATAGCATTTAAAATAGCATAAAAAGTAAACTACTTGGGGTGATTCAAGAAAGAGATGCATAAGATTTCATACAGAAAATTATGAAATTTTGCTGAACTCTGTTTGCTAAGTCGCTTCAGTCACGTCTGGCTCTGTGAGACGCCATAGACGGCACCCGACCAGGCTCCCCCATCCCTGGGATTCTGCAGGCAAGAACACTGGAGTGGGTTGCCATTTCCTTCTCCAATGCACGAAAGTGAAAAGTGAAAGTGAAGTCACTTAGTCGTGTCGGACTCTTCGCGATCCCATGGACTCCATGGGATTTCCCAGGCCAAAAGACTGGAGTGGGTTGTCATTTCCTTCTCCAGGGGACCTTCCCGACCCAGGGATCCAATCTGGGTCTCCTGCATTGCAGGTGGATTCTTTACCCATTGAGGGAAGCATTCAATACAATCTAACAAAAGTTTTAAATTTTATAGGAAATGTAAATAATCAAAATAACCATGAGTAACAAATTTCCTCAGAAATTTTCACAACTTTCTATAAAACTGTAGTAATTAACAGTGTGTTATTAAGCTAAGTTTAGATCCTTAGACCAAAAGATCAGAATTAATAGCACAGAAACAGAATTACATATATGTGGGTACTTGATATGATAGAGGTAGTTTAACAGGTCATTGGTGAAAGGTTGAACTTGACCATTTAAATGAGAATGTAATAGAGAAGAACAAAACTGACTTCATACTAGATCCTTTAGCTCTAACCTTTGTGCTCTGTCACTTGCCTTAGTCATGCTGGTTCTACACCTTTGTAAAGGAATGGTGACTATATAGCCTGAAATGCATTTGATAGCCCATTCTCACAGATCTGGCCCTCAGGCTTGACCTTTAAAGGTATAACTCATTTCATTGATATAAGATGAAAAATTGAAGAACAGAGGGGAAAAAAAAGTGCAGAACAAATGCTGAACATTTGTCTTGTTGGAGGCTTACAGGAATATTGTGACCAGACCTATGTTGACAGCTAGCTGTAAGAACAAAGGATTTAGGCCCCAAGAAATTTATAACAACCAGCCATATTCCCTCCCATTTAAATATAAAAGAAACTTGAATTCTAAGAGTGAGATGGTTTTTGTGTGACAATAGTCCACCATCTTCTTGGCTTGCTGGCTTTCCAAAGAAAGTCATTATTCCTTGCCCCAACATCTTGACTCCTGATTTATTAGCCTGTCATGTGGTAAGCAGTATGAGATTTGACACAGTAACAAGACCATTTGCTATTTAAATTAAAAAATGAAATTGAACCCATATTGCAGATTTTATGTAAAAATCAACTTTATTTACATTAAGTACATAAATGTAAAAGATATAACTATAAATAGATTAAAAAAATCAAACGGAGAATATTTTATCACCTTAGTGTAGAAAGTATTTCCTACATGAAGCACACAGCCACAACACACACACACACACACACACACAAACACACACACACAAAATAAAGGAAAATATTTATAACAAATTTGGTAATTAAAATTATGAACTTTTTAAATCCAAAAAAATGCCTTAAAATATGAATATTGAGTGATAACATGGGAGAAGGTATTTTCAACATATAAACCTAGCAAAGAATTAAAATTTTGAATATCTGAAGTAAATTTATTAATAATGACAAAAATAAAATGAAAAATGAACAGGAGAAATTGTAGAGAATAGAACTACTCCAATTAATGAATACACATGAAAATATGTTGTTAGTACTAATAGAAAAATGTAATTGGGAGCTAGTTGATGACACACGTTCACAAACAATTCTCTGATTGGTTTAAAAAAATGATTTTCACTTTGTTCAGCTTTTTCTTGTAACAATGACAGTGACAATTCTGGACTTTACATGTCAAACTTGAAACTGGAAGGCTTGTGTTTCTGGTTCTTTAAATCACATTTTTAAGAGAAGAAAAAATGAGGAAGTTCAGAGAGAATAAGATGGTGAAGGAGTAGGTGGACGTGAAGTACATCTCTCTCCTTGGATACATCAGGAATACACCTTCAGACACAGAAGTGCATGCAGAACACCAGCTAAGAGCAGACAGGAGTACCTGATCAGTGGAAAAACATATATAGAACCACGCAAAACTCGATAGGATGAAGGAACTAGGGGGGAAAAACAGGAGTGTTAGTAGGACTGGACCTGCCCTCAGCGGGTGGGGGAACTGAAGCAGGGGTCTGATCCCCACATCCGGGCAACTGTCTGAGTCAGAAGAGAAACATTTAAGGCTGAGTGAAACAGCTGACCTGCGGCACCCTAAACAAAATAGGCTCAGAGGTTAAAACATCTGCCTGCAATGTGGGAGACCTGGGTTCCATCCCGGGGTCAGGAAGATCCCCTGGAGAAGGAAATGGCAACCCACCCCAGTATTCTTGCCTGGAGAATCCCATGGATGGAGGAGCCTGATGGGCTACAGTCCACGGGGTTGCAAAGAGTCAGACACGACGGAGTGACTTCACTTTCACTTTCAAACAGAAGAATCAGAGTCCTTGCCAGAGCCATACATACCCCAAACAGGAATGCTGGTTCCCTGGAAGGCGCAGTGGCTGGGAGCTGAAGTTTAGGGATTACGAAGCAATCCCAGGGTGAGGGCTGCTGTTGATTGCAGAGAGAGGGATCAAGGGGATGTGAGGGAGGAGATTGTGAAGGGAAATGCCTGTGGAGGAAAGCTGGGCAGGCATGGAAGCAAGGGGATACTGTTGAGTCATGCTTAGTGGGTGGAGCCATCACCATAGCCTCTCTCCTCACACGCCAGATGAACATTAGAGAGGCTGGCCCATCAAACACCTGCCGCACTGGTCTATAGAGTAGGACCCCAGCCAGGGGGGCCCTTCTATGTGCCTGATGTGCCAAACAACAGAGAATGACCCTAGGCAAAAGAGCCTTCTAAGTGCCTGAATGGGTGAAGCTATGGAGAAAGACTGGCCAAAGAGGCCTTCTGATTGTCAGCTACAAGAGACTCAAAAAAAAAAAAAAAAAAAAGAAAAGAAAGACTCTGATAGATTCTGCATAACTCCTGCAGCAGAGGGTGTCTGCGCACTTGGTGCCTCCAGGGTCCCCGTAAGCCAAGCAGCTGGGCCACCTTCATGCTCAACTCTCACTGGGGCAGAGCTGCCACAGGCAAAAAAATTCTTGCTTCTATGTATGCAGGGTTGCTTCAGTCGTGTCCAACTCTTTGTGACCTTTAAGACTGTGGCCTGCCAGGCTTCTCTGTCAGGGAGAGGGGTTCTCCAGGCAAGAATACTGAAGTGTATTGGAAAATAATGGTTGCCATACCCTACAAGAGCACTGTATTTCCTGCTTCCCTAGCTGCCAACTCCCCTGATGACCTGGTGCTTCCAGAACCTCTGCAATCCAAGCAGCTGCACCACCTCCACACCTGGCCCTCACAGGGGCAAACCCAAGTCCTCCAAGGCAGCCTCAGGAGCAAACCCCAGTGGACAACCCACATGTGGAGGTGGAAATAACACCACAGTTGAAACCCAGAGGCAGTGTGGCTAAGGGAGAAGACCCAAAACCTTCCCAGCAGCTGTACAAGCTGCAGATTAAATCCACATGATCACCTAGGCAGGCTCTGTGTCTATGGAATACATAAAAGGTTATTGAAAGTTAAAGTTAGTTAACTTGCTCGGTCGTGTCCAGCTCTTTGCGACCCCGTGGACTGTAGGCCACCAGGCTCCTCCATTCATGGGATTCTCCATGCAAGATTACTGGAGTGGGTTGCCATTTCCTTCTCCAGGGGATCTTCCTGACTCAGGGATCGAATCCAGGTCTCCCACATTGCAGGCAGGCACTTTAACCTCTGAGCCACCAGGGAAGCCCCAAACTCCCACAAAAGAAAACATACTAGTTCTTCTAGCTGTGGACATTGGAGGAAAGAACATACAGGAGTAGGACCAGATTAGAATCCAAGCTTCCCCCACAGCAAGTGCAGAGATCAGCACAGTGTTGGAGGGCATCTTAGGGAGGTGTGGTGGACTGTGGCTCCCAGTGAGGGAAAGGACTCTAACAACAGTGACTCAAGAAAAACATTTATTATTCTTATTTTCTTGACTTGTTTTGTAGAATCTTCTGGAATTTTTTTCTTTTTCCTCCCCTCCTTCCACCTCTGTTGTAGTTGTCATTTTTATTGGCACTAGGAAATCCAATTAAGATTTTGAGTGTTTTTTTTTTTTTTTCTCAGTCACATTTTTTATTGTTATAAACATCTGCCTCTATGCTGGGCTTCTGCAGTTCTGTGGAGTTTTCCTTTTTTTTTTTTTCCCTCTCTCTTTTTATGATTTTAATTTTTAAGTTTTAAAACCTATTATTATTTTTTCTATATTTATTCCTTTTGCTTTTCCTACTGTTCTTTCCCCATTGCAGTTAATTTTTAACATATATAAATCTTCTTTATCTACCTCTATTTAGCTTTGCTTATCTATTCTTTCTTTCTTTTCTTTCTCTTCTTTCCTCTCAACATATTTGTTAGTCTTATTTTCATTGCTTTATTTCCTACTTGGCACCTTGCTTTAGTTTTGTTTTCCAGTTTGTGCTTTAGTTAGTTTTGTTCTTAATTGGTAAATACAATTTTTGATTTCCTTTGTTCACTGGGTCAATCTACTTACTTTGTTTTTGTTGGACTGTTCTGACTTTGCTCATGGGTATATATATATATGTGTGTGTGTGTGTTCCATTATTTTAATTATTATTTGGGTGATTTTGTAACTGCCATTTGTCTGTGGCTCATCTTTGATTTCTCACTTTTGAATATTTGTTTTAATCTTGCTTAATGCCTTAACAAATCAGTTGTGGAATCTCAGTTCCTGACCAGAGATCAAGCCTTGAGCCTTGGGAGTGGGAGCACTGACTCCAAGACCCTAGACTACCAGAGAGCTAACCCTAGGGAGTACCAGATAGTGAGGACTCACAAATGAAGCCACTTGAATACAAGACCCAGCATTACCCAACCACCAATAGCCCCCTATGCAGGACACCTCATCTAAACAAGAAACAAAACAAAAATGCAAACCCAATCATCAGCATAGAGGATTATGACCTCACTCAGCCTTGCCCATCATAAGTAAAACAAACAAACAAAAAAAACTCAGCACAAATCTCACCCTATATGAAGCTTACACAAACCACTGGACCAATATTAGGAGGGCAGAACCCAAAAGGAAGAAAGAATTAAACCTTCTTCAAGGAAAGAATTCAACTTGCCTTGAAGCCTAGGAAAAGGAGACCTCAAACACAATAAGTTTTAAAAAAATAATGAAAAGGCAGAGAAATACTACACAAATGAAGGAACAAACTAGAAACACAGAAGTCCAAATAAATGAAGAGGAAATAGGCAAGCTACCTGAAAAGGAATTCAGAATAACGATGGTAAAGATGATCAAAAACCATGAAGAAATGGGAAAAAATGCAAGAATCAATTAACAAAGACCTAGAAGAATTAAAGAATAAACATACAGGAACAAACAACAACATTACTAAACTTAAAAATACTCTAGAAGGAATCAAAAGCAGAACATCTGAACTAGAAGAATGAATCAGTGAGCTGGAAGATAAAATTGTAGAAATAACTTCTGAAGAACAGAATAAAGAAAAAGAATGAAAAGAACTGAGGATAGTCTCAGAGACTTCTGGGACAATATCAAACATACCAACATTCAAATTATAGGGCTCCCAGAAGAAGAAGAGAAAAAGAAAGGGTATGAGAAAATTTTTGAATAGATTATAGTTGAAAATTTCTCCAACATGGAAAAGGAAATAGTCAGTCAAGTCCAAGAGTCACAAAGATTCCAATACAGGATAAACCCAAGGAGAAACAAGCCAAGACACATACTAATCAAACTAACCAAGACTGAGCACAAAGAAAGAATATTAAAAGCAGCAAGGGAGAAGCAACACGTAACATACAAGAGAAACCCCATATGCTTAACAGCTGATCTTTCAGCAGAAATTCTGCAGGCCAGAAGGGAATGGCAGGATATATTTAGAGTACTGAAAGGGAAAAATCTACAACCAAAATTACTGTACCCAGCAAGTATCTCATTCAAAATTGATGGAGAAATAAAATACTTTTCAGACAAGCAAAAGTTAAGAGAATTCACTATGACCAAACCAGCTTTACAACAAATGTTAAAGGGACTTATATAGTCAAGAAATGAAAGAGAGAGAAAAAAAAAAAGATCTACAAAATCAACCCCAAACAATTAAGAAAATGGCAATAGTAACATATATATCAATAATTACTTTAAATGTAAATGGATTAAATGCACCAACCAAAAGACACAGACTGGCTGAATGGACACAAAAACAAGATCCATATATATGCTGTCTATAAGAAACGCACTTCAGATTTAAGGACACATATAGATTGAAAGTGAGAGGATGGAAAAATCTATTCCATGGGAATGCATGTACACCCGTGGTGGATTCATGTCAATGTATGGCAAAACCCATACAGAATTGTAAAGTAAAATAAAAAATAAATAAATAAATAAAAAGAAAAAAGAAAAAAAAGAAAGCTGGAGTAGCAATCCTCATATCAGACAAAATAGACCTTAAAATAAATAAGATTACATGAGATAAGGAAGGACACCACATAATGATCAAAGGATCAATCCAAGAGAAAGATATAACAATTTTAAATATCTATGCACCCAATATAGGAGCACCTCAATACATAAGACAAACACTAACAGGCATAAAAGGAGAAATTGAACACCCCACTTATGCCAATGAACAGATCATCAAAACAGAAAATTAATAAGAAACACAAGTCTTAAAGGGTACATTAGATGAGATGGATCTCATTGATGTCTTCAGGACATTCCATCCAAATGCAGAATACACATTCTCTAGTGCACATGGGACATTCTCCAGGATAGACCACATCTTGCGTCACAAGTCAAACCTCAGTAAATTTAAGAAAACTGAAATCATATCAAGCATCTTCTCCAACCACAATGCTATGAGAGTTGATATCAACTACAATAAAAAAAAAAAAACTAAGAAATACAAACATATGGAGAATAAGCACATTTCTAAATAACAAATAAGTTACTGATGAAATCAAAAGGGAAATTAAAAAATTTCTAGAAACAAATGACAATGAAAACACAACTCAAAACTTATGGAATGCAGCAAAAGCATTTCTAAGAGGAAAGTTTACAGCAATACAATCCTACCCCAAGAAACTAGAAAAACAATGAATAGACAACCTAACTGTACACCTAAAACAACTGGAAAAAGAATCATAATAAAAGAAGTTAATAGAAGGAAAAAAATCATAAAGATCTGAGCAGAAATAAATGAAAAAGAAATGAAAGAAACAATAGTAAAGATTAATAAAAATAAAAGCTGGTTCTTTGAGAAGATAAATAAAATTGACAAACCTTTAGCCAGAGTCATCAAGAAAAAAAGAGAGAAGAATCAAATCAACAAAATAAAAAATGAAAAAGGATAGGTTACAAAAGACAATGCAGAAATATAAAGGATTATAAAAGACTATTATGAACAACTATATGGCAATAAAATAGATAACCTGGAAGAAATGGACAGATTCTTAGAAAAATTCAATCTTCCAAGACTGAACCAGGAAGAAATAGAAATTATGAACAACCCAATTACAAGCACTGAAATTGAAGTTGAGATAAAAAATCTCCCAAAAGACAAAAAGCCCAGGACCAGAGGGCTTCACAGGAGAATTCTATCAAACATTTAGAGAGGAGCTAATGCCTATCCTTCTAAAACTCAAAAAATTGCAGAGGAAGAAACACTTCCAAACTCATTCTATGAGGCCACCATCACCCTGATACCAAAACCAGACAAAGACGACACAAAAAAGAAAACTACAGGCCACTATCACTGATGAACACAGATGCAAAAATCCTCAACAAAATTTTAGCAAACAGAATTCACCAACACATCAAAAAGCTCATACACCATGATCAAGTTGGATTTATTCCAGGGATGCAAGGATTCTTCAATATACGCAAATCAATCAATGTGATACACCATATGAACAAATTGAAAGATAAAAACCATATGATAATCTCAATAGACAGAGAAAAAGCCTTTGATGAAATTCAGCACCCATTTATGATTAAAACTCTTCAACAAAAATGGGCATAGAAGGACCTTACCTCAATATAGTAAAGGCCATATATGATAAGCCTGCTGCTACTGCTGCTGCTGCTAAGTCACTTCAGTCGTGTCCGACTCTGTGCGACCCCAGAGACAGAAGCCCACCAGGCTCCCCCGTCCCTGGGATTCTCTAGGCAAGAACACTGGAGTGGATTGCCATTTCCTTCTCCAATGCAGGAAAGTGAAAAGTTAAAGTGAAGTCGCTCAGTCGTGTCCGACTCTAAAGCCTGCAGCAAACATTATTCTCAATGGTGAAAAACTGAAAGCATTCCCCCTAAGATTAGGAACAAGACAAGGGTGTCCACTTTCACCACTATTTTTCAACATAGTCCTGGAAGTCCTGAAGTGAAGTGAAGTGAAGTCGCTCAGTCGTGTCCGACTCTTCGCGACCCCGTGGACTGTAGCCTACCAGGCTCTTCCCTCCATGGGATTCTCCAGGCAAGAGTACTGGAGTGGTTTTGCCATTTCCTTCTCCAGGGGATCTTCCCGACTCAGGAACTGAACCCAGGTCTCCCGCATTCCAGGCAGACGCTTTAACCTCTGAGCCACCAGCCAACCTCTGAGCCGCCCTGGAAATCCTAGTGACAAGCAATCAGAGAAGAAGAAACAAAAGGAATCCAGATCAGAGAGAGGTTAAGCTCTCACTGTTTGCAGATGGTGTACATTGCACATAGAAAACCCAAAGATAGTATCAGAAAATTACTAGAGCTAATCAGTGAATTTAGCAAAGTTGCAAGATAATAAATCAACACACAGAAATTACTTGCATTTGTATATACGAACAATGAAAAATCAGTAAGAGAAATTAAGGAATCAATCCCATTCACCATTGCAACAAAAATAATTAAATATCTAGGAATAAACCTACCTAAGGAGACAAAAGAATTGTACACAGAGAATTATGACACTAATGAAAGAAATCAAAGATGACATAAACAGATGGAGAGATATTCCATGTTCCTGGGTAGGAAGAATCAATATTGTGAAAATGACTATACTACCAAACACGATCTACAGATTCAATGCAATCTTTATAAAATTACCAATGGCATTTTCCAAAGAACTAGAACAAAAAATTTCATAGTTCATATGAAAACACAGAAGACCCCAAATATCCAAAGCAGTTTTGAGAAAGAAGAATGGAGCTGGAAGAATCCACCTTCCTGACTTCAGATTATACTACAAAGCTACAGTTATCAAGAGAGTATGGTACTAGCACAAAAACAGAAATATAGACCAATGAACAAGACAGAAAGCCCAAAAATAAACCCATGCACCTATGGGTACCTTAATTTTGACAAAAAAGGCAATAATATACCATGGGGCAAAGACAGCCTCTTCAATAAACAGTTCTGGGAAAACTGGACAGCTACATGCGAAAGAATGAAATTAGAACACTTCCTAACACCATACACAAAGATAAACTCATAATGATTAAAAACATAAATGTAAGACCAGAAACAATAAAACTCTTAGAGGAAAACATAGGTAGAACACTTGATGACATAAATCAAAGTACGATCCTCTATGACCCACCTCCTACAGTAACGGAAATAAAAACAAAAGTAAACAAGTGAGACCTGATTAAGCTTAAAATCTTTTGCACAGCAAAGGAAACTATAAGCAAGGTGAAAAGACAACCCTCAGAATAGGAGAAAATAATAGCAAATTAAACAACTGACCAATATTAATTTCCAAAATATACAAGCAGCTCATACAACTCACTGCCAGAAAAACAAACAACCCAATCAAAAATGAGAAAAAGACCTAAAAAGACATTTCTCCAAAGAAGACATACAGATGGCTAACAAACACATGAAAAGATGCTCAACATTGCTCATTATTAGAGAAATGCAAATCAAAACTACAATGAGATATCACCTCACACTGGTCAGAATGGCTATTATCAAAAACTCTACAAACAATAAATGCTAGAAAGGGTGTGGAGAAAAGGGAACACTCTTGCACTGTTCGGAGAAGGCAATGGCAACCCATTCCCGTACTCTTGCCTGGTAAATCCCATGGACAGAGGAGACTGGTAGGCTGCCATCTATGCGTTCACACAGAGTTGGACACTACTGAAGTGACTTAGCAGCAGCAGCAGCTTGCATTGTTGGTGGGCATGTAAATTGATACAGCCAGTATGGAAGATGGTATGGAGATTCCTTAAAAAACTAGAAATAAAACCACTATATGACCCAGCAATCCCATTCCTAGGCATATACCCTGAGGAAACCAAAATTGGAAAATACACATGTATTCTAATGTTCATTGCAGCACTATTTACAATAGCTAGAACATGGAAGCAACCTAGATGTCAATCAACAAATGAATGGATAAAGAAGTTGTGGTACATACACACAAAATGGAATATTACTCAGCCATAAAAGGAACACATTTGAGTCAGTTCTAATGCGGTAGATGATCTAGAACCTATTACAAGAGTAAAGTAAATCAGAAAGAGAAAGATAAATATCATATTCTAATGCATATATACAGAATCTAGAAAAATGGTACTCAAGAATTTATTTACAGGGCAGCAATGGAGAAACACACATAGAGAATAGACTTATGGACATGGGGAGAGGGGAGGAGAGGATGAGATGTATGAAAACAGTACCATGGAAACTTACACTACCATATGAAAAATAGATAGCCAACGGGAATGTGCTGTATGGCTCAGGAAACTCAAACAGGGGCTCTGTATCAACCTAGAAGGGTGGGATGGGGAGGGAGATGGGAGGGAGCCTCAAAGCAGAGGGAATACATGTATACCTATGGCTGATTAATGTTGAGGTTTGACAGAAAACAATAAAATTCTGTAAAGCAATTATCCTTCAATAAAAAATAAACAAAAATTTTAAAAAACAGGAAGTTCAAAACAGTAAATAAAATACATCACAGGAAAAGAAAAAAGGAGCCAAACTTTGAGAAAACATTTATATCCCATATGTCTAATGAAAGACTTTTGTTCGTAATAGAGACAGAATTCTCAAAACCCACTATTGAGAAATTAAGTAATTCAATTAAAAACTGGGGAAAAGATTTTAGCAACTTTTTAAAAGAATGTATATGAATGATGATTAAGCCCTGACATTAGTCATAGGAAAGTACAAATTAAATCACAATGAAATACCATTTCATATGTATTACAATGACCAAAGCCTGCTCTTACCAAGTGTTGAAAAGAATATGGAGATGAAATTGTCATGCTGTGTTGGTAAAGAATGTTAAATATTATGTTTTTCAGCTTGGAAGTTTCTTAAAAGATTAAACATATGCTTTTTATACAATCCTGCCTTTCCACTTCTACTAATTACCTGAGAGAAATGAAAATTTATGTTCATACAAAGATGTGTAAAATCAGTTTTGTTTATAATAATTTCAAATTGGAAACAATTCAAATGTCCATAATTGTTGACTGGGTTAACAAATTACAGTACATTCAGGATTATTGACACATGCAACAATATGGATGAACCCCAAAATAATTGTGCCTAGTTTAAGGAGCCTGATGAATAATACATTAATATGTCAAAATTATCAAATGTTATACTTTAGAAATGTGAAATTTATTGTATGCCAATTTTACTTTAAAAAATCTGTTTTTTAATGTGAAAATAATCTTTTGTAAGGAATGTGAAAATATCAATGAAATGGAAAAATTCTTAGAAGTTAATTTATGAAACTGGCTTAAAATTAAGATGAGCAATATGTCCTCTATTTCTTTTTTAAATGAAGGAGTCATTTAAAATCTTTGTGCAAAAATCACGTACAGTGTTCACATTGCTTCTGTGAACTTTGAGTGAAGTTCACTTGATCTCATATAAATTCTTTTAGGGAAAATCCTAAGAGTCAGTACATGTATTATCAGGCTTCTGCATTTAGCATAATTATTCTAATCTGTTATTTAACTATTTTTTATTTGTAATTTAACTTTCTTATTTATCTTTAGATTAAAAATGCATTAATGCTATGTTTTCACGTTTATGATTATTTCTTTCACCAATTTTTTCAGACATTTCTTATCAATTCTCAACAATTTCTCTCATTACTATCTTTCCTCAGTGTATCAACATTCAGTATTCCCAACTTTCAGATAAGTAGAAGCCTTTTCTTCTTATAAAACCTATTAATATATGCCAAGTTTTTTTTTTTAATTTTTATGTGATTTAGTTTGTATTTGTCTTGAGCTGACTGTCACTAATAACAGCTAAGTTAGTTGAACTCACAGCTTTCTCTCTTTCCTGGCACAGCTAAATCTAGTATCTGGAAAGACTGCTTGTCTGAGCAGTTTAGCTGTAGCTCCTTGTCTCTGCAGATCATTAATGCAGAATGTGCCCTTGGGATTTTCACACTTGGGTGTGCCTCTAAGACTCTGCTGTTTCAATAAAGACATTATTACCTCAACTTACAGAACTACACTTATAAAATACATTTTTGAAAGCATTCTATGCAATCTGCAGAATATACCTGTTCTTCCTCTTCCTTTTAATTATTCTGATTCACTATAATTGGAAATTATTACCACAATTTATAAGGAGTAAATATTTGGTAATTTTATCAAATCTGGTCATTTTTACTATGTTTTTTTTTTCTATTAGTTGCCCTTACCTCTTTTTACCTTCACATGGCAGAGAGAGAGAGAAAGCTCTCATATTTATTCTTATAAGTGAACTAATCCCATTCATGTGTGACCAACTCTAACGGCCTAATTACTTCTAAAGGTCCTAACTTTTAATAATACTATCATACTGGGAATTAGGATTTCAGCTTTAGTTTGGGAGGACTATTCTCAGTCCACAACAGAGAACAATTGGGCATTATCTGTTAAATCCAATAATTTTAACTCAACTTTCTACTATAATAATACTGACATATAAGTTCAATGATGGATGGATATATGCATACTTATAAATTCATATTGAAGCAATTAAGTAAAGAGAAAATTTAGAAATATCCTAAACTATCCACGGGTATCCTAAAAGATGATGCTGTTACAGTGCTGCACTCAATATGCCAGCAAATTTGGAAAACTCAGCAATAGCCACAAGACTGGAAAAGGTCAGTTTTCATTCCAATCCCAAAGAAGGGCAATGCCAATGAATGTTCAAACTACTGTACAATAGCTATTATTTCACATGCTAACAAGGTAACGCTCAAAATCCTTCAAGTTAGGCTTCAGTAGTATATGAACCAAAAACTTCCCGATGCACCAGTTGGATTTAGAAAAAGCAGAGGAACCAGAGACCAAATTGCCAACATCCTCTGGATTACAGAAAAAGCAAGGGAATTCCAGAAAGAAACATCTACCTCTGCTTCATTAAGTACACTAAGCCTTTGACTGTGTGGATCACAACAAACTGTGGAAAATTCTTAAAGAGATAGGGATAACAGACCACGTTTCCTGCCCCCTGAGAAACCTGTATATAGGTTAAGAAGCAACAGTCAAAACTGGACATGGAACAATGGACTGGTTCAAAATTGGGAAAGGAGTATGTCAAGGCTGTATATTGTTACTCTGCTTATTTAACTTCATGAAGAATACACCTTGCAAAATGCCAGGCTGGATGAACCCAAGCTGGAATCAAGATTCAGTTCAGTTCAGTCGCTCACTGGGAGGAATAACAGCAACCTCAGATATGCAGATGATACCACTCTAATAGGAGACAGCAAAGAGGGAAAAAAAGAGCCTGTTGATGATGGTCAGAGAGGAGAGTGAAAAAGCTGGCTTAAATCTGATCTTAGTTCAGAAAACTAAGATCATGACATCTGGTCCCATTCAGTTCAGTTCAGTTCAGTTCAGTTCAGTTCAGTCGCTCAGTCGTGTCCGACTCTTTGCGACCCCATGAAGCGCAGCACGCCAGGCCTCCCTGTCCATCACCAACTCCTGGAGTTCACTCAGACTTGCATCCATTGAGTCAGTGATGCCATCCAGCCATCTCATCTTCGGTCATCCCCTTCTTCTCCTGCCCCCAATCCCTCAGCATCAAAGTCTTTTCCAATGAATCAACTCGTCGCATGAGGTGGCCAAAGTACTGGAGTTTCAGCTTTAGCATCATTCCTTCCAAAGAAATCTCAGGGTTGATCTCCTTCAGAATGGACTGGTTGGATCTCCTTGCAGTCCAAGGGACTCTCAAGAGTCTTCTCCAACACCACAGTTCAAAAGCTTCAGTTCTATGGCACTCAGCCTTCTGGTCCCATTACTTCATGGCAAATAGACTGGGAGAAAGTGGAAACATTGATAGATTTTATTTTCTTGTGCTCCAAAATTACGGTGGATGGTGATTGCAGTCATGAAATTAAAAGACGATTGCTCCTTAGAAGAAAAGGTACAGATGTAACTCTGTAAATGTTTCACTGATTCGGGTCAGAATTTTAGAAATTCCACTTATCTGATTCTGAAACTGTGTTGGATAGAGATCTATTATGATAGCTAACACTTATTTCCTAACCTTTTAATTTAGCTTTGCTTCCCTTAATAAGCTGTATGCATGCTAAGGAGACTGAAAAAAGAAAGGAAGAAAATGGGCAAATCATAGGTACCAGAAGTTTTAAACTGAATATTTCAATAAATCCTAGCAATATAAAATTATTATTGTTCCCAAACCCCATCACAATATTCAAACTGTGTCCCCTAATGCAAATAGTGTGTAATAGGATTTGAGACCTTGACTGTCTGATTTCAGAGACTTAGAATTTTTATCTCATAGGCTAACTGCCCTTATTCTGTGTTGTAAATCTTTATAGTCTCATGGTTTACCACAGCAAATGACTTGAGAGGTTCTCAACATATCTTTAACAGAAGAACAAATAAATGAACACTATGTTTCATGGCATTGTGTTTTATACAAAGACAACTAGGGCAGATTACTGTCCTTCAGAGTTTTGGAGTCTATAAGACAGGTAACATCACACAGAACCTTGCACATAGCATCTTAGATGCAATTATGCAGTGCAAGATGAAAAATCTATATAACATAGGTGGTAAGTAGTGGAGGAGCACCTAAGAAGAGGTCATAAAAGTGACACTTGATAATTAGGTAGGATTTTACCACATAAAAATGGAGGAATTGAATGATAAGAAAGCCAGCCAGCAAGAAATTCTATTCAAGAAAGGCACAAAGGCACTTAAGTAAAGAGATGTTTACAAAATTGTGGATAGTCCAGTCTATTTGCAATAAAACAGTAACTTTAAAATCAGGTCAGGGAAGTAGAATCTGGGTCTACTGGCAAATGGTGGAGTTTAAAGTCATTTGTACCAGGGGGAATCTGAGCAAAGGCTATGTTTTAGGATAAGTATCCTAGCAGGCGTATGTTGTGTGGGCAGAAGGGGAGGAGAATGTAGAGACTGAGAACCTACTGAGGAAGTAGTCTCAACCTTTCCGATGAGAAGCAATGAAGCTTAAACAAGAATATAGGGAGAAAAACCAGTGGGAAGGAGATGCAGAATAACTAGAAAGGGGTTATGAAAAATTTTACTTTAACATCTTCATTTCAAACTTTTTATTAAATTTTAGAGTGGTGTTCAGCACTAGTTGCTATATAAACAGTAGTTTCTGAACAAGAATACAAGAATCTGGAAATACTGAAAGTGTCGATATTTCCCAGCTAATCATATGAGATATGAGTTTATTTTCTGAAACATTCTGTCTCAGGAATACAGGTTTTCTAATATCTAACAAAAAAATCCTATAAAACAAAGAACAAATCAATATGTTGCTTGTACCTACAAATGATACAGTCATTTTAAATTAGTTATAAAGACAATTGAAGTAATTAATTTCCATATTATGTGGTATTTACATCAAATGTGTCTCTTTCAGATAGATAATTGGACTTGTAATCTTGTAATACATTTGATAAAAAATATATTTGATAACAACTGAGTAAAAAAACAGATGGGCTGGATGCTTTCCAAAGGCCTTGCACAAAATATTTGTTGTAAAAGCGTGAAGAAAATTTGCCCAGAACACTGATTTAAAATTTACTGCTTGGTTGAGACTTAAAAATGGCAGATTTTAGAATTTACATTTCATTGCATTTTCTCCTGTTTTCCACATATTTGCCAGATTCAGAATGAAAAACATTCTAATTGGCGATTAGCCCGCAGTGCTAAAGTATTGCTTTTCCCACATGTACTTCTGTTATAAAGGGTAGGGTAAAGAAGAATGAGAAAGTTCTTTCAGTGCTAAAACATTGGAAGACATGCATTTCCCCCTAGTTTTCAGCTACTGGATCCACTAGACACATGCACTAGGTGATTACACAAATGGGAAATAAGAAGTAATTGTAATAAAGTTTTACTGAGAAATGTGACTGGTTTTGAGAACACTGCCCTATACCAGCAGTTAGTTTAGGTGATGTAATGGGAATTTAATGAAACTCTGAATGGGCTTTTTTCTCCGAACTGTCCAGAAAGGTGGCTTTTCTTGCATTTTACTATGGATAAGAGCGGCATTATCTGCTGCTGCTGTTAAGTTGCTTCAGGCGTGTCTGCCCCTGTGTGATCCCATAGACAGCAGCCCACCAGGCTCCTCTGTCCCTGGGATTCTTCAGGCAAGATACTGGAGTGGGTTGCCATTTCCTTTTCCGCAAAATCAGCTAGCAGTCCAGAAAAGCTTATTTCAGGGAGATTTTGTTTCTATGAATACTGGTTGTTATGTCTAGGAGATATTTGTGTGAACCTTATCAAATAAAAATTTAATTAAATCACTTTGGTTATTAAAGACTCATGGGATGCCTCTGTCACCTGGAGTTAAAATATGTTCCTGTAGCCATTAGTCTCAATGGGGTCATCTCCATAAGATAAAAAAGAAAGAAAGAAAAGCCCAGAAAAGTAATAGATGAGAGGAAAAAATGAAAAAAAAAAGAGCATTTTAAAGGTAAAGAGGGAAACTCAAGATGAAGTACAGAGGGGAAAGAGGTGAATCCTCTTCTTCCTGCTTGTCTTAATCTATAACCATCTCTGTTATATCTGAAGATTTTTCTCTTCTACATCCTGTTGGAAACACCCTGAGATGGATTGCTTACTGATTTATGTGCATTTATGCATGTACTTATATATTTATGTGCATGTATATTTACTTAAACAGATGCTTAAATGGAATTTATGTGTCTGGTACTCTTCTAAGCACTGTGCAATTTCTGATATATATATATATATAAAATTCCCATAACAACCCTAGAGGTAGATAATGTTATTATTCCCATTTTATAATTGAGGAAACTGGAGCACAATAATTTAAGGAACTTTCCCACATCACCATCACACAAGTCAGGTATTCTTTAATAGAGGCTTTCAAAATTACATAGAGGACTCTGAAATAACTATGGCTCATTCTAGCAGCTGAAACTTATCAAAACACTCTGTATTCCATCTAGTCATCTCTTTGATGCTTTGAGATAGGCCAGGAATTATTATCTCTATTTGAAAGATGAGGAAACTGAAGCCCAGAGGATTCACAGGTTTGGTCAAGGTCACAGCTAGTGATAGATCTGTCATTCCAAGTAAAGCTGAGTTGTCATTCAAATCCTTTTTTTCATCCAAAGTCCAAAGTTCTTTCCACTATACGCACAATAACACCATGAAGTTTGTTGCTGATAGTTACCTACCTGTGAGTATCCCGATGTCACCTCTTGTTTTGCATGACAGACCCACTCCATATAACGATGGAGGATAAACAGACACTGATTCCTCAGACTGTCTGCCATTGTCCGTCGCAAGCCAAGAGCAAGCCAGCTTTATTATCATGTCCCACGCATAGGATTTGCCTGAACAATCAGCTGTATACAAGCCAGTTTCAAATATTTCCCTCTTTGATGCCAAGGCCTGACCTTAAACCTACAGCTGACTTTCATGGGCTCCACTTTCAAATGGTTTTGAGTTCCACAATATCAATAATTTATATCTAACCTTTTGATTGATACTAAAATAATCAGCCTACTTTCACTGCAGAAAATCTGTAAACTTAGACATGAAAAATACTAAATTGTATACTTTATCAAGGCTATCCCCAGGGGCAAAGAAAGGGAAAACATATTATGATTGCTTTCTGCAATTTTAAGTCCACGGGCTTGCTTTCTATTTTTTTTCCTTTCTTGAGTTATTAATATAATTGACATATAAGTTTTTATTAGTTTCAGGTATACTACATAAATGGCTTCCCAGGTGGCACGAATGGTAAAGAATGCACCTACCAATACAGGAAGCATGAGATGGAGGTTCAGTCCCTGGGTTGGGAAGATCCCCTGGAGGAGGGCATGGCAATCCCTCCAGTACTCTTGCCTGGAAAATTCCATGGACAGAAGAGCCTATAGTCCATGGGATTGTGAAGAGTGGGACACGACTGAAGCAACTTACACACACACACACACACACACACACACACGTTGTTAAACTACACTTATATGCTGTGTATTATATCCCTATGACTTAAACTTGAAGTTTGTGACTTTTGACCTACTTAGCACATTTTGCCCATACCCAGCCCTCCACTCTGGCAACCACCACAGGCTTTACTTCTCTAAACATTGAAAATAAGAATTTTAAATACAGATAAAAGTAATAGTCATCAACTTTTCAAAGTAACGGAGATATTTTTCTTTCTGGTCCAATTTTCCTAAGCACCACTCTGGACGTGTGTTACCTTTACAAATTGCATTTTTCTAGTTCTGTGGGGTTTTTATGTTACTTAGTTTATCTATGAAACACTCTCTAGCTATTTCTCCTCCTGTAAATGTTTGAAATCACTTTAAGTCACTTCTAAAAGCAAGCTATCATCTCTGAACTCTCAAAATATTTGCACCACCATTTCTGTGATCATTATTTTCAGATCTGTGCTATAGTCATTACACATATGCCTTCTTTCTCTCTTAAACCTGGTGCTTCCTGAGAACAGGAGTTATTCAGGTATCCCTTCCAGAATTTGTACAAGACCACATTCAGTTTATTGAATCCAGTGGGCAATGAAGTCAGACATTTAACTGATCCAGGTTTTTCAGATTATTGGATTAGTCTGTATTAAATTTTTTTAGAAAGAAAAGCAAAAGAAAGAAAGAAAGAAAATCAACACACACAATAAACCATAAATATTAAATTATCATTCATAATATTGTTTCATTCATGTAGTCATCATTAATCTATTATCTGAAGATCAGCTGGCTATTATGGCTATAGAATATTTTAAGATATATTTTATAATTATTGCCTTTTTGGACCTAGATGAAAAGTTTAACTAAAAAGTGGCAGAGCACATCAATTAAATTAAATCTATTCAAAATTTAAGTGAGTTTAACTGATTTAAAAAAATGTTGTTTTTTTTTTTCACAAATACAGTCTAAATTTACTAGCAACTTTCAGTTGTCAAGATGTAAACCAAGATGATTCTTCCTCTGACTGCTGTGCAGCCCAAGGATCACCAGTATTCATAGTGGATTAACAAGCAAGGCTAATGAAGATTTGAAGCCTATCCTCAGAATTCATATTAGTGCAATCATTAGGGAACTGGGCATTATTTTACCTTTTCACACTTAGAAATATGTTGCCAGTGGGGAGAAAAGAAACTCTAATGAAGTTTTTTTATTGATTTCTACTGAACTCTGTGGAGCATCCCTCTAAACACACCATTAGGATAAACCCTTCAAAGGTCAGACTTTCCTTCCAGCTTCTGAAAGTCAATACATTTCAAGCTAGTAATTTCCACAGATGTTCTCTACTATAAGACTCTCTTTCTCAAGTGGGCAATGGAGCTGGTGGAAATTTTTATCATACTTTATTTGACTAGAAGGCAAAAAATCATAAATTGGCAAAAATGGGGCATATCATTTATTGTATATTAAGTATTCACTTCAAATGATTTGTATATTTTAGCATTTATATAATACTTTGCAAACATAAATTACTACTTAATTTTTATTCATTATTCCTAAAACACCCCACGATATTCCAATACCCTGATTATGGAGGCAGATTAATTTTAGAGGCAGATTTATCTTAGAGGACAGACATAAATAACTGGCATTAAAATTTTAAGTCTCTAAACTCCAGTCTGCTTATCTATGCTGTGTCTCATTACATTTTAACTTTCAAGAAATTTCTTATTTTCTCTGAAATTAAAGATAGGATTTTTTTTTCTTGATTCTAAGCAAAACAGTATTTTTTGTGTTTGTGTGTGTATATGTTTTGGGTTATATTGTAGCAGGCTAGATAGATATATAAAGAAGAGACACATAAATAAAGTATAGCTGTACTCACAAGACGGAAGTTTAGAAATATTTGGACAAGTCTAAATGTTAGAGAAAAATATAGAACCAACTTTAAAAGTGTTCATTTTCTCTGATTAAAGAAAATGTCAAATTGCATTTGCATCTTTGATAATTAAAGCAAATGTCTTAATAGCTTAATTTGATACGTTTAGGCCTTTTGAATCTGCTCTAATGTTTTCACCTTCTTAGGGAGTGGGACTATATCTTTAGGATATTCAGACTACCAAATTAAAATAAATCCAAATATGTACATGTGAAGCACCAAGAACCCTACTGATGAGAACAGAAATGAAAGAGAAAACCCCTCTACCTTTGAGGTGCTTAATGACATTTCTGAGAAATGAAAACATGCATGCCTAAAAAAATAAATGAATGTATAAATATTAAAGCATTATTATACTAAAAGAACTGTAAGGATTGCTGCCAACTCTTAAGAGTTTAAGTTTCCATACCTTTGAGAGGCAGAGTTTCACAAGAGAGTCCATGGTTAATTATGGAATTACAGACTTTTCAAATGGGAAGTTGTTTTCAGTGATTATAGGAATTATTAGGGACACATGTAAATGAAGGTGTAAAGCTCACAGTAGAGAGTACTCAATAAACTTTTGAACTCAGAACTTTTAGTGAAGAGTGTAAATGCAATCCTTTCGAGTCTAGCCCACGATTCTTTGGGGTGGAATTCCTAAGTACACTGTTATATGAACCTGGGAATCCAAATGCTACAACATCAATCAACCATAACACTTCCTCAGCTCAATCATAACAGAATCCAAGGAAATATTTCCTTGGTACCCAATGAAGAAAGAAGGAAAGAACAAAACCACCATATCTATCTCAGGGGTGTTACACATATTAAATAAAGTCAGCCACCAAGCTGAAATACAACTCAAATTCATATGACCTGGATGGCCAAAAACAAATAAACAAAACAGAAAATAACAATAAAAACAAAAGAAAAACAAAAACAATCTGTTTAAAGTGATTTCTGTTGGTTCTAGATCACTTGAAGAAGAAAAGTCAGCTTATCAGGTCTTCAAGTGGTCCCATAAATATATTCAACCAACATAATCAGCTCAGTGTAAAATATAACTAAACCCATTGAAAAAAACATATACCATAAATAAAACCAGCAGAAACAGATCTAAAATACTTCACATAGTTAAGCCCAGATAATTACATAACTGTGTTTACTAAGCTTACATATTTAGAAGCAATGAAAAGCATATAGAAAACTATGAAAACTCACAAAACCACTGGAATTTCCAGAAATACAAACCTTCAAGAACCCCAAATAAAACATCACTAATCTTTCAGTTCAGTTCAGTTCAGTTCAGTCGCTCAGTCGTGTCCGACTCTTTGTGACCCCATGAATCGCAGCATGCCAGGCCTCCCTGTCCATCACCAACTCCCCAAGTTCACCCAAACTCATGTCCATTGAGTTGGTGATGCCATCCAGCCATCTCATCCTCTGTCATCCCCTTCTCCTCCTGCCCCCAATCCCTCCCAGCATCAGAGTCTTTTCCAATGAGTCAACTCTTCGCATGAGGTGGCCAAAGTATTGGACTTTCAGCTTCAGCAGCAGTCCTTCCAATGAACTCCCAAGACTGGTCTCCTTTAGGATGGACTGGTTGGATCTCCTTGCAGTCCAAGGGACTCTCAAGAGTCTTCTCCAGCACCACAGTTCAAAAGCATCAATTCTTTGGTGCTCAGCTTTCTTTATAGTTCAACTCTCACATCCATACATGACCACTGGAAAAACCATAGCCTTGACTAGACAGAACTTTGTTGGCAAAGTAATGTCTCTGCTTTTGAATATGCTATCTAGGTTGGTCATAACTTTCCTTCCAAGGAGTAAGCGTCAGGGAAATGAAAATCAAAGCTACAATGAGTTATCACTTCACACCTGGCAAAATGGCTATTATCAAAAAGACAATAAATAACAAGTGGTATGGAGACGTGGAGAAAAGGAGGCCCTCATGTATTTTTGGTGGGAATGTAAACTGGTACAAGCACTATAGAAAACAGTATGGAATTTCTTTGAAAAAAATAAAAATAGAACTACCATACAACACAGCAATTCACTTCTAGGTATTTTTCTGAAGAAAACAAAAACATAATTCAGAAAGATATATGCCTTCTCCCACTGAGTCCAAAAGTCTGTTCTTTACATCTGTGTCTCCTTTGCTGCCCTGCATGTAGGATCATCAGTACCATCTTTCTAAATTCTATATATATGTGTTAATATACAGCATTTGTCTTTCTCTTTCTGACTTACTTCACTGTGTGCAATAGTAAAATAGATGGCCAATGCAAGTTTGATGCATGAAGCAGGGCACCCAAAGCCAGTCCTCTGGGAAAACACAGAGGTGGAGAGGGAGGTGGGAAGGGAGTTCAGGATGGGGTACACATGTATACCTGTGGTGTATTCATGTTTATGTATGACAAAAACCATCACAATATTATAAAGTAATCATCCTCCAATAAAAACATAATTTTTTAAAAAGACACTTGTGATTTTATATTCACTGCAGCACTATTTACAATAGGCAAGGTATGAAAGCAACCTAAGTGCCCATGGACAGATTAATGGATAATGGATACACACACACACCCACACACACACAATGGCACATTATTCAGTTATAAAAAAGAATGAAATCTTGCCATTTGCAACAACATGGAAGAACCTAGAGGGTGCTATGCTAAACGAAGTAAGTCAGACATAGAAAGACAAATACCATATGATTTAACTACTATGTGGAATCTAAAAAAAAAATTAAAACAAAGTAGACTCATATACAGGAAAAAATAGGTGATTTTTAGAGGGAAAGGTGTTAGGAAATAAGTGAAATAGGGGAAAGGGATTAAGAGATACAAAGTTCCAGTTATAAAATAAATGTGATAAGGATGTAATATTTAACAAAGGGATTATAGTCAATAATAGTTTAATAACTTCATATGTTAACATCTGGTAACTTATTGTGGTGATCATTTTATAATATATGAAATACTGAATTGCTGTGTTGTACACCTAAGCTAATAGCTTGTAAGTCAATTATGTGCTGTGCAAAGACACTTCAGTCATGTCCAACTATTTGCGACCCCATGGACTGTAGCCCACTGGTTCCTCTGTGTATGGGTTTCTCCAGGCAAGAATACTGGAGTGGGTGGTATTGCAGGCGCATTCTTTACTACTAGCACTACATGGGAAGCCCAAGTCAATTATACTTCAATTAAAAAAATCAATAGGAAGAATTATATAGGAGTTTAGATACAGCTAAAGAAAGTTTTTGTGAATTAGTTTGGCATAGAAAGCAATATGTGAGAGCTAGACTATAAAGAAAGCTGAGCACTGAAGAATTGATGCTTTTGAACTGTGGTGTTGGAGAAGACTCTTGAGAGTCTCCTGGGCTGCAAGGAAATGCAACCAGTCCATCCTAAAGGAAATCAGTCCTGTATATTCATTGGAAGGACTGATGCTGAAACTCCAATACTTTGGCCACCTGATGCAAAGAACTGACTCATTAGAAAAGACCCTGATGCTGGGAAAGATTGAAGGCAGGAAGAGAAGAGGATGACAGAGGATGAGATGGTTGGATGGGATCACCAACTTGGTGTTCCTTGAGTAAGCCCTGGGAATTGGTGATGGACAGGGAAGCCTGGCATGCTGCAGGCCATGGGGTCACAAAGAGTCAGACACGACTGAGTGACTGAACTGAACTGAGAAAGCAAAAAATAAAAGCTGATTAAGAGTGAGATATTCTAAAATATTTGGAAGGAAATAAGATGGAGATTATTAGTAAGTCAAGGGAGAGTAGCTAAGAATTTTCATGAACTGATGAAATAATCCAATCCACAGATTCAAGAATTTTAGCCAATTCTGTACATGATATATAAAACAATATCCATTTTTAGGAATATTGTTTGAAATATAAGAAGAAATGAATCTCAAACAAATGGTAAATATGTAGATAAAACTTTAGTTTCAGTGGAACATTGACTACAAAAACAATGGCTTTTTAGGTGTTAAATATTACAAAATGAAAATGCACAGTTTTAGGTCAGGAATGAGTGAGAAATGAAAGCGTTCAAGTTCTCATATTGTTGAGAAAAATAGTTTTATGTATTAGTAAATTATTTATGTATCTTGTAATTTCCAGAGTACCTCTGAATGATTAGTAAATGCATAAGTTCCAAACCAGCACAGGAAACAATGGGGGCAGAAATGATGAAAGGATCAATCCAGAAAGCATAAAAAACATAAAAGGCAAGAAAGGATGAAACACATACACAAAGTTGCTCAGTCGCGTCTGACTCTTTGTGAACCCATGGACTACATAGTCCATGAAATTCTCCAGGCCAGAATATTGGAGTGGGTAAGAAGTAACCTGCAAAAAAAAAAAAAAAAAAACCACAGACTGAGATAATACCTATAAACTCAATATGTGTCATTATAATAAATGGAAGTGAAAGTATTTTATTTAAATTTTTTTAATTTATTTTTTAATTTTACTTTACAATTCTGTATTGGTTTTGCCATACATTGACATGAATCCACCACGGGTGTACGTGCATTCCCAAACCTGAACCCCCCTCCCACTCCCCTCCCCACAACATCTCTCTGGGTCATCCCCGCGTACCAGCCCCAAGCGCGCCATATCCTGCATCGGACATAGACTGGCAATTCGATTCTTACATGATATTATACATGTTTCAATGCCATTCTCCCAAATCATCTCACCCTCTCCCTCTCCCAGAGTCCAAAAGTCCGCTATACACATCTGTGTCTTTTTTGCTGTCCTGCATACAGGGTCATCATTGCGATCTTTCTAAATTCCATATATATGTGTTAGTATACTGTATTGGTGTTTTTCTTTCTGGCTTACTTCACTCTGTATAATCGGCTCCAGTTTCATCCATCTCATCAGAACTGATTCAAATGTATTCTTTATAACGGCTGAGTAATACTCCATTGTGTATATGTACCACAGCTGTCTTATCCATTCATCTGCTGATGGACATCTAGGTTGTTTCCATGTCCTCGCTATTATAAACAGTGCTGCAATGAACATTGGGGTACATGTGTCTCTTTCAATTCTGGTTTCCTCGGTGTGTATGCCCAGCAGTGGGATTGCTGGGTCATAAGGCAGTTCTATTTGCAATTTTTTAAGGAATTTCCACACTGTTCTCCATAGTGGCTGTACTAGTTTGCATTCCCACCAACAGTGTAAGAGGGTTCCCTTCTCTCCACACCCTCTCCAGCATTTATTGCTTGCAAATTTTTGGATCGCAGACATTTTGACTGGTGTGAAGTGGTACCTCATTGTGGTTTTGATTTGCATTTCTCTAATAATGAGTGATGTTGAACATCTTTTCATGTGTTTGTTAGCCATCCGTATGTCTTCTTTGGAGAAATGTCTATTTAGTTCTTTGGCCCATTTTTTGATTGGGTCGTTTATTTTTCTGGAATTGAGCTGCAGGAGTTGCTTGTATATTTTTGAGATTAGTTGTTTGTCAGTTGCTTCATTTGTTATTATTTTCTCCCATTCGGAAGGCTGTCTTTTCACTTTGCTTATATTTTCCTTTGTTGTGCAGAAGCTTTTAATTTTAATTAGGTCCCATTTGTTTATTTTTGCTTTTATTTCCAGAATTCTGGGAGGTGGATCATAGAGGATCCTGCTGTGGTTTATGTCGGAGAGTGTTTTGCCTATGTTCTCCTCTAGGAGTTTTATAGTTTCTGGTCTTCCATTTAGATCTTTAATCCATTTTGAGTTTATCTTTGTGTGCGGTGTTAGAAAGTGATCTAGTTTCATTCTTTTACAAGTGGTTGACCAGTTTTCCCAGCACCACTTGTTAAAGAGATTGTCTTTACTCCATTGTATATTCTTGCCTCCTTTGTCAAAGATAAGGTGTCCATATGTGTGTGGATTTATCTCTGGGCTTTCTATTTTGTTCCATTGATCTATATTTCTGTCTTTGTGCCAATACCATACTGTCTTGATGACTGTGGCTTTGTAGTAGAGCCTGAAGTCAGGCAAGTTGATTCCTCCAGTTCCATTCTTCTTTCTCAAGATTGCTTTGGCTATTCGTGGTTTTTTGTATTTCCATACAAATCTTGAAATTATTTGTTCTAGTTCTGTGAAAAATATCACTGGAAGCTTGATAGGGATTGCATTGAATTTGTAAATTGCTTTGTGTAATATACTCATTTTCACTATATTGATTATTCCAATCCATGAGCATGGTATATTTCTCCATCTATTAGTGTCCTCTTTGATTTCTTTCATCAGTGTTTTATAGTTTTCTGTATATAGGTCTTTAGTTTCTTTAGGTAGATATATTCCTAAGTATTTTATTCTTTTTGTTGCAATGGTGAACGGAATTATTTCCTTAATTTCTTTTTCTACTTTCTCATTATTAGTGTATAGGAATGCAAGGGATTTCTGTGTGTTGATTTTATATCCTGCAACTTTACTATATTCATTAATTAGCTCTAGTAATTTTCTGGTAGAGTCTTTAGGGTTTTCTATGTAGAGGATCATGTCATCTGCAAACAGTGAGAGTTTTACTTCTTCTTTTCCAATTTGGATTCCTTTTATTTCTTTTTCTGCTCTGATTGCTGTGGCTAAAACTTCCAGAACTATGTTGAATAGTAGTGGTGAAAGTGGGCACCCTTGTCTTGTTCCTGACTTTAGGGGGGATGCTTTCAATTTTTCACCATTGAGGATGTTTGTTGTGGGTTTGTCATATATAGCTTTTATTATGTTGAGGTATGTTCCTTCTATTCCTGCTTTCTGGAGAGTTTTTATCATAAATGGATGTTGAATTTTGTCAAAGGCCTTTTCTGCATCTATTGAGATAATCATATGGCTTTTATTTTTCAATTTGTTAATGTGGTGAATTACATTGATTGATTTGCAGATATTGAAGACTCCTTGCATCCCTGGGATAAAGCCCACTTGGTCATGGTGTACGATCTTTTTAATGTGTTGTTGGATTCTGATTGCTAGAATTTTGTTGAGGATTTTTGCATCTATGTTCATCAGTGATATTGGCCTGTAGTTTTCTTTTTTTGTAGTATCTTTGTCAGGTTTTGGTACTAGGGTGATGGTGGCCTCATAGAATGAGTTTGGAAGTTTCCCTTCCTCTGCAATTTTCTGGAAGAGTTTGAGTAGGATAGGTGTTAAGTCTTCTCGAAATTTTTGGTAGAATTCAGCTGTGAAGCCGTCTGGACCTGGGCTTTTGTTTGCTGGAAGATTTCTGATTTAAAATTAAGAAATTGTTATATTGGACTGAAAACAAATTCAAAATGTAAGTAAAGGCAATTTTTTAAAAAGATGATGTATAATGTAAAGTCATTGAAGGACTGAAAGCAAAACATGAATAAAATCTTCCCATGTAAATAATAATTTTGAGAAAGTTGATAGACTATATTGAAATTGAAGGAAATGACTTAAAGGAAAAAAGTATTCTTTAACTATAAAAAGATAATTTTATAACAATAAAGATTTCTTTTACCAAAAAGATAGAGCAAGTTTAAATTTGTAAGATCTTAATAATGTAACTTCAAAGTAAATAAGCCCAAATTGACAAGATTATGAGAGGAAGTAGACGAATCACAGTGGAGAGCTTTAGCATAACTTTTCAGTAACTGATAAAATGAACAAATATTTCAGTAAGGATATCAAATTTGTAAACAGCATGATTGACATCAACAGAATAAATTTGAAGGATATGTATTGGATACAGAACACAATAACTTCAGCATCACCACATATAATTGTGTAGCCAAGTCATCACAAAGCTCTACAAAAGTCTACATTCATCAAATAAATATGAATGGTACTCCCTGTCATTGTACACCATACAAATAGCATGATAATACCGGAAAGCACCACACTCTTTTTAAACCCATGCGAAAATATACAAAAGTTAACTGTATCCTTGACCATGTATTTGTGATCCATGGTTTCCGAGGAATTAGCTGAGTCTCAGCTCCTGGGCTAGAAGATTTTTGCCTTAAATTACTTCAGAAAGAGTATCAGGTCTAATCCATACAGCATTACATTGGTTGAAGAAATATACTAGTTTTATTTTAAAGCAAATAATAAATGAAAATCTCCAGTATCTTCAGTGCATCCTCTTTCATTAAACATGCCTGCATGAATAATAATGGCCCGTGTTTAAATTTTCCAATTCTGTCTTTTAGGAATTTAGCTAAAAATGGGCAAGAGATCATACACGCTGCAGGGAGCCTGTAAAGACAAGCTGGTAACTTGGGGACTGATTTTATAAGTAATGAACAGCACATGAAGTTCTCATAGTAGTATATTAATATGTGCAAAAAATGTTCTAGAAAATCTTGGATGTATTAGCTAGAGGAGAACCTGGAGGAAAGCAAATAAAAAGCAGGCCATTACAATATCTGCCTGTGTTTAGCTAGTCTGCACTTTTTGATGGTAATGGGACATAGTCTAGCTTGAATAAATAAAATGTATCCCTATGTAATCCTAAGGAAAACATTTAATGTACCATTCTATTGGAGAGAAAGAGAAAACTCATAGTAATTGGTACTAAAGAGAAACATTTGGCTTATAAGAAGAGAGAAACCATCAAATAAGATACCCTTCAATCAGCTAAGAATATATTTGTCAACTTTAATGGAACAGAGATAATACATCATTCTAGTGAAGCAATTATTTTTTCTTGAACAGAGTTAAAAATGGTCTAACTCTTTGGAACACTCCAAATATGGACATGTCTGCAGATTAATAAATCTCTTTTTTTTGGGTCTAGGCAAATTTATAAAAATAATTGACACTCATATTTGTTTACACAAATCTTGCAAGTAAAAATCAAGTGAAAATGTATGTCTCAAGATGGTTTGGGGGAAGAAGGAGGTCATTGGATCAAAAAGTTCTTGTCATACAATTCAAGAAGGACAATAAGAGGGGGGATCTAGCTTTCAAGGTGCAAACATCAAAAGAAGACAGGGAAACTTAAAAAAAAATAACGTATCTTTGTTGCCTTCATATTTGTTCTCAAGTTCATAATTAGGGCTTCCCTGATAGCTCAATTGGTAAAGAATCTGCCTGCAATGCAGGAGACCCCAGTTTGATTTCTGGGGCAGGAGGATCCCCTGGAGCAGGGATAGGCTACCCACTCCAGTATTCTTGGGCTTCCCTTGTGGCTCAGCAAGTAAAGTATATGCCTGCAATGCAGGAGACCTGAGTTTGATTGCTGGGTTGGGAAGATCCCCTGGAGAAGGGAAACGCTACCCACTCCAGTATTCTGGCCTGGAGAATCCTATGGACTGTATAGTCCATGGGGTCCCAAAGAGTGGGACATGACTGAGCGACTTACACTTTCACTTTTAGAATAATTACTCTGATTTTCCCCAGTATAGTACTAATGTCTATGTTTGAGGCAAAGCCAGTACATTGCCTTAAACAAATACTTCTCCACCAAAGAGTTAATTAAGGCTACTTATTCCTCTCAATGGCAGAAAGCAAGGAACTGAAGAGCCTCTTGAAAAAGTGAAAGAGGAGAAGAAAAATGTTGGTTTAAAACTCAACATTCAGAAAACTAAAATCATGGCATCCAGTCCCATCACATCATGGCAAATAGATGGGAAACAATTGAAACAGTGACAGACTTTAATTTTGGGGGCTCCAAAAATTCTGCAGATGGTGACTGCAGCCAGGAAATTAAAAGACCCTTGCTCCTTGGAAGAAAAGCTAGGACCAACCTAGACAACATACTAAAAAGCAGAGACATTCCTTTGCCAACAAAGGTTCGTCTAGTCAAGGCTATGGTTTTTAAAGTAGTCATGTATGGATGTGAGAGTTGGACTATAAAGAAAGCTGAGCACCAAAGAATTGATGCTTTTGATTTGTGGTGTTGGAAAAGACTCTTGAGAGTCCCTTGGACTGCAAGGAGATCCAACCAGTCCATCCTAAAGGAAATCAGTCCTGAATATTCATTGGAAGGACTGATGCTGAAGCTGAACCTCCAATACTTTGTCCACCTGATGTGAAGAACTGACTAATTGGAAATGACCCTGATGCTGGGAAAGACTGAAGGCAGGAGGAGAAGGGGACGACAGAGGATGAGATGGTTAGATGGCATCACTGACTTGGTGTTCCTGGGAGTTGGTAATGGACAGGGAAGCCTGGCATGCCACAGTCCATGGGGTCGCAAAGAGTCGGACACCACTGAGAGACTGAACTGATACTGTGTCCTCTCAATGAAATGACCCTCAGAAGTATAATGAATGGAATAATGCTTTTTTGTATATTATATTGAGTCCAAGATAATGGGATATTTTAGGATCAAGGCCAACATTTATGTGTACTTTATTCAGAAAATAATTTGTGGGACATCTCTATAATGTTCTTATTAAATTTTATCTCCTAC
Source organism: Oryx dammah (assembly GCF_014754425.2). NCBI lineage: Eukaryota > Metazoa > Chordata > Mammalia > Artiodactyla > Bovidae > Oryx > Oryx dammah. The sequence goes on along the minus strand of NW_024070186.1, from coordinate 81,174,140 downwards.
TTTTTTAAAAAAAATGTGTTTCATAAGTTTTAAATTATAGCTCCAAATTAAAAGTCTTAAATAGTTTATGAGAAATTAAAGCTCACTTTATAAGAAATATGGTGTTTTGTTTTATCTGTGTCCACATTTAGAAAACATTTGGTAGAAATGATATTTAACTCTGGTCTTTGCAATATGTGTTCCATGATCTGAAGGATAATGATAAACTTCTAGAAGAAAAGCACTGGATGTAAAATTTAATAAACTACTCTCTAATATTAACTAATAGGTAGGTCTTCAATAAACCACTTTTAACTCCCTTTTCTCATGCATAGAAGAGACTTATAATATGAAATCCATGCATAGAATGTAAACTATTTTACATATTTATATTAGCTTTTTACTAATTACATTTATTTCAGTGTATGCAAGGGTTACAAACTGAGAACTATTGCATATTTTTTGCTAGATCTCCTGTTCTTCCATAGTTGAAGGGGAACGCATGTACACCTGTGGTGGATTCATGTCAATCTATGCCAAAACCAATACAGAATTGTAAAGTAAAAATTAAAAATAAATAAAAAAATAAATAAATAAATAAACATGACTCAAAAAAGACGGGTTAGAGCATCTTCAAAAAAAAAAAATAATAAAAAAGATAAAATTAAGCTCAGCCAGCAAAAATAAATAAATAAATACATACCGTTCTTCCATAGATGAAAAGATTGAACACTTTCAAATTAAATTAGTTGGTTCTCTTTGAAAAGGAATGCCTGACTTTTCTGGTAAGAAACTAGGCAGAAAAATTGGGGTACTGCTTAGGTATGTTATGTAGGGCTCAAATGAGTGTCTGAAACAGGTCAAATGAAGTTTATTTTTTTAATTTTCCCAAAAGGGAAGATCAGCCATAGCATTTTGGCAGGTGTCTCTCTAGCCACATTCCCCCAGGGAGTATCTACATGTCATCCTTCCTCTTCAGTAGTTTCTCAGTAATGTATGCTGGGACTAGATCTGTGGCTGGACAGTTTGTACCTTTTTAATCTGAGGGTTCTTTTTTTTTTTTCATTGTTGTTGTTGCTATTACTTAATTTTCTATTTTAAAAATAATTATTTTTGCTTTTTTGCCTTTAGGAAAGTTAGATACAATTTTTAACATGTCATATTTCAAATCATCTTATTATACCTTATCTTGCATTTAGTCAGGGTACACAGAGAGAATGCCTACTATTTGCAAGGCAATGTGTTTTGTTTGTGAAGATGAATAAGACAGTTTTCGTCCATATGTAACTTACAATCTAATGAAAACACACTAAAAACAACAGTGCTACACCCAAGCAATAACAGTATACTCTGGAAATAATCATGAAAGAATGACTAACTCTGTCTGGGGGACATGGAGAAGGCATCATCAGGTGGTGACCTTTGTGTTCACTTTTGAAGAGTCTGAGAAAAAAGAAGAAAGGGAAAGGAAAGAGTATTTGGACAAAGGGAATATCCTGTTTAAAGATATCAATCTGTGGAAAGTTCCTGGTACATTGGGAGAGCATTTTTTTTTTTTTTTTAACCAGAGAAAGATTGAGATAATGCTGGCAGCATCAGTGTGCAGAAGGCGAGACACAATGGAGGCTTGGAAATTAGTAGTGTCACTAAATTAACAGAAGAGTATAAAGCTTAAAAAAATTATGTATAATTAACAAGACTTTATAATGGTCTTTAAATGATTCTGTTATGGATAGTAGGTGCTTTCGGCTTGAGGTTCTATTTTATTTGTGCTTGAAGCTGGCTCTAATGTTGGCAGTGGGGTTAATATGTAAGAAGCAAATTCTCCCTTTAATCACATTCTCCAAAAGTGATATTTTTTCAAACATTTAAAAGATATTATGTTGATTACCAAGGGTGAAGTTTGATAAAAGCAAAGTAAAGGGAGAATATGAAAGTGAATCTTCTGGGTTTTTTTCCTGATTGAAACCTGTGCAGTTGGACTGCAGAATACACGGAACACATGAGAATAGTCAGAGCATTATACAGGCTTTCTTCATCACCACCGCATTAGCAGAATCAGTTTTTAAAACCTGGACTCTGCCTCTGACTTCCTTTCCCTGATGTCAGAACTTCAAAAAAAAAAAAAAAAATTCTTACTGACCAGTGATTAATAAGTGCCTGTTAAATAAATGAGCTTCAGTTCAGTTCAGTCGCTCAGTCATGTCCAACTCTTTGCGACCCCATGAATCGCAGCACGCCAGGCCTCCCGGTCCATCACCATCTCCCGGAGTTCACTCAGACTCAAGTCCATCGAGTCCGTGATGCCATCCAGCCATCTCATCCTCAGTTGTCCCCTTCTCCTCCTGCCCCCAATCCCTCCCAGCATCAGAGTCTTTGCCAATGAGTCAACTCTTCACATGAGGTGGCCAAAGTACTGGAGTTTCAGCTTTACCATCATTTCTTCCAAAGAAATCCTAGGGCTGATCTCCCTCAGGATGGACTGGTTGGATCTCCTTGCAGTTCAAGGGAATTAATAAAAGTAGAGTTGCTCAGTCCCATCACTTCATGGGAAATAGATGGGGAAGCAGTGGAAACAGTGGCTGACTTTATTTTTGGGGGGCTCCAAAATCACTGCAGATGGTGATTGCAGCCATGAAATTAAAAGACGCTTACTCCTTGGAAGGAAAGTTATAACCAACCTAGATAGTATATTCAAAAGCAGAGACATTACTTTGCCAACTAAGGTCCGTCTAGTCAAGGCAATGGTTTTTCCTGTGGTCATGTATGGATGTGAGAGTTGGACTGTGAAGAAGGCTGAGCACCGAAGAATTGATGCTTTTGAACTGTGGTGTTGGAGAAGACTCCTGAGAGTCCCTTGGACTGCAAGGAGATCCAACCAGTCCATTCTGAAGATCAACCCTGGGATTTCTTTGGAAGGAATGATGCTAAAGCTGAAGCTCCTGTACTTTGGCCACCTCATGTGAAGAGTTGACTCATTGGCAAAGACTCTGATGCTGGGAGGGATTGGGGGCAGGAGGAGAAGGGGACGACTGAGGATGAGATGGCTGGATGGCATCACAGACTCGATGGACGTGATTCTGAGTGAACTCCGGGAGATGGTGATGGACAGGGAGGCTTGGCGTGCTGCGATTCATGGTGTCGCAAAGAGTCGGACACGACTGAGCAACTGAACTGAACTGAACTGAAAGTTGCTCAGTAATGTCCGACTCTTTGCGACCCATCCACTGCAGCCTACCAGGCTCCTCCATCCATGGGATTTTCCAGTCAAGAGTACTGGAGTGGGTTGCCATTTCCCTCTCCAAGGCATCTTCCCGACCCAGGGATTGAACCCAGGTCTCCTGCATTGCAGGCAGATGCTTTACCATCGGAGCCACCAGGGAAGCCCCCAAAGCCAACCAACTATGTAGAAAGATGTGTAGAGATCTAAAAGAAGTTGTTATAAGATGAGGAATCCTAAAAGATGAAGACAAAAACAATCCTGCCATTTGTGCATAACACAGTGCTGATCATTATGGTAAATTGAGCAGTGATTGCATAGTCTATGTGGAAAAACAAGAGGGATTCTATGAATTATCATTCCTGGAAGAGAGAAATTGATGTGTGCTCTATGTAGAGTGGTTAGGAGAGGGCAAAAAGCTATAGGATGAGGCTAAAAACGTAGAGGGTCATACCGTATAGCATCCTTCAGATGTTAAAGTTTGTCCTTTATCTTGAACACAATAGAAAGATGTTTAATTCTTTTAAGAACATGTAAGAGATAATATGATATGTGATTCAAAATTAGCACTATCTGTAATCAAATTAGATAGATGAGGACCAGAATGGATGATGGAGAAACCAGTCTAAAGTTTTTGTCAAGATATGGGTAGTTTACTTAGTCTAGAATGGTAGCCTTAAAGCTAGAAAATAGAGGGTCGATTTAAGATATAAGGTAAAATAGACAGGAGTTAATAATGAGTTGGAAACAAGATGTAATGGTTGAGGAAAAAGGCAATGTCAAGATATCAACTTAGGTGACTTGAATGAATGATGGGATCTTACAATGAGATAGGGGCAATAGGATATGACCAGGTAGGTTATAATGGAGAAAAATTAAAAAAAAAAGAAATTGATTAAAACTAGAAAACAAAAAAGAGAGAGAAGACTATAATTTTGGTTTTGGACATACTCAAGTATATGAAAAGTTCTAGGATGGGAATATCAATTTGAAAAACTTCTGCATTTGTGTGGTAGCTGAACAAAATTCTCTAGTAAAAATGTTTATTGTGAAAGAGAAAACGTGAGTAAGCCTTAAAGAAGTACATATATTTAATGGACAGATTGAGCACATAACTGAGAAAGGGAAGGACTAACTCAAGAGTATGCTGGATCATAGAAGAAAATGGAAACAATATTTTCTAGAATAAACAAGTGATAAACTATGTCAAATGCCACCAAAATTCATATTACACAGAGGGTGAAGATAGTTCATTATATTTAGTGACTTGACACTCCTTGGTGACCTTAGGGAACACTGGTTTCAAGGGCATAATGGAAACTAGGCTGGAGTGATTTGAACAATAATTAGGAGACAGTGAGAAATTACTAGTGCAGTATAAACTAAAGTTTTTCAAAAATGGCTTTAAATAGGTAGAGAAGAAACAGAAAATATTGATTCAAAGGAAGATATTTTGGTTATTGTTGCTGGGACTTATATTTTTCTTTTCTTTTTTTTTTTTTTAAAGGTTTAAATTTATTTATTTTTTATTTTACTTTACAATTCTGTATTGGTTTTGCCATACATTGACATGAATCCACCACGGGTGTATATGCGTTCCCATATTTTTCTTTTAAAAGGAGAGCCCAGAGCATGTTTCAGTTCTGCTAACAAGGATCTAATTGAGAGACTGCAGCATGCCAGACTTCCCTGTCTGTCACCAACTCCCAGAGCGTACTCAAACTCATGTCCATCATGTCGGTGATGCCATCCAACCATCTCACCCTCTGTCATCCCCTTCCCCTCCCGCCTTCAATCTTTTCCAGCATCAGGGTCTTTACCAATGAGTCAGTTCTTCACATCAAGTGGCCAAAGTATTGGAGTTTCAGCTTCAGCATCAGTCCTTCCAATGAATATCCAGGACTGATTTCCTTTAGGATGGACTGGTTGGATCTCCTTGCAGTCCAAGGGACTCTCAAGAGTCTTCTCCAACACTACAGATCAAAAGCGTCAATTCTTCGGCGCTCAGCTTTCTTTATAGTCCGACTGTCACATTCATACATGACTACTGGAAAAAACATAGCCTTGACTAGATGAACATTTGTTGGCAAAGGAATGTCTCTGCTTTTTAATATGCTGTCTAGGTAGGGGTCGCACAGAGTTGGATATGACTGGAGTGACTTAGCAGCAGCAGCAGCAGCTAAGTTGGCCATAACTTTTCTTCCAAGGAGCAGACATCTTTAATTTAATGGCTGTAGTCACCATCTGCAGTGAATTTGGAGCCCACAAAAGAAAAGTCTGTCACAGTTTCCTTTGTTTACCCATCTATTTGCCATGAAGTGATGGGACTGGATGCCATGATCTTAGTTTTCTGAATGTTGAGCTTTAAGCCAACTTTTCCACTCTCCTCTTTTACTTTCATCAAGATGCTGTTAGTTCTTTGCTTTCTGCCTTTAGGGGGTGTTATCTGCATATCTGAAGTTATTGATATTTCTCCCAGCAAATATGATTCCATCTTGTGCTTCATCCAGCCTGGCATTTTGCATGATGTACTCTGCATATAAGTTAAATAAGCAGGGTGACAATATACAGTTCAGTTCAGTTCAATCTCTCAGTCGTATCCAACTCTTTGCGACCCCATGGACCATAGCATGCCAGGCCTCCCTGTCCATCACCAACTCCTGGGAGAGCCTTGACATAATCCTTTTCCTATTTGAAACCAATCTGTTGTTCCATGTCCAGTTCTAACTTTTGCTTCTTGACTTGCATACAGACTTCTTTGGAGGCAAGTCAGGTGGTCTGGTATTCCCATCTCTTTCAGAATTTTCCATAGTTTGTTGTGATCTGCACAGTTAAAGGCTTTGGTGTATTCAGTAAAGCAGAAGTAGATGCTTTTCTGGAACTCTCTTGCTTTTTCGATGATCCAACAGAATTTGGCAATTTGATGTCTGGTTCCTTTGTATTTTCTAAATCCAGCTTGAACATCTAGAAGTTCATGGCTCATGTACTATTTAAGCCTGCCTTGGAGAATTTTGAGCATTACTTTGCTAGTGTGTGAGATGAGTGCAATAGTGCAGTAGTTTGGACATTCTTTGGCATTGCTTTTATTTGGAATTGGTATTAGAATTGAACTTTTCCAGTCCTGTGGCCACTGCTGAGTTTTCCAAATTTGCTGGCATATTGAGTGCAGCACTTTCACAGCATCATCTTTTAGGACTTGAAATAGCTAAACTGGAATTCCATTACCTCCACTAGCTTTGTTCGTAGTCATGCTTCCTAAGGTCCACTTGACTTCACATTCCAAGATGTCTGGCTCTAGGTGAGTGATACACCATCATGGTTATCTGGATCATGAAGATCTTTTTTGTATAGTTCTTATGTGTATTCTTGCTACCTCTTATTAATACCTTCTGCTTCTGTTAGGTCCATACCATTTCTGTTAAAAGGTAAAGGCAAAGAAGAAATGGAAAGATAGACCCATTTGAATCCAGAGTTCCAAGAAAGCATAAGGAGGTGATATTCTGAATCCAAATAGGCAAAGAGAAAATACGACAATTTGCACACATAGGGAAACACATTCCATTTGTATACCCTCAGTCTGATGAAACAAATATGAGATTTTAAAAGAAATTAAAGTACAAATATAGTACATGAATAACAGTTGTTCACTGTTGACTGTAACATAGATTGTAGAATGTACTCTATTCCAACCAATTCCACAGGTTGTGTTATTAGTACTTCTCTCTTCTTTGCCTCTCATTCAAGTAAAGCAGAATGGAATGCAAGTAGAATAAAATGGTTATTGTGATAATTTAAAACTTTAAAATTATTTTTAATATAAACTTTGCCATTAATAACACATTATTTTCAATGCATTTCAAAACCTATAAGACAAGACTGATATCAAATTATTGAAGTTAAGAATCACCTCTTTCTAAGATAGTCACTCTCATACACTAGAATGTTTTACACCATAGAGTTTTATTATAGAAGAGGAAGATGGTAAGACTAGAACAAACAGATATCCAACATATTCATCCTAAAAAAATCCTGCTTTACAGCTAATAATAAATGTGTCAATCAGCCTAATAAGACAAATCAGTTTAAGTCCTTTATTGTTCCTGGGTAGAAATATGTCCTTTGGGGGACTTTTTATATTTCTTTGAGCAGATGTGAACACTTCAATCTATTGCTATTAGAATTATGTGCACTCATCTGTGAGAGATTTGGAAGACTTTCTCCAAAGTACTGAGGATGAGTAGAATTCCATCCACAGAAGCAATATTTGATTTAGTCCAGAAACTCACCATCTCAATCAGAACATAAATAATTTGCTCTTGAGCTAAAAGGAAGCTCTGTAATAGCAAGGTCTCCATGCCTGAATGAGTAATATTTTGTGAGAGGCTTTTAAGTGTGATCAAAATAAATGGAGAGCTGAAATTACCTTTCTCTATTTGTTTTCACAATATCAAAACAACTCTTTTAGCTCAGACAGAAAAAGAAGGTAGATTTTATAGATAGAGCTCTAAGTAACTCTTGGTAATTATTAGTCAACAAAGAAACAGGATTAGATTTAGGACTATGGATCTAAGCATTCCATGTTTGAAAGAGAAATAGAAAGTATCTCTCCTGTTATTTTACAAATAAATTTTTAGACATCCTAAGGAGAAGTGTTATGGGTTTCCCAGATCATGCTAGTGATAAAGATCTTGTTTGTCAGTACAGGAGACATAAGAGACAGGGGTTTGATCACTGGGCTGGGAAAATCTCTTGCAGGAGGGCATGGCAACCCTTGTTATTCTTGCATATGAAATTCCATGGACAGAAGAGCCTGGCAGGCTACAGTCCATGGGGTTGCAAAGAGTCAGACATGCTGAGCGTGCACACACACACACACACACACACACACACACACAATGGCAACATTAGAAAGAACTGGATATTTGTGTGAGTCTTGGATATTAAAGTGGAAAGAGATCTCAAAAGTTGTTTCCAGAACCAAATTATACTTGAAGACTTACTAGAAGCGATGTGGACTGATGTAACTAAATAGAGTTACAAGCATCCCCATAGGATAAGGGGAGAAAACTATGCCATTATTTTGAAGAATTATAGGATACTAGAAAAATGCTAGATTTTAGACTCAATTATCTTCTATCCTATAGAAGCAAATGAAAAGTTATACAAATTCTATAGACACAAAGGGAGCGTGATAAACTGAATCACTTTTTTTTTTCCAAGCACACAACTGGGGAGCTGCAATGCCCCACTTGGTTAAGTGATTGTATGTGAGGGTCTTAAAACCCAGAAGAAATTGACCAAAGATGATAGATGAAAATGTGAAATGGAATTGTCAGTATGTAGCTGAAACATTGATCAAATGGCTGAATAGTTAACAAACTGCACTCAAGGAGACCTTGGGGGAAAAAAAAAAAGAACCTAGCTTTGAGTTTTTCTATACAATTATTCTAATCCATAAATTAACACTTTAAATTTATTGTCCAATTTAGATGAATCTGGTCTTTTTAACAGAGGAGAACCTCTTTGACAATTTTCCAGTGGTACCAAAGGGATTTATATATGCCACTTTGAATTCATGCCAGACATTGCTTGAGAGAATTGCCAAAATTTCACTTGATAGCTGAAGGAGGTCATGAAGAATACCTAGAGGTTTAAAATATGTATATTTGCCTATGTAGGATATTTCAAGTCTGTACTTTTGAAATAAATATATTTCAGCATTATTGGTTTGTAATTTCAGAGTCTGGATGTATTTTTCATTATAAATAAGTGTTCGTACGTTACAGATTTATGTCAAAGAAAAAGTACAAATGTTGCAAACCTTCAGACAGATATTTACAGGAGCTTTATTTATAATTGCCAAAAATTGAAAGCAATCAAGATGTCCTTCAGTAGGAGAATGGGTAAACTGGTACACCCAGATAAGGGAATATTTTCAGCATTAAAAAGAAATGTGCTATCAAGCCATGAAAAGACATTTAAGAAGAAGTCTTAAATGCATATTACTAAGTAAAACAATACAATCTAAAAAGATAACGTACTGTATTATTTAAACAATGTGATGTTATGAAAAAGACAAAATGAAGACAATAAAAAAATCAGTGATTGCTAAGATTTAGGGGTGGGTGGAGGGATGAATAGGTGAAGCATGGAGTATTTTCAGGACAATGAAATACCCTGCATGATACCATAATGGATAAATGTCATTAGATATTTATCCAAATCCATAAAATATACATCAAGAGTGAACCATAATGTAAATTTTGGGCAACTGTGTTGTGACAATGTAGGTCTATTGACTGTAACATATGTACCACTCTTGGGGGAATATTGATCATGGGGGAGGCTGCGCCCATGTAGGGGTAGAGGGATTGGTTACTCTTTGTCTCTTTTGATCATTTATCCAGTCAGCTTAAAACTTTTCTAAAAAACAAAGTCTATTTTAAATGGAGACAAATTGCAAACCATTAGGACTCATATGACCTCCTCTGATAAACTGTAGAGAAAGTAGAGGAAGAAGAGTGGGGGAGAGTATGCCTTCTCATTGAAAACCATCAGAAAACTATAACCATTTCTTGGTATCCTTATTTTTTTATAGCAATACTATCTGAATCAGTCGTGACATTGCTTGCATTAGTCATTTCAGGAAGTTTCAACTATAGAATAAGCAAAGAGTGTGGTAGCTTTAAACAAAAAGAGCAAAATCTGAAAAGATGTCTTCAATTAATCCCAAATTTAGTACTTCTCCTGACTCATGATAGTGAAATGTGGTATGCATATCATTTCTCTTGCTTTAAAATAAAAGAGAGATAAGAAAATTAACAGCAGTAGTGAGAGAAATAATAAACCAAAGATTTCAAGTAGACACATTAGTAGACAGAATGAAGATGGAAGAAATGTTGATTGATACATAGCAGAGAAAGGTAAAAGATGGACTATGCCTAAGGTGAACTGAAGGCTGAGAGAGTCAGTTTGATTTGCTGAACATCAGTGAGGCTCTGGACTCAGAGAAGATAATGAGCCAGATAATGATGGTAACGTGATAATAAAACAGGTGGTGTAATTGAAAGTCTTCAAAAAGTAAGCTACTTTTTTTTTCTCTCTTCATAGTCATTTGGAATACCCTAGAGCTAGCTTGGGGGAATACAAATTAATTCAGGGCTGCTAGCATAAATCAGAAGAATCCTTTGAAATTTGGCAGTAAGAACAGAGAAGTATAGGAATTATGATGTTGGATTCAAAGAAAAGAAAGATAATTCTAGCACAAATTTTCACTTTTTAGTAGAAAAAAATTATATTACCATAAAATGTAAATGATGTGATTTTGGTTGCCAATTTTTAGAATCAATCTATAGTCAAATCTTGAAAGATGGGTATGGTTTCCAAGTAGAATATACATGTTAATCACTCTAAAAACGTATAGGGATGTATAAGAGACAGACCTTGGGAAGGGTTTCTGGGGTTGCGTGCTAAATGGAGAGCTATCTGGGTATCTATGGATAGGGAGGCACATAGGGAGTCTGTGGGTAATGAAAAAAAAATCAGGGTGTAGGTATGTTATTTGAATATTGAAATGACAAGAAATTTAGAATAGTGACATAAAAGCTGGACTTAAAAAGATAGGGTGATAGTACAAGTAAACTAAACTCTTACCTTTTAGCATAAATTTAAGAGACAAAGACTACATTCATAAATTAAGATGTAATAGAATAAAATTGTGACTTAGCTTTACTGGTTACCTCTGTGGAGCAAGACTGGTAAAAATACATGCTAGGGTAGTGAATTATTGCTTTTCTATGAGACTCCTTGTACCACTGGATTATTAAAATAATCTCAGTTAATTTTGATTAAAAATCTAAATAAAAATAATAGTGAAGTGATGTCACCTTATTTTGTTAAAAAAGAAACATTGCAAGGAAACATGACAAAATAAAACTGTATTATAAAAAAGTTTTAGTTGAACGTATTTTTTTAGTGTCATATCTTTGATAATATTTCTTGCTTTAAAATTTTGAGTTGGAATACAGAGTATTCTGTAAGGCAATGTTGGAGCTGCAAAATTAGAATTTTTAGTTGATCACATAACAAGTAAATGATATTGTATGCAGTATTTGACTACTAAATAAATTTCAAATTTTTTAATGTAAAATTCAATGAACATCTACAAACTAGCTCTGAAAAAGCTATGTCTGTTTCACCAAATATAGTTGTATATGCAAAATTTTGAATAAGGCTCTACTCACTTCAATCTTACTTCTGTCATTTATGTTGCATGTTCTTGGATAAGTTCTATAACCTTTTGATGTGAGCCTGATTATATAGTCTTTAGTTTCCCCTTTTGCAAAATCGGGATTATTATTCTTATTAGGAAATACTATTTGCTAAATGCCTAGCATTGTATGTGACATATAGAAAGTATTGAGAATATATAAGCTATTATAAATATTTTTGGGGTGTTCCATCTACAAAACTTTATGTACCCCACACTAGTCACATTATTTTGAATTATGAATAATATTCATATTATTATAACACATTTTTTGTAGCATTCTGTATTCATATCATCCCCGATTTAACACTTTACTTTTATTTGCTGCTGCTGCTGCAGTTGTGTCCAACTCTGTGCGACCCCATAGACAGCAGCCCACCAAGCTCCGCTGGCCGTCCCTGCGATTCTCCAGGCAAGAACACTGGAGTGGGTTGCCATTTCCTTCTCCAATGCATGAAAGTGAAAAGTGAAAGTGAAGTCGCTCAGTCGTGTCGGACTTTTCATGACCCCATGGACTGCAGCCTACCAGGCTCCTCCCCATGGGATTTTCCAGGCAAGAGTACTGGAGTGGGTTGCCATTTATTTGTTTAAATGTCTCTTATTTAGACATATAGATGAAACCTCTTTTGAGAGTAGAACCATATTATATTCAATTTTGGATCCTGTAACTCATTAGTATTTTGCCTGACATATGAAATAAGTATCAAAACAAAGTCTTTTCAAAAGAAAATAATAGAAAAAATGTTGAATTATGTGGAGTTATTATTTCTAACTTCAGAATATTGGCTTTAAGAATGAAGATGTATTTACAATTTGTTGAAATTTATCTTCAAAAATTTGGTTAAAGAAAGTGGTATCATTACTCCTATTTAAAAAATAATATCAACAAGGGATGATGTTGGTTCCACACATTTATTTACTGATCAAAAATTAATATAAATAATAATAATTATGGTATGATAACAATAATAATAATAGAATTTTTCCAAGTCATTGTTTCTTAGAGTGTTCTATCATGTACCACTCTTTGCAATCCCATGGACTGTAGCCTGCCATGTTCCTCCATCTATGGAATTCTTTAGGCAAGAATTCTGGAGTGGGTAGCCATTCCCTTCTCCAGGGGATCTTCCTGACTAAGGGGTTGAACCCAGGTCTCCTACATTGCAGGCAGATTTCTTTACCATCTGAACCACCAGGGAAGCCTATCTGTCACTAAATCTCTCTGTTCTTTCCTAAATAAGAGAGAGATAAAGAAAACATTGATTCATTTGTTCATGATGCCAAAAATCCAATAATTACCAGCTTTTTGACATTCTGGAATGACATTCAGTAGAGAATGCTGAAACGTTTAAAAAAACTACCAAGGACATAGAATTAAGTGTATAATTTAGGAAAGTTGCATAACATTGAGGAAATCAAATGGCTTGAGCATGTTTGAGTACCTTTGTTAGTCACATAATAGCAGTTTTATTGTTGTTAAAAATCCAGAAGTTATTTTGATCACAGGCATATATGTCATTTGGAGCAGGAAATGGCAACCCACTCCAGTATTCTTGCCTAGAGAATCCCAGGGATGGAGGCGCCTGGTGGGCTGCAGTCTATGGGGTCGCATGGAGTCGGACTTGACTGAAGTGACTTAGCAGCAGCACATATATCATTTAATGATATAAAGCATCAAAACCCAGAAGAAAATCAGGCACTTCTACTACTTCTCTGTCTGCTTTTGGCTAAATCACTCGAGTCTCTGCTTTGATTTCCTTATCAGCAGCATGATACTCTTAATATTCCTTTCCAGTTCAATATGCTCTAATTCCATGACAGTCACTTTGAAATAAAATAAGCAACTGAATAGCAAGAAATAAGAGAAGGAGGAGACTAGGAACCATATTGAGGAGAAGTTGTGTCCTTATCCAATATAGTATGTTTTCTAAAATTCCAAGATGATTTGCTGCTTTTCATAATTTTACTAAAACTCGTCAAATGGATACAAAAGGGTATTGGTAATGTTGCAACACTGTAGCCACAAATAATAAAGATTTTTTTCTTGAAAAGTGAAAGTGTTAGTCACTCAGTTGTGTCTGACTCATCATAACCCCATGGATTTTGCCCACCAGACTCTTTGGTACATGGAATTTCCCGGGCAGGAATACTGGAGTGGGTTGCCATTTCTTTCTCCAGAGATCTTCCTGACCCAGGGATCAAACCCAGGTCTCCCACACTGCAGGCAGATTCTTTACCATCTGAATGTTTGTCAAGTGAATAAAAAAGGATATTGGTAACGTTGTGAAACTGTAGCCATAAAAAAATAAAGATGTTTCTTAGAGCTGAAATAAAAATTTCACACTTTTACTATGATTTCCATTTGAAATGACCTTTTAGAAAATGGCTTGCCTTCCTTTGCCCTAAATTACAGTACATTCTTCCACTGCACTAAAAGGATATATTTTTAAAGTTGAAACTCCCTTTGGGTGATTGAACTACAATGCCTCTGTAGCACTCAGAGACTGCCAGAAGGAATGCTGTCACCGAGAAAGGAAGATTAATAACAGTAATAGCAGTTTAGATTTGACCCTCTGATAATCTGAGATCTCAATGGAATAGCTATCTCAAAATCACTGTTGCTAAGATGCATTTACAGAGAGGAACCAGGGCAGTAAGTAGAAGTTTCAAACTCCAGCAAAGAAGTCTGGAATTTAAATTTAGTTAAAATTGAGGGATGCAAGTATATGTTATATCATATACCTTTTCATTGGAATCACATATCTAGATGTAGTAGACAGATTATAGTATTATAGAAACTTCTAGACAGTGTAGTATTTTATTAGGTCTTTATTTTGAGATTCCATAAAAATAGTCTTATCACAGCAGTATTTAGTAACATGAATAGTGAGAAAAAGCCAAAGAACAGCTCTGTCAAAAAAATTTAGATTTTTTAGGCCTTTTGGATGTACCATATGTCACTGCTGAATCTGTAGCTTTCAAAATGTTCATGAGCAAGGTATAAATAAATACAGATTATTCATTCCAGTAACAGGGAATTTTATTTGTAGTAAAACATTTTGTGTGGATCCTTAATCTCTAGATTTGATCCTCAGTTATAGGCATTCATCATGAACTAGAAAACCATCCTCCAAATATTAAACAAGTTACTATAAAAATTTTAGTCATTACATTTTGGGGAAGCAAATGGATGCTCTGCAACCTGTTTTCAGAACTGTCTTGCTTTTCAGAGCATTGTCACTGCAGCAGTGAAACATATGTGAAAATTCTTAGTATAGTACCTAACTCTCCTCCCTGTTTATTTGTTACTTCTGTTTCTCAAACTGCCTTAGGATAGTTCACAGCTGAGGGACCAGGCACACAGAACTGTTAACAGCTTGACTTCAAGGTAACAGACAAAACACTTGCTTTCTCCTCTGATGTTGGATAGGATACAGAAGTAAGAGAAGGGCATGGAGAAGAGGAAAGTTTAGTCTGTCAAGTCTTTTGGATCACGTTTGGAAGTGGCAAACAAATGGTGACTCTTTTTAAGGCATTTTCACAATCATATTAAGACTAAACAGGATTTTATTACCCTTGATTATATATTTATAAGCATCTGTTGATTAGAATATATGAATAAGTTAAGATGTCTTTAAATCTTATTAATTAGATAGCTTGGGGTATGCTTTGAATACTTTATAAAATTGGTGAAAAAACCTGCAGAAGATAATGCTGCCATTTCCTAGGTGTTGGTAACTATAAATTAAAAAAAAATCTATTTGAGGGGAATAAGTAAAATAAGCTTTTAGTTCAGCTCAGTTCAGTCGCTCAGTTGTGTCCTACTCTTTGCGACCCTATGAATTGCAGCACGCCAGGCCTCCCTGTCCATCACCAACTCACGGAGTTCACCCAAACTCATGTCCATTGAGTCGGTGATGCCATCCAGCCATTTCATCCTCTGTCGTCCCCTTCTCCTCCTGCCCCCAATCCCTCCCAGCATCAGAGTCTTTGCCAATGAGTCAACTCTTCGCATCAGGTGGCCAAAGGACTGGAGTTTCAGCTTCAGCATCATTCCTTCCAAAGAACATCTAGGACTGATCTCCTTTAGAATGGACTGGTTGGATCTCCTTGCAGTCCAAGGGACTCCCAAGAATCTTCTTCAACACCACAGTTCAAAAGCATCAATTCTTCAGCCCTCAGCTTTCTTCACAGTCTGACTTTCACGTCCATACATGACCACTGGAAAAACCATAGCCTTGACTCCAAGGAGTAAGCGTCTTTTAATTTCATGACTGCAATCACCATCTGCAGTAATTTTGGAGCCCAAAAAAATAAAGTCTGACACTGTTTCCACTGTTCCCCCATTTATTTCCCATGAAGTGATGGGACCAGATGCCATGATCTTCGTTTTCTGAATGTTGAGCTTTAAGCCAACTTTTTCACTCTCCTCTTTCACTTTCATCAAGAGGCTCTTTAGTTCTTCTTCACTTTCTTCCATAAGGGTGGTGTCTTCTGCATATCTGAGGTTATTGTTATTTCTCCCAGCAATCTTGATTCCAGCTTGTATTTCTTCCAGTCCAGCGTTTCTCATGATGTACTCTGCATAGAAGTTAAATAAGCAGGGCCTTGATGTACTCCTTTTTCTGTTTGGAACCAGTCTGTTGTTCCATGTCCAGTTCTAACTGTTGCTTCCTGACCTGCGTATAGCTTTCTCAAGAGGCAGGTCAGGAGGTCTGGTATTCTCATCTCTTTCAGAATTTTCCACAGTTTATTGTGATCCACACAGTCAAAGGCTTTGGCATAGTCAATAAAGCAGAAATAGATTTTTTTTCTGGAACTGTCTTCTTTTTTCTGTGATCCAGCAGATGTTGGCAATTTGATCTCTGGTTCCTCTGCCTTTTCTAAAACCAGCTTGAACTTCTAGAAGCTCACGGTTCACGTATTGCTGAAGCCTGGCTTGGAGAATTTTGAGCATTACTTTACTAGCGTGTGAGATGAGTGCAATTGTGTGGTAGTTTGAGCATTCTTTGGCATTGCCTTTCTTTGAGGTTGGAACAAAAATGGACCTTTTCCACTCCTGTGGCCACTGTTGAGTTTTCCAAATTTGCTGGCATATTGAGTGCAGCACTTTCACAGCATCATCTTTCAGGATTTGAAATAGCTCCACTGGAATTCCATCACGTCCACTACCTTTGTTCATAGTGATGCTTTCTAAGGCCCATTTGACTTCACATTCCAGGATGTCTGGCTCTAGGTGAAATAAGCTTTACAAATATATAAAATAAGGCATACTAAATTATTTGTATGGAGACAAGCATTTTAGAATGTAGATGGTGGAAGGATTTGTATAGTACATAGAGCACTGATTTTATTAGAACTGGAACTGAAAGTGAGTGACATTTAGCCTTTGACATTTGGGGTCTCACTTTATCTGTTTGACTATTAACTGCCTATAAAATTTTAACCAATTACTTGGTATGCTTATAAAAGTAGGATAATATTATAATTCATCTTATTATTGAGTTTTATTTCCAAAAATATTCTTATAATATAAATCTTAGAATGCCAGATTCAACCATTTTATTTAAGGAATCCTCTAAATAGTAGCTTCTTAGATATGACCTTCAGAATAATCTGACAAAACAATACATTTCTGAGTCTTTTCCCTCAAGTTCCCATGTATTGAAACTTTTATGGAGCATCTGCTGTGTATTAATAGCACTCATCTCTAAAAAGTGCTTCAGCAGGGTACTCTAATCAATATTCTGTAATAACCCATATGGGAACAGAATCTGGAAAAGGATGGATATGTGTATATGTATAACTGAATCTTTCTGCTATACTTTTAAAACTATCACAACCATATAAAACAACTATACTCTAATATAAAATAAAAATTAAATTAAATGGAAAAAATAAAGTAAAAAAAATATTTGACACATTCAAAGCAGTTAATCACCAATCCCTAATCATCAAGATACCCCATGGAGAAAAAGAGAAGTAAAACCAACTATTCTAAATGCACTAGAACTTTGTCCCAACTTGGACAAATGCAGATCCTTGAAAAGGAGGATCACAAACTATAAGTAAAATGGTTATTTCTTAGGAGAGAAATGCTTTAAAGATAATAGCAAGCAAGGTGAATAACTAAACAGATGAATTAAGCATTTTCAAGCAACATGAAGAAACTTATTTCTCCATCAATCCACTCATTTTATTTCTGTTGTTTTGCCTTTCTTACAATGTTTACAGGCAAGAACTTGAGCAGACAGAAGTTGCTGCTTGCTTTTAAAAGTCTGTCTTGTATAAGTCTTTGGAATTTCCCAATGTGTTTTCTTTTTGGGGAGTATCTGGAAATTCTATACAAATCATCCTTTAACAACTTGAGTACAGTGTCAACATTCTAATTATTTAGGGTTGCAAGGAGATCAAACCAGTCCATCCTAAAGGAAATCAGTCCTGAATATTCATTGGAAGGACTGATGCTGAAGCTGAAGCTCCAATACTTTGGCCAGCTGATGCAAAGAACTGACTCATTGAAAGAGACCTTGATGCTAGGAAAGATTGAAGGCAGGAGGAGAAGGGGATGACAAGAATGAGATGGTTGGATGGCATCATCGACTCTATGGAGATGAGTTTGAGCAGGCTCTGGGAGTTGGTGATGGACAGGGAAACCTGTCGTGCTGCAATCCATGGGTTTGCAAAGAGTCGGACATGACTGAACAACTGAAATGAACTGAACTGTTCTGTTTTGAAAAACTAAAAAAAAAGAAAGAAATTCTTTATTGGGTGGATGATTAGAATGTATAATCAGCAAAATGTATTGATCATTTTCCCTTAGCTGGTAGAGTATGCTTCCCAGGTGGCTCAGTGGTAAAGAATTTGCCTGCCAAGGTTCCCTGGGTGGGGAAGATCTCCTGGAGATGGAAATGGCAACCCACTCCACTATTCTTGCCTGGGAAATTTCATGGACAGAGGAGCCCAGCTGGCTACAGTCCATTGGATCACAAAAGGGTCAGACATGATTTAGCAACTACACACCACCACCACACCCTGGTGTGGTCTGGGCAATTCCTACAAGTAGAATCACTCCTTTAAGTTTTAGTGTGAAAAATCTGCCTTATAACTATTTTTATGAACCATTTGGTTTTACCTAATACTTTACTTCAAAGATTAACATTATATCCACTCTTCTGTAATAATGCATTCTATCACTTGTCCAATTTCTGATGGTTTGAAATGGATCATTTATTCAACATGGAATTGTTACTAAATCTTATATATAAAATATTAATTTAAAGTGAACAAAATATATCCCATGCCCTGGAGTTTACAGATCTTTTCAGAGAAACCAATGCAAAGTAATTATTTTAACAATTATTAAAATGTGTAAACAAAGAGGAGAAATAAACTGATCTTTTATCTGTGGATTAAAGAGATTTTTCAAAGAGATTCTGATTAATATCCTATAGGATATGGAGAATAGACATTTTTTCTATTAAAAAAACAAAAATGTAAAAGAGCACAAAGTCAAGAAATAACAAGCATATTGAGAGAATTTCAAATATTTCTATATGGTTGTATTATAAGATGATGGTTAGAGTAAAAGATGTAGAAGAATTAGTTAAGCATAAATTAGGAAATGTCTAATAAAAATTAAAATGAGAAATATAATATTTAGATATAATTATCTAAGGGGCTTCTCTTTCTATACATTATAAATTTTAATTTGATTCAAATTATATGATGTATGTTTACCTATTTGAAATGAATTGGTCTCTTCCTCTCAGTTCATATTTCTCGTAGAAGCCTCCACTGAGTTATTTTAAATGTATTCTTAACTTTCACAGAAATCATTAAATAAATATTTAAATAAATCAGATTTCATATTTGTTACAAATTTGTGGTTGAGAATTTCTACTCTCAAAAATAGATATTACATGCCAAATAAAATATATTTTAAATTTCATTTTAGTAAAACCTGTATCCTTCTTAAAGCCACAATTAGTACCATTTTGTGATAAAAATCTAGGAGCATATTATATTCTTATTTTGATTTTTGCACAAAATACCAGGATATTCAATTGATACTTTATAAATTATAATACCAATTATTTTTTCTGTTAGCATTGGCTCTTATTTTCTATGTCCCTTTTCATATTTTTATTGTTTATGTCCTATGTCCTTGAATAAAACATTCTCTGAATTATTTATGCCAATATATATGGTGTAAAAAAACAAATCAACAACTTTGCCTATAGTGAGTAATATGCTTCTACTGTTATTATAACTCTGGTTTCCCAATTTTAATTCTTCAAATTAAAATGCTCTACCTAACATTATCATATTATTTGAATATTTATAGAATATAGTGAATATACATATTTAAATGTTTAATATCTGTGCCCATTTGAGTAAAGTTTTGTTTTAGCAATACTGAGTTAGCATGTTCTAAATCAATTTTTAGAGTTATTTTCTGCTCTTTTTAATCTTTTTTTGAAAATGAAATTTCTAACTATGCTAATACACATTTAAGGTAAGAAATGAATAGCAATAATTAGGCTTTCCTTTAGAAACTATGGGAGACTAGGTGTTCTTTCTGTGATCCAAAGTTTTACTTAATGAACATTTCCTTTTGTTTGTCCCTATTTCCCTTTGCAGCCTTTGAGAGCCAACAGGAAATCCTAATGAGGTTATAATTTGGTATGGAGAGCATACAGTATTTATTTACAAATGAAGAATACAAATTACTTATATATAAAGAACCACTTACACAAGTTTTTCCGCAGAGCAATACAGAGTCTAGTAGCAGGGATAAAACATACAGATCACAATAGAAGTCACTTTAAGGATGTCAGTAGAGCAGTGTTAACAATTTGATCTCTAGAGACAGATAATTTAGGCTTGGATCCCACCTCTGCCAATTTCAAGCTAGGTGCCACTGGGCAAGTTATTTGACCTTTCTGCTCACATTTTTTAGTATAAATAAATAGAATATTGTGTGCTCAGTTGCTCAGTCACGTCCAACTCTTCGCTACCCCATGGACTGTAGCCTGCCAGGCAAATGGAATAGTATTATTTTCTTTTTGGGTCAATGTAAGTATTAAGTAAGAAAATCTTTTTTAACATGCTTATCCCTTTTCTATTAATAATATGTGAGAGACAGAATAGGGTGATTTAAAGAGATACAGGCAGAGGACCAAAATTATTATTAAATGTTGAGGGATTTAAGCAGCAGTAAGTAAAATGGACCATGGAATTTTTATTTTTTGACAGTCCTGATGGGCAGTGTATTCGAAGGCTTGAAAGCAGGAGAACTGGCAGTCAAGATAGTAGTTTACATGCACCATGTGTTCATCTGAGGAAATACTGAGAAATGGGGCTGAAAACATAAAGATCGGTGTGTGGCAGATGCTATCCGTCTGTCTTAAAGGCTACTTAATAGTGGCTGTCTCTTGGATGATTTTCTCTATAGATTTTTAAGGAGGTTGCTGTTTGATTTCCAGGCACAGAAACCTTACAATGTTAAGTAGATTTAAAGTCCTACTAAGTATTATGGGTCTTATATGCAAACCCTTGTGGCTCAGCTGGTAAAGAATCCACTCGCAATGTGGGAGACCTGGGTTCGACCCCTGAGTTGGGAAGATCCTCTGGAGAAAGGAAAGGCTACCACTCCAATATTCTGGCCTAGAGAATTCCACGGACTGTATAGTCCATCGGGTTGCAAAGAGTCAGACGCGACTAATTGACTTTCACTTTCTTTCACTTTATATGCAAACACTCAGAAATTATCATGATACTTACATTTAACAAAAAGAGAAATTATCATATTTATACCTTCCGAGCGCGCGCGCGCGCGCACACACACACACACACATTTAATTAGTAGCACTGTTCAGCAAATATTGTAAATAAAATGATATTATGACGACAATAGACTGCATAACCACATTTTGTAAAGGGCAGGATGAGTCTGTGGAATACTCAGAATAATGACTGAGTGAGTAGGTCATGACAAGCTTAGAACTTATTTTGTCTACAAGGCCTTACTGTTGATTTGCCCTTTTCTGTCTACATAGACTGTAAAAAGCAATAAAGATACATAACAACACAATGTAGACAAGGTTCCTCTGTACTATTTAAGTGCACAAAATAGGAGAGACAGTAGAGTACAGAGCTGTCATCCAACAATTGATTCTGTCAGCTACAGTCTCTGCAGGGGATAAGAACATCCCAATTTGTGTGTTTCTGCATAGAATATCAAACTTCTAATAGTTTAAATCTAAACAACTCACTTCAATAAACCTCTGAATCAGTGACAGTCACTCAGTCACGTCCAGCTCTTCACAACCCCATGAACTATAGCCTGACAGGATCCCCTGTCCATGGAATTCTCCAGGCAAGAATACTGGAGTGGGTAGCCATTCCTTTCTCCAGGCTGCTTTCCAGGGATCAAACCTCGGTCTCCTGCATTGCAGGCAAATTCTTTACAGTCTGAGCCACCAGAGAAGCCCCAATACCTCTATGGAATAAATATTCTAAACAAATTACTATGTAAGGCTCTGGTGGGGAGAACAAGGATGACAAACTGACAAAATCTATAGTCTTGGCCCTTCATACGCCCTTCCATTTCATATAAGGCGAACTATGGTAAGTGTTAAGAATAATACTTGTGGATTCAGAAGGCAGGCTTATTCCTCAGGGAAGAGATGGGTCATGGAGTCACACAGGGAGTGAAATATAAGTTGGAACTTGAAGGATGGTTTGAATTTTGATAGCTTAAAATGTTTTTCACATAGAGAATATTCTGAGAAATGACTTAACTTGAAAGATCTTCCAGGCAGAAGAAAAAAGGTGAGAAAAGACCTAAAACTGGAGAAGTACAAGTATATTCAAGAAACAGAGGTAACATGATCCTTTTCATTACAATTCAATTTTTATATATCATTTAAGTCTCACAACAACATAAAATGGTTATCTCCATTACTTGTAAAATGGTAAAATGGCAAGCTGCGGGTAAGGCAGCAAGGCATTTGGACCCAGTTATATCTGTCTTTGAAGTCTATGCTCTTACCAGTATTGCAGTTCAGTTCAGTTCAGTCACTCAGTTGTGTCCCACTCTTTGTGACCCCATAGACTGCAGCATGCCAGACCTCCCTGTGCATCACCAAATCCTGGAGTTTACTCAAACTCATGTCCATTGAGTCAGTGATGCCACCTAACCATGCATCCTCTCTCATCCCCTTCTCCTCCTGCCTTCAATTTTTCCCAGCATCAGAGTCTTATTCAATGAATCAATTGTTTGCATCAGGTGACCAAAGTATTGGAGTTTTAGCTTCAGCATTAGTCCTTCCAATGAATATTCAGGACTGATTTCCTTTAGGATGGACTGGTTGGATCTCCTTGCAGTCCAAAGGACTCTCAAGAGTCGTCTCCAACACCATAGTTCAAAAGTATCAATTTTTTCAGTTCTCTGCTTGCTTTATAGTCCAACTCTCATATCCACACATGACTACTGGAAAAACCATAGCTTTGACTAGATGGTCCTTTGCTGGCAAAGTAATGTTTCTGCTTTTTAATATGCTGTCTAGGTTGGTCATAACTTTTCTTCTAAAGAGCAAGTGTCTTTTAATTTCATGACTGCAGTCACCATCTGCAGTGATTTTGGAACCCAAGAAAATAAAGTCTATCACTGTTTCCATTGTTTCCCCATCTATTTCCCATGAAGAGATGAGACCAGATGCCATGATCTTAGTTTTCTGAATGTTGAGCTTTAAGCCAACTTTTTCACTCTCCTCTTTCACTTTCATCAAGGGGCTTTTTTGTTCTTCTTCACTTTCTGCCATAAGGGTGGTGTCATCTGCATATCTGAGGTTATTGATATTTCTCTTGTCAATCTTGATTCCAGCTTGTGCTTCATCCAGTCCACCATTTCTCATGATGTACCCTGCATATAAGTCAAAAAACCAGGGTGACAGTATACAGCCTTGACATACTCCTTTCTGTGTTTGGAACCAGTCTGTTGTTCCATGTCCAGTTCTAACTGTTGTTTCCTGATCTGCATATAGATTTATCAAGAGGCAGGTCAGGTTTTCTTGTATTTCCATCTCTTTAAGAATTTTCCACAGTTTGTTGTGATCCACAGAGTCAAAGTTTTTGGCATAGTCAATAAAACAGAAATAGATATATTTCTGGAACTCTCTTGCTTTTTTGATGATCCAACAGATGTTTGCAATTTGATCTGTGGTTCCTCTGCCTTTTCTAAATCTAGCTTGAACATCTGGAAGTTCACGGTTCATGTATTGCTGAAGCTTGACTGGGAGAATTTTGAGCATTACTTTACTAGCATGTGAGATGAGTGCAATTGTGTGGTAGTTTGAGCATTCTTTGGCATTGCCGTTCATTGGGATTGGAATGAAAAGCGACCTTTTCCAGTCCTGTGGCCACTGCTGAGTTTTCCAAATTTGTTGGTATATCGAGTGCAGCACTTTCACAGCATCATCTTTCAGGATTTGAAATAGCTCAACTGGAATTCCATCAGCTCCACTAGCTTTGTTTGTAGTGATGCTTCCTAAGGCACACTTGACTTCACATTGCAGGATGTCTGGCTCTAGGTGAGTGATCACACCATCCTGATTATCTGGGTCATGAAGATCTTTTTTTACAAGGAAGTATTACAGGGAAGAATCAATTCTGAGTCCATGTTGGAAATGTTTCTTTTACTAGTTTTTATTTGCTTTTGTTATTATGATCATATAAGATGATATGCCTCCGAGAATCCTGCCCCTCTGCCTTACTGTTTAACAAAAGTGCCTTTTGTTCAGATCACAGAGAGATAATCTGACCCTGCCCACCTGTGAATGTCTGCAGGAAAGACAAGTTTAACACATCCCTTCCACAAGCTGGCCATTTATTTCCTTACCTCCACTCATATCTGCCCTATAAAAGAACTCAGCATTCAGCTCCTAACAAGATGGTTATTTTGAGACTTAATTTGTTATTTTCTCAGTCTGTGAGCTTTCCGAATAAAGTCATATTCCTTGCCTCAACACCTTATTTCTCAGATTTATTGGTCTGTTGTGCAGTAAGCAGAGTGAGCTTAGACTCAGTAACACCAGTACTATAGGCTGCCTGGATAGGGTAAAGGGTGCAGTTGGGATAACGGCTGAAATGCAGAAAGGTATCTAGCCTGAGTGTGAAAGTCCTCCCCTCTAATACATAACAGATAGGACTGGTCTTGGGAAGAAGAGGATTCTGGAAGATGACTGTTGGGGTGTATTCTTTCCAACCTGCTGATCTTGTGTGATTTTTGGCATGTGATTTAATTTCCTAACCCTCATTTTATCTTTATTGAGGTGATGATATTAATAGCTATCTCAAAGGGCCATTGTGAGAATTAAATAAAAAAAATAAAATGCTTTTTAACATGCTGCCTAGGTTGGTCATAACTTTTTTTGTAAGGAGCAAGCATCTTTTAATTTCATGACTGCAGTCACCATCTGCAATGATTTTGGAGCCCAAGGAAATAAAGTCTGTCAATGTTTCCATTGTTTCTCAATCTATGGTATGAAGTGATGGGACCAGATGCAATGATCCTCATTTTCTGAATGTTAAGTTTTAAGACAGCTTTTTCACTCTCCTCTTTCATTTTCATCAAGAGGCTCTTTAGTTCTTCTTTACTTTCTGCCATAAGGGTGGTGTCATCTGCATATCTGAGGTCATTAATATTTCTCCTGGCAATCTTGATTCCAACTTAAGCTTCACCCAGCCCAGCATTTCTCATGATATGCTCTGCATGAAGTTATATAAGCAGGGTGACAATATACAGCCTTGGCATACTCCTTTTCCAATTTTGAACCAGTCCATTGTTCTATGTCCAATTCTAACTGTTGCTTCTTGATCTGCATACAGGTTTCTCAGAAGGCAGGTAGATGGTGTGGTACTCCCATCTCTTTAAGAATTTTCCACAGTTTGTTGTGATCCACACAGACTAAGGCTTTAGGGTAGTTAATAAAGCAGAAATAGATGTTTTCCTTGAATTCTCTAGCTTTTTCTATGATCCAACGGATGTTGGCAATTTGATCACTGGTTCCTCTGTCTTTTCTAAATCCAGCCTGTACATCTGGAAGTTCTCGGTTTACGCACTTTTGAAGCCTAGTTTGAAGGAGTTTGAGTATTACCTCGCTCCTTGGAAGAAAAGCTATAACAAACCTAGATAAAGTATTAACAAGCAGAGACTTCACTTTGCCCACCATGGTCTGTATTGTCAAGGCTATGGGGTTTTTCCAATAGTCATGTATGGATGTGAGAGTTTGACCATAAAGAAGGCTGAGTACTGAAGAATTGAAGCTTTTGAACTGTGGTGCTGGGGAAGACTCCTGAGAGTCCCTTGGACAGCAAGGAGATCAAACCAGTCAATCCTAAAGGAAATCAGTCCTGAATATTCACTGGAAGGACTGATGCTGAAGCTGAAGCTCTAATACTTTGACCACCTGATGTGAAGTACTGAGTCACTGGAAAAGATGTGATGCTGGGAAATGTTGAATGCAGGAGGAGATGGGGATGACAAAAGATGAGATGACTGGATGGCATCACTGATTCAATGGACATGAGTTTCAGCAAACTCCATGTGATAGTGAAGGACAGGAAAGCCTGGTGTGCTACAGTCCATGGCATTGCAGAGAGTCGGACATGACTCAGCAACTGAACAACAACAAAATTCTTAGCGTGGTGCCTGTAAGTTTCTTGGAGATGAATCAATATCAGCCAGTGCTACTCTTTTTAAAATTGTATTATGATTTTTATTACAATGAATTTTTTATTGTGCATTAAGTAACTGCTTATATTAAGTTTGACGTTAGCTTAGAAAAATCAAAGGTGGAACAGTCTTAAATGAGGAATTCCAAGACCATTTCTAATTCCAGTGGTCTGATGCTTAGACATTTATGAGCCAAGTTAGCTAACATGCTATTTGTAACTCAAGGAATCAGAAGAGTTTTCTCATTAATAGCAGAGCATGATTCCTATAACCAGTTATATCATATATTTAATTCTTCCCTGTAGTTCAGTTCCTATCAGTTTATGGCTGTAGTTAATGATATAAATATACTTTGCTTCACCCGACACCCACTAACTGAAAACTCACTAGTGATAGGGATTAGGATGGAGTTTATCTTTGCATGCATCTTAATGTTTGGTATATAGTAGTCTTTTAATAGATGTTTGAATAGTAAGTATCTACTTAGGTAAATGGAGAAATTACAAAATTTTAGAAAATTTCCCAAGGACCTTATCATATTTTCACTTATATATATTTCTTTATTCTCCATAAATAATTAAAATATTTTTATAAAATAGTAATACATATTTCCTGAGCTCTTGAAGGGAGTTTTTAATCTTAAGGATGGAGTATTCATAAAGACCTTCTCATTTCAGCCTATAAAAATAATGAAGTTGAGGTCATAGTTCAAAAATAATAGCTTTTAGGTGGGTAACCTTTCAAGTGATGGGTACTTAAGTGTGTCCCTCATGTCTCAGCCAAATTACAGAGAATTTCTAGCCTCAATGATCCTATTATCTAACACAAAAAAATGTCAGAATAGGTCATTTTCTGTATAGAAAATTAACAGCACAAAACAAGCGAGAATAGAGCATTGTGAGTGGATTGAAACATTCAGAATATGAATTTATTATTCTTGCTGTTCATGAGAGAAGGCTGAACTCTTTTATTACAGATAATTTTTGGAGCAGTTATAAGTTCACAGCAAATTGAGGAAATGGTACAGAGATTTCCCATCCCTTCCACCTCATAGTCTCCCTCCTTATCAACATTCACATCAGAGTGGTATATTTGTTACAATTGATGAGCCTACTTTGACATATCATAATTACCCAAAGTTCATTGTGTAAATTTACAGCTCATTCTTGTTGTTGTATATGGACAATGATATTTATCCATCATTATGTTATCATACAGAATTTTTTTATTGGCCCCCAAATCCTCAGTGTTCTGCCTATTCATCTTTCCACTCACCCATCAATCCTTGGCAAACATTGATCTTTTTATTGCCCCAATAGTTTTGCTTTTCCCAGACTGTCAAATAATAGAGTGAAGAACCTTCTCAGATTGGCTTCTTTAACCTAGTAATACGCATTTAAGCTTCTGCTGTGTCTTATCATGGCTTAACAGTTCATTTCCTTTTAGCAATGAATAGCGCCCTCTTCCAACAATACAAGAGAAGACTCTACACATGGACATCACCAGATGGTCAACACTGAAATCAGATTTATTATATTCTTTGCAGCCAAAGATGGAGAAGCTCTATACAGTCAACAAAAACAAGACCACGAGCTGACTGTGGCTCAGATCATGATCTCCTTATTACCAAATTCAGACTTAAATTGAAGAAAGTAGGGAAAATTGCTAGACCATTCAGATATGACCTAAATTAAATTCCTTATGATTATACAGTGGAAGTGAGAAGTAGATTTAAGGGACTAGATCTGATCAATAGAGTGCCTGATGAACTATGGAAAGAGGTTCATGACATTGTACAGGAGACAGGGATCAAGACCATCCCCATGGAAAAGAAATGAAAAAAGCAAAATGGCTGTCTGGGGAGGCCTTACAAATACCTGTGAAAAGAAGAGAGGCAAAAAGCAAAGGAGAAAAGGAAAGATATAAGCATCTGAATGCAGAATTCCGAAGAATAGCAAGAAGAGATAAGAAAGCCTTCTTCAGCGATCAATGCAAAGAAATAGAGGAAAAGAACAGAATGGGAAAGACTAGAGATCTCTTCAAGAAAATTAGAGTTACCAAGGGAATATTTCCATGCAAAGATGGGCTCAATAAAGGACAGAAATTGTATGAACCTAACAGAAGCAGAAGATATTAAGAAGAGGTGGCAAGAATACACGGAAGAACTGTACAAAAAAGATCTTCATGACCCAGATAATCATGATGATGTGATCACTAATCTAGAGCCAGACATCCTGGAATGTGAAGTCAAGTGGGTCTTAGAAAGCATCACTACGAACAAAGCTAGTGGAGGTGATGGAATTACAGGTGAGCTATTTCAAATCCTGAAAGATGATTCTGTGAAAATGCTGCACTCAATATGCCAGCAAATTTGGAAAACTCAGCAGTGGCCACAGGACTGGAAAAGGTCCATTTTCGTTCCAATCTGCAAAAAAAGGCAGTGCCAAAGAATGTTCAAACTACCACACAATTGCACTCATCTCACATGCTAGTAAAGTAATGCTCAAAATTCTCCAAGCCAGGCTTCAGAAATACATGAACCGTGAACTTCCAGATGTTCAAGCTAGGTTTACAAAAGGAAGAGGAACCAGAGATCAAATCACCAACATCTGCTGGATCATGGAAAAAGCAAGAGAGTTCCAGAAAAACATCTATTTCTGCTTTATTGACTATGCCAAATCCTTTGACTGTGTGGATCACAACAAACTGTGGAAAATTCTGAAAGAGATGGGAATACCAGACCACCTGACCTGCCTCTTGAGAAAGCTATATGCAGGTCAGGAAGCAACAGTTAGAACTGGACATGTAGCAACAGACTGGTTCCAAATAGGAAAAGGAGTACGTCAAGGCTGTATATTGTCACCCTGCTTATTTAACTTATATGCAGAGTACATCATGAGAAACGCTGGGCTGGAAGAAGCACAAGCTGGAATCAAGATTGCTGGGAGAAATATCAATAACCTCAGATATGCAGATGACACCACCCTTATAGCAGAAAGTGAAGAGGAACTAAAAAGCTTCTTGCTGAAAGTGAAAGTGGAGAGTGAAAAAGTTGGCTTAAAGCTCAACATTAAGAAAATGAAGATCATGGCATCTGGTCTCATCACTTACTGGTGAATATATGGGGAAACAGTGGAAACAGTGTCCGACTTTATTTTTTGGGGCTCCAAAATCACTGCAGATGGTGACTGCAGCCATGAAATTAAAAGACATTTACTCCTTGGAAGAAAAGTTATGACCAACCTAGACAGCATATTCAAAAGCAGAGACATTACTTTGCCAACAAAGGTCCATCTAGTCAAGGCTATGGTTTTTCCTATGGTCATGTATGGATGTGAGAGTTGGACTGTGAAGAAGGCTGAACGCCAAAGAATTGATGGTTTTGAACTGTGGTGTTGGGGAAGACTCTTGAGAGTCCCTTGGACTGCAAGGAGATCCAACCAGTCCATTCTGAAGGAGATCAGCCCTGGGATTTCTTTGGAAGGAATGAAGCTAAAACTGAAACTCCAGTACTTTGGCCACCTGATGAGAAGAGTTGACTCATTGGAAAAGACTCTGATGCTGGGAGGGATTGGGGGCAGGAGGAGAAGGGGACGACAGAGGATGAGATGGCTGGATGGCATCACTGACTCGATGGACGTGAGTCTGAGTGAACTCCGAGAGTTGGTGATGGACAGGGAGGCCTGGCGTGCTGCGATTTATGGGTTCACAAAGAGTCGGACACGACTGAGCGACTGAACTGATCTGAACTGAACTGAATGATCAGAAGTCTAAACATTAAATTTCTCAATAAAATACTGTATATTTGAATTCAGTAAAGAAATAAAAACTGTAACACATTGTGACTATATGTAATTTATTTATGCCAGGAATGTAAAATTGAATTAACATTATATAATTAAACAATGCAATATACACAGTAACTGAGCAAAGAAGAATAATTGTATAATAACCTCAATAAATGAAGACAAAAATACGGTAGAGAAGCAAAGTAGTCAAATTCCAGAAAATTGTAGGCCTTAACCTTATTTTTAAAATATTTTCATTATAAAGTAAAAACCCAAGGGCCACAAAGCTAGGAAAACTTTTCTTACTCATCCTTCTACATGAAAGTACCTAAAATTTATTTGATTTAAATGCAAGCAGCAAATAACAGTTGTCATGTTCTGGGAAACTAACAAGTGCTGAACTAGAGAACTTGCTAGCATAACAATGTTATGATACTGATGCTATGATACTAATGTTATGTTACTGATACAGTAATCTACTGATTGTGTATACCATGAAATTCTATATCTGGACTCAATGATTGTAGAGGTCAATGCTAACATTTTCCATTACTGTCACTAATGTACATATATTTTTCATCTTAAAAAATCCCAGTATACACTTTCAGATATTCTGATTCACCTGAATTAGAAAGAAGAGCCCAGATTATTAAATATCTTTTTACTCTTGGAAACATAGACAATTTTAAAACATGTTTTGACAGTAACTGTGGAGTTTGATGTATCATTATATACTTTTCTTAGAGGATGGTTATTTTATTTACCTTCTACTGCAATATCTAAATTCACCATTTAAAGAGTATTTCACAAATTATTAAAAGCTAGAGCTCAGAGGCATTTGGAAAACCATTATCCCTCTAATTTCTTTACTGGGCTTATTGGATAGCATTTTCTGCATAATAATTATGAAATCCCAGTAGGATATAACACTCAGATCTCTGGGTTGGTTGAAGCTTGGCTGACCCAGTTCTGCTTCACACTGGGCAGGTATCCTGGCTGTGCTTATTCACTGTCAGGAGGTCAGCAGAGCAACCAGCTTCCTGCCTCTAATTTGACCAACAGGCTAACTGAACATGGTCTCACAAG
The DNA here is from genome assembly GCF_014754425.2 of Oryx dammah. Classification (NCBI taxonomy): domain Eukaryota; kingdom Metazoa; phylum Chordata; class Mammalia; order Artiodactyla; family Bovidae; genus Oryx; species Oryx dammah. The sequence continues at coordinate 81,143,058 of NW_024070186.1, read as the reverse complement.
ACGGGCATAAGCAGGAACGGTCAAGAAAAGCCATACATGTCTCCTAAGGCCTGTGCTCACAAATAGCATGCTTTTGCATTTATCTTAGCAAAAGAAAATAAGTCATGTGGCCAAGGCAACAGTCAAGGGGCAGAGAAGCACTCTCTGTCCATAGTGAGGCTATAGCATGGGTTTGGATATAGCGAGCCATGAGAAATGGGGTCAATAATTTATTCTGGGAAATGACTAGTATGTCAATGACCCAGGGAGTATAGTGACTAGAGGGTTTCTAAGGTGGTTCAGAGGTAAAGAATCCTCCTGCAATGCAGGAGCTGCAGGAGATGTGGGTTCAATCCCTATGTCAGGAACATCCCCTGGAGGAGTACATGGCAACCCATTCCAGTATTCCTGCCTGGAGAATCCCAGGGACAGAGGAGCCTGATGGGCTATAGTCCATGGAGTCACAGAGAGTCGGACATGATTGAAAAGACTTAGCATGCACACATGCATAGTGACTAGAGTATTATGTTTTTCTAAATGGTCTTTCTAAAATGAATAGCTTCAGGAATGATTCAAGGAGGGGGTATTGCTTAAAAAGCACAAGGTTAGTTGGCTTGCAACATTTTATAGTATGATTTTTGCTCTATTTGTTTAAATTTCCTGACCTTGGACATCTAGGTTCAAGTCCTAACTTTCTTAACTGGTTACCTGTATGATTTAGAACAAGGATTCTTAAACTTCAATTACATCAGAGCCATCTAATGGGCTTCAGACACAAATTTCTGGATTTTCCTCTCAGTGGCTGATTCAATAGCATTGGGGAGAGGGGCTTATGCTGATGTTACAGATTCTGCACTTTGAGAAATACTGATTTAAGAAATCCAAAAATGAATCACTATAAATATGATAGTTGGTTTCTGTTTTAGGAAATGCCAATAGGCCAGCAAATTTAGAAAACTCAGCAGTGGCCACAGGACTGGAAAAGGTCAGTTTTCATTGCAATCCCAATGAAAGGCAATGCCAAAGAATGTTCAAACTACTGCACAATTGCCCTCATCTCACATGCTAGTAAAGTAATACTCAAAATTCTCCAAGGCAGGCTTCAACAGTATATGAACCATGGACTTCCAGGTGTTCAAGCTAGATTTAGAAAAAGCAGAGGAACCAGACATCAAATTGCCAACATCTGCTGGATCATCAAAAAAGCAAGAGAGACCCAGAAAAACATCTACTTCTGCTTTGTTGACTATGCCAAAGCCTTTGACTATGTGAAGTGAAGAAGTAAAGTCACTCAGTTGTGTCTGACTCTTTGCGACCCCATGGACTGTAGCCTACCAGGCTCCTTCCATGGGATTTTCCAGGCAAGAATGAATACTGGAGTGGGTTGCCATTTCCTTCTTCAGAGGATCTTCCCCACCCAGGGATTGAACCCGGATCTCCTGCATTGTAGGCAAACGCTTTACCTTCTGAGCCACCAGGGAAGCCTTTGACTATAGTCTTTGACTATGTGGACCACAACAAACTGTGGAAAATTCTTAAAGAGATGGGAATATCAGAAAACCTGACCTGCCTCTTGAGAAATCTGTATGCAGGTCAGGAAGCAACAACTGGAACTGAACATGGAACAACAGACTGGTTCCAAATAGGGAAATGAGTACATCAAGGCTGTATATAGTCATCCTGCTTATTTAACTTATATGCAAGGTACATCATGAGAAACATTGGGCTGGATGAAGCGCAAGCTGGCATCAAGATTTCTGAGAGAAATATCAATAACCTCAAATATACAGGTGACACCACACTTACGGCAGAAAGTGAAGAACTACAGAGCCTCTTGATGAAAGTCAAAGAGGAAAGTGAAAAAGTTGGCTTAAAACTCAGCATTCAGAAAACTAAGATCATGGCATCTGGGCCCATAATTTCATGGCAAATAGATGGGGAAACAGTGGAAACAGTGACAGACTTTATTTTCTTGGGCTCCAAAATCACTGCAGATGATGACTGCAGCCATGAAATTAAAAGACGCTTGCTCCTTAGAAGAAAAGTTATGACCAACTTAGCATATTAAAAAGCAGAGACATTGCCCACAAAGGTCCATCTAGTCAAAGCTATGGTTTTTCCAGTAGTCATGTACAGATGTGAGAGTTGGACTATAAAGAAAGCAGAGAGCTGAAGAATTGATGCTTTTGAACTGTGGTGTTGGAGATGATTCTTGAGAGTACCTTGGACTGCAAAGAGATCCAACCAGTCCATCCTAAAGGAAATCAGTCCTGAATATTCATTGGAAGGACTGAGGCTGAAGCTGAAACTCTAATAGTTTGGCCACCTGATGTGAAGAAGTGACTCATTTGAAAAGACCCTGATGCTGGGAAAGATTGAAGGTGGGAGGAGAAGGGGATGACAGAGGATGAGCTGGTTGGATGGCATCACCGACTCGATGGACGTGAGCTTGAGTGAACTCCGGGAGTTGGTGATGGACAGGGATGCCTGCCATGCTGCAGTCCATGGGGTTGCAAAGAGTTAGATATGACTGAGCAACTGAACTGAACTGAAGACTCCTTTCTCTTTATTTTCATGGCTTTCAATTTTGAGGGTAAATGGCTCTCCTTACCCTGTCCTGCATGTTCCATCTTCTATTCACAGACATCATTAAATCTAGAGGATTTGTATTTGTGATGACTTGGGTGATATACAATCAGCAAAATGAAGCGTTTGCAAATATCAAATAAACTTGTTTGCTTCACCAGCTAACTGAGGAGATTTAAGAGAAAGAATCTGTCTTCATATTAATTCAAAGTTTCCAGTATTTAAATCCATTAATCTAAATGTAATTCAATTCATCAAATAAGTATTGAGTTCTCAGTCTACAATTCTCGGATAAATGTTCTTGGAAAAACAGTGAAGGTTAAGCAAAGGACTTCACTAATATTTATACTTATCAGTGAATTCCCTAACATAGCAGACACTATCATAAACTATTGAAGATACAATGCCAAGAGAAAACTGCTCATTTCTTGAGGTGCCTATGGGGGATGGCATAAGATGAGCTGTTGAGAGCACTCATTTTCAAAAGGGAGTGAAGAAATGAAGAATGAATAATATGGAAAAGCAGTGATAGGAATCAATTCACATCTTGTTATTAATGTTGCTCAGAAAAAGAACAGAACCCAAGTTTACATAGGACCCAACTTTCCTTTGAATTGAGTATCTTAAAAAAATACTTTCCATAAAGATGCTTTAAAAATTTTGTATAACATAACAAAATCTAAGATTCAGTGACTGTAAAAGAAACAATTATCTGTTTTATAAGTGGATAAATCAGGTCATTGAAAAAAATGTTTGAAGGTCACAGACTAACTCAGCAAGAGAGATGGGACTAAAATAATTGATTCATGACTTTCTATCACTACTAGACTCATTGCTGAGAAGAATTAGTCATCTTTGTCCTTTAGTGAAAATGAAGATTATTTGAAATATTAAAGCCAAAGGATTTATTAATCAATCATGTTAATAAATAAAAACTGAATTAGAAAGGATGTACTTTTTGGTTTTTTGCTATAGGAGTATTGCTACTCATAAAAGTAATCTAATTTTGCTTGCTTTAGTTTTCCTTCTATTCTTTGACTTATTCCTAATGCACAAATTTTCATAACACTCATAATAAATGCTAAAAGTAATAACTTACATTAACAAGGCAAAACTATTTGTAGAAAAAATGGTTCTTTCAGGTAATATGGAAATGGTAAACCTCCTGTGGGGATTCCCTGATGGCTCAGCAATAAAGAATTTGCCTGCAGTGCAGGAGACTCGGGAGACAAGTGTTCAATCTTGGGTCAGGAAGATCCCCTGGAGAAGGGCATGGCAACCCATTCCAGTATTCTTGCCTGGAGAATCCCACGGGCAGAGGAGCCTGGTGGGCCACAGTTCATAGGGTCACAAATAGTCAGACATGACTGAAGCGACTAAGCACAGAAGCATGCAGGGATCTCAGTGTACCTACACAAGAGCTAAGGACTGAAAACAATAGAGCTGATAATCACCTCCGGATTTGATCTGTTCTACATTTGTTCTGCAATGATCAGATTTGTACTCTAGACAAAATGTTCTGGTGACAATGTGGAGGCTGAATAGTAAAAGTATTGGTAAGTAACAGCTCTTTCTGTAAGGAATATTTCAAGTTTTCCACAATGTCAGAGTCTGGACACTTTGTCAAGGGTGGGGAGGATGTCTATGTCTTCTACGGAGCCAAAGTGTTACAAGCTGGTGTCTCTGGGTATCATTAGCCTCGTACAATCCCATGAGTGTAGGAGAAAGTCCTGCATAAAAATTGGTATGGAACCATCATACCACAGCCGATTTAGCGTATTACAAAATTAAATTCCTGCAAAATCCATCAACGTTTACTATAAATTCATACATAGGTAAAAATCTGTAGAAAGCCTTAAATTATTCTGGCTTTTCTTTGCTTACCCCAGCTTTACTGATATATACTTGATCAATAAGATTGTACGATTTTTAAAGTGTACAGTGTGGTGGTATGAAATATGTATGTATGTATACATACATATATATGTATAAGACTTGATAAGACTAGCGAGTGGGTCACTCTTCATTCACCTTCTGATGTCTATGTCAGAAGTCTTCTCTTTCCTTTTTCCCTGTAATAAAACTTCTGCTACAAACACACAGAAAATAATGTATTCTGAGAGGATTTTCCCCATCAAGTTAACTAAAACATACATCACTTCACATGTTTATCTTTTGTGTATGTGTATAAGAACACTTAGCTTCTACTCTGTTAGCAAATTTCAATTATGAATAATCCTGTTATTAAACTAGTAACCATGATATATATTAAACCCTCAGGCCTTATCCATCTTACAACTGAAAGTTTGTACCCTTTGACAAATGCCAACTACAGAATGTTGCTCACCACTTGATTCTACCAGAAGTGAGTTATTAGCCACTGCAGTCCCTGACCTACTGTAAACCTTGGAGAGATTCAGGGCAATAATGAGGAAGGAAGTGCTCTGTGTTCTGGGAAAACTGACAGAACAGCCTTTCAGATAGTTAGATATTTTGGGGAGAAATTTTTATGATTTCCTGCATCTTCCCATACTTAATTGACTAAAACATTTGTTCCCTGTGATTAGCAACAACTTTCTAGATGTGTGTTTGATTGCATGTACTCAGTTCACGAGCATGGAACATCTTTTCACATATTTGTGTTCTTTTCATTTTCTTTAATCCATCTTTTATAGTAGTGTATAGATCTTTCATCTCCTTGATTAAATTTATTCCTAAGTATTTTATTCTTTTTGATACAACTGCAAATAGTAGGTGGATTTGTTTTAGAATTTCTCCTTCTGATAGCTTATCATTTATGCATAGACATGCAAATGATTTTTGTATATAGATTTTGTATCCTGCAATTTTGTATCCTGAATTTGTGTATTCTAACAGTTTTTGGTTAAATTCACCCATTCTAGTCCATTTTAGTCAGCTGATTCCTAGAATGTTGACTTTCACTGTTGCCATCTCCTGTTTGACCACTTCCAATTTGCCTTGATTCATGGATCTGACATTTCAAGTTCCTATGCAATATTGCTCTTTACAGCATTGGACCTTGCTTCTATCACCAGTCACATCCACAGCTGGGTATTGTTTTTTCTTTGGCTCCATCCTTTCATTCTTTCTGGAGTTATTTCTCCACTGATCTCCAGTAGCATATTGGGCACTTACTGACCTGGGAGTTCCTCTTTCAGTATCCTATCATTTTGCCTTTTGATACTGTTCATGGGGTTCTCAAGGCAAGAATACTGAAGTGGTTTGCCATTCCCTTCTCCAGTGGACTACATTCTGTCAGACCTCTCCACCATGACCTGCCCATCTTGGCTTGCTCCGCAGGCATGGCTTGGTTTCATTGAGTTAGACAAGGCTGTGGTCCTAGTGTGAATAGATTGGCTAGTTTTCTGTGAGTATGGTTTCAATGTGTCTGCCCTCTGATGCCCTCTTGCAACACCTACCATCTTACTTGGGTTTCTCTTACCTTGGGCATGGGGTATCTCTTCACGGCTGCTCCAGCAAAGCTCAGCCGCTGCTCCTTACCTTGGATGAGGGGTATCTACTCACCACTGCCCTTCTTGACCTTCAACTTGGGATGGCTCCTCTAGGCCTCCTGCACCTGCACAGCCACTGCTCCTTGGATGTGGTGTTGCTCCTCCCAGCTGCCGCCCCTGGCCTTGGACACAGGGTAGCTCCTCTCGGCTATTGCTCCTGACCTTGGACGTGGGCTAGCTCCTCCTGGCCGCCGCCCCTGACCTTGGACGCAGGGTAGCTCCTCTCGGCCATTCCTGCCCCATCGCAGCCTGGCACTGTAGGCCGCTGTCCCTGACCTTGGACGTGGGGTAACTCCGCTTGGCCGCCGCCTTCGGGCATTGGGTCCGCCCACCTTCTGCCCCGACCTTGGACGTGGGGTAGCTCCTCTCAGCTGCGCTTAGTGTGCTGGTCGCAGCCACCTGCGCTTACTGCGCCAGTTGCTACTACTGTGGGCAGGAATCCCTCAGAAGAAAAGGAGTAGCCATCAAGGTCAACAAAAGAGTCTGAAATGCAGTACTTGGATTCAATCTCAAAAACGACAGAATGATCTCTGTTTGTTTCCAAGGCAAACCATTCAATATCACAGTAATCCAAGTCTATGCCCCAACCAGTAATGCTGAAGAAGCTGACGCTGAATGGTTCTATGAAGACCTACAAGACCTTTTAGAACTAACACCTAAAAAAGATGTCTTTTTCATTATAGGGGACTGGAATCCAAAAGTAGTAAGTCAAGAAACACCTGGAGTAACAGGCAAATTTGGCCTTGGAATGTGGAATGAAGCAGGGCAAAGACTGATAGAGTTTTTCCAAGAAAATGCACTGGTCATAGCAAACACCCTCTTCCAACACGAGAGAAGACTCTACACATGGACATCACCACATGGTCAACACTGAAATCAGATTGATTATATTGTTTGCAGCCAAAGATGGAGAAGCTCTATACAGTCAACAAAAGACCAGGAGCTGACTGTGGCTGAGATCATGAACTCCTTATCATCAAATTCAGACGTGAAGAAAGTAGGGAAAACCACTAGACCATTCAGGTATGACCTAAATCAAATCCCTTATGATTATACAGTGGAAGTCAGAATTAGATTTAATGGTCTAGATCTGATAGATAGAGTGCCTGATGAACTATGGAAAGAGGTTCATGACATTGTACAGGAGACAGGGATCAAGGCCATCCCCATGGAAAACAAATGCAAAAAAGCAAAATGGCTGTCTGGGAAGGCCTTATAAATAGCTGTGAAAAGAAGAGAAGGGAAAAGCAAAGGAGAAAAGGAAAGATATAAGCATCTGAATGCAGAGTTCCAAAGAATAGCAAGAAGAGATAAGAAAGCCTTCCTCAGTGATCAATGCAAAGAAATAGAGGAAAACAACAGAATGGGAAAGACTAGAGATCTCTTCAAGAAAATTAGAGATACCAAGGGAACATTTCATGCAAAGATGGGCTCGATAAAAGACAGGAATGGTAGGGACCTAACAGAAGCAGAGATATTAAGAAGAAGTGGCAAGAATACACAGGAGAACTGTACAAAAAAGATCTTCACGACCTGGATAATCACGATGGTGTGATCACTCATCTAGAACCAGACATCCTGGAATGTGAAGTCAAGTGCGCCTTAGAAAGCATCACTATGGACAAAGCTAGTGGAGGTGATGGCATTCCAGTTGAGCTATTTCAAATCTTGAAAGGTGATGCTGTGAAAGTGCTACACTCAATATGCCAGAAAATTTGGAAAACTCAGGATTGGCCACAGGACTGGAAAAGGTCAGTTTTCTTTCCAATCCCAATGAACGGCAATGCCAAAGAATGCTCAAACTACCACACAATTGCACTCATCTCACATGCTAGTAAAGTAATGCTCAAAATTCTCCAAGCCAGGCTTTGACAATATGTGGACTGTGAACTTCCTGATGTTCAAACTGGTTTTAGAAAAGGCAGAGGAACCAGAGATCAAATTGTCAACATCCGCTGGGTCATGGAAAAAGCAAGAGAGTTCTAGAAAACATCTATTTCTGCTTTATGACTATGCCAAGGCCTTTGACTGTGTAGATCACAATAAACTGTGGAAAATTCTGAGAGAGATGGGAATAACAGACCATCTGACCTGTCCCTTAAGAAATCTGTATGCAGGTCAGGAAGCAACAGTTAGAAATGGACATGGAACAGCAGACTGGTTCCAAATAGGAAAAGGGGCACACCAAGGCTGTATATTGTCACCCTGCTTATTTAACTTATATGCAGAGTACATCATGAGAAACGCTGGACTGGAAGAAATACAAGCTGGAATCAAAATTGCTGGGAGAAATATCAATAACCTCAGATATGCAGATGATATCACCCTTATGGCAGAAAGTGAAGAGGAACTAAAAAGGATCTTGATGAAAGTGAAAGAGGAGAGTGAAAAAGTTGGCTAACCCTAACCCTAACGAAGATCATGGCATCCGGTCCCATCACTTCATGGGAAATAGATGGGGAAACAGTGGAAACAGTGCCAGACTGTATTTTTGGGGGCTCCAAAATCACTGCAGATGGTGACTGCAGCCATGAAATTAAAAGACGCTTACTCCTTGGAAGAAAAGTTATGACCAACTTAGATAGCATATTCAAAAGCAGAGACATTACTTTGCCGACTAAGGTCTGTCTAGTCAAGGCTATGGTTTTTCCAGTAGTCATGTATGAATGTGAGAGTTAGACTGTGAAGAAGGCTGAGGGCCCAAGAACTGATGCTTTTGAACTGTGGTGTTGGAGAAGACTCTTGAGAGTCCCTTGGACTGCAAGGAGATCCAACCAGTCCATTCTGAAGGAGATCAGCCCTGGGATTTCTTTGGAAGGAATGATGCTAAAGCTGAAACTCCAGTACTTTGGTCACCTGATGCGAAGATTTGACTCATTGGAAAAGACTTTGATGCTGGCAGGGATTGGGGGCAGGAGGAGAAGGGGACGACAGAGTATGAGATGGCTGGATGGCATCACTGACTCAATGGACATGAATCTGAGTAAGCTCCGGAAGTGCCTGGGGATGCCTGGCGTGCTGCGATTCATGGGTTCATAAAGAGTCGGACATGACTGAGCGACTCAACTGAACTGAACAGTTTTTAGTGAAGTTTTTAGGATTTTCTATGTATACAGAATTAAGTGAAAGTGTTAGTTGCTCAGTCACCTCAGACTCTTTGAGACCATTTAGACTGTAGCCTGCCAGATTCCTCTCTTCACAGGATTCTCCAGGCAAGAACACTGTAGTGGGTATCCATTCCTTTTTCTAGTGGAGTCTCCCAATCTAGGGATTGAACCCAGGTCTCTTACATTGCAGGAACATTCTCTAAGGTCTGAGCCACCAGGGAAGTCCATATATAGTATTATGTCATCTGCAAACATAGGCAATTCTATCAATACTTCTTTCTTTCTGATTTAAATGTCTTTTATTTCTTTTCCTTGCCTAAATTCCCTGGCTAAGATGTCTAGTATTATGTGAAGTAAAACTGGTAAGAGTGAGCATCTTTGTTTTCTGATCCTGGAGGAAAAGTGTCTAGCTTTTCATCATGTTATTATTTTAGGTATTGGTTTGTCACATATGGCCTTTATTTTCTGGGATATATTTTCTCTATACTCAGTTTAATAAGTTTTTTTTTTTATTTTTTAAATCAAGACTGGATGCTGAATTTTGTCAAATACTTTTTTTTGCACTATTGAGATGATCATATGAAGCTTCTTCTTATTATTTTTTGCTAACGTGGTGTATCACATTAATTGATTTCTGGATGTTGAACCGTCATTACATCACTGGCATAAATCCCACTGAATCATGATGCCTGATCCTTTTAATGTATTGTTAAATTCACTTTGCTAATATTTTCTTAAGCAATCTTGCATCTATGTTCATTAGGAATATTTATCTGTAATTTTCTTCTCTATATTAATGGCATTGGTATCAAGGTAATGCTTACCTCATAAAATGAGTTTGAAATATTACCTTCTCTTCTGTTTTTTGGAAGAGTTTAAGAAGGTGTCATACTAATTCTTCTACGAATATTTGGCAGAATTCACTAGGGAGTAAAGCATCTGCCTGCAAAGCAGGAGACCAGGGTTTGATCCATGGGTGGGGAAGATCCCCTGGAGAAGGAAATGGCAAACCACTCAAGAATTCCATGGACAGAGGAGCCTGATGACTATAGTCCATGAGTTTGCAAAGAATCTGACACAACTGAGTGATTAACACTTTCACACCAGTGAAGCCATCTGGTCCTGGACCTGTGTTTATTGGGAGACTTTTGATTACTGATTCAATCTCCTTGATTTTCAATCTCTTCATGATTCGATCTTGCCTACACGTTTAATGTGGTTATTTTCTCTTTCTTGCTATGTGTAGGATTTTCTCAGCTAATCTCTTGATTGTTCCATGTGTATCTATGCAATCAGTGTGTCCTTGTAGGAGAAACATTCAGGACGCTCTTTTGTTGTCATCTTGGTTGACTCCATCTGACAGCCCTTTAAATCAAATTGACCATAATCTGATTGGCTTTTAGTACTTAGCTGAATGTTTTCAGTTTGAATGAGTTTGAAAATTAGGATAAACATTTACTTCTTAGTTGGCATCAGTGAAAAACTAAATGCATTTCATTTTGGGCCAACTATAACAGATCAACAGGGTCTATTCTTAGGGACAATTTTATTTTTGTTAATTGGGAATTCCTGCCAAGCTAAAGGAGAATCATAGATTTACTTCCTATTAAAAAGAAACACATAATGGGAATTCTGAATTGTACCACTTATACTTTAGCAGTAGCACTTCTTGGATTAGATTTATTGTTTGCATGAGAATTCTATTGAGATATTTGCGTACATTTTATAACACATAAACTGGTTAAGCTCTTATCTTGAATATTTGGGTTGTTAACCAATTCACCCTATCATCTACTTTTAATTATTTTTATTGATATTTAACTCTTATACATATGCTATTCACATTTTTAAAAGCAAGGGTAGATGGAGGAAACTCATACAAATAATCTGGTTGTGTGAGACTTGTTCTGAAATGTTTCTATAGTATATAATCAGTGTTATGTAAGGCAAGCTCCTGTTTCATAATGTTGGAACTATTTCAGTAGGAAAATGTGTTTTCAGTTTTCAACTAACTTGCCTTCCTTAGATTGGAAGAATAGCATAAAGGTTCTCCTTGAAGTGTTTCACTGTAATATGCAATAAAATATTAAAATACTTATTAATTTCTGATCAGCTGATGATCTTATATCCCATCAAGTCTTATTCTTCTCCACAAAACACTTCACTTTGACCTTGAATAATTAAGATTTCGAGGATCTCATTTTTTCTTTTAATTGAGATAGTATGTCTTTGAAATCTACATAAGTAAAATGTTGGCTGTTATATGCATTCTTCCGTTAGCACAGACATGTAAGTATCTTGCAAAAGTCAATTAAGAGAAGACTATAAGCTAGGAAGTTAATTTTATAATTATGGCATTGAATTAGAATAGAAATGAGGATTAGATGTTTAGATACTAAAATTTATTTCAATATATTTAACATCCATCATTTCTCTCCACATTTCCTTCTTCCCTTTGGCCTTATCTCCCACATGATTTTAATTGAATATGTGTATGTTTATAAGTAACTGGATGCATTGCTTCAGTAGAAGCAATAGCTACAGTTCAAGTCCTGAGTTTGGGATTATAATAAACATTCACACTGTTTTATATCTTGAAATATCAGGATTCTCTGTGTTGCAAAAAAAAAAAAAAAAAGAAAGAAATCCCAGTGCTATTACTTTAATAAATTTAATGAAGGTTACAAGTTTTGTGACCTTGCAGAAGTCAGTTGGTCTCTCTGCTACCTTGTTACTTCATCTATAAAATTAGAAAACATAAAAGAATCCAAACAAGATAAAGATCTAGCTTTTTCTTCATCAAAAATCTATCAACAAATGATTCTTCTTATTCTTAGTGTTGCTGAGCAGGAAAGTCTGCCACTTAATAAGCACTTTTAGGCTGGCATGAGGCCAAGGTAATTTTGAAAATCACCAGGGTAAGGTCACAGCAAATTGGAATTTCATTGAAATTCAAGTAACTTGCTTTGAATTATGTATTATAAAGCAGGCAAAAAGGAACCAACATAGTAAGCTTAAATGCTGATGAATTCTCAGTTTTGAATTACTTTAGAGCAAAATCTTAAATCTCATGGCAACAATTAATTCAGTTTACATCTGTGATACAAAAATTGTCTGCTTATGTAAATCAACTTAAATAAAAGTCTATAATGCAAAAGTTTGTTTCCATGACTCCAAAAATCTGACTTTATGTCTTACATGAATTGATCTTCTCTTATCTCTTTAAATAGATTTACTATGCTGCTGCTGCTGCTGCTATTGCTTCTAAGTCACTTTAGTCGTGTCCGACTCTGTGCGACCCCGTAGATGGCAGCCCACCAGGCTCCTCCGTCCCTGAGATTCTCCAGGCAAGAACACTGGAGTGGGTTGCCGTTTCCTTCTCCAGTGCATGAAAGTGAAAAGTGAAAGTGAAGTCGCTCAGTCGTATCTAACTCTTAGCGACCCCATGGACTGCAGCCTACCAGGCTCCTCCATCCATGGGATTTTCCAGGCAAGAGTACTGGAGTGGGGAAGAAAAAAAAAAAAAAAAACAAACAACCAACTTTCCAAGTGGTACTAGTGGTTAAGAATCTGCCTGCCAATGCAGAAGACACAAGAGACGCAGGTCTGATACCTGGATCGGGAAGATCCCCTAAAGAAGGGCATGCAACCCACTTCAGTATTCTTGCCTGGAAAACCCTAAAGACAGAAGAGCTGGATGGAGGATGCTGTCTATGGGTTCACAGAGTTAGACACGACTGAGCACACACAAACATAAGAAAATAAATTTTACTCTATAGAAAACATAGTCAATGAGGACCCTCATTTAAATGCTGATAAAAATGAACACATTGAGGAAAAAAAAATACCTCTTTTAGTAATAAAAATTAGAAAAAAGTTAGAAAAATAACACTTCGGCAAAATTACTTTAAATTACCTCCATAGGAATAAATAACATTAGTTTGCTAGACTACTGTCTAGCAATTTTACCTTTCAATCAGTTCAGTCGCTCAGTCGTATCTGACTCTTTGCAACCCTATGGACTGCAGCACGTCAGACTTCCCTGTTCATCACCAACTCCTGGAGCTTGCTCAAACTCATGTCCATTGAGTCGGTGATGCCATCTAACCATCTCATCCTCTGTCATCCCCTTCTCCTCCCACCTTCAATCTTTTCCAGCATCAGGGTCTTTTCAAATGAGTCAATTCTTCGCATCAGTCCTTCCAATGAATATTCAGGACTGATTTCCTTCAGAATGTACTGGTTGGATCTCCTTGTAGTGCAAGGGACTCAAGAGTCTTCTCCGACACCACAGTTCAAAAGCATCAATTCTTCAGCGCTCAGCTTTCTTTATAGTCCAACTCTCACATCCATACATGACCATAGGAAAAACCATAGCCTTGACTAGACAGATCTTTGATGGCAAAGTAATGTCTCTGCTTTTTAATTTGCTGTCTATGTTGGTCATAACTTTTCTTCCAAGGAGTAAGCATCTTTAAATTTCATGGCTGCAGTCACCATCTGCAGTGATTTTGGAGCCCCCCAAAATGAAGTCTGCCACTGCTTCCACTGTTTCCCCATCTATTTGCCATGAAGTGATGGGGCCGGATGCCATCTTACCTTTATAATGTCATAAATTCATACATTTTTAGTTTTGCTTTTATTTTTTACACACCTAGAAACCTCTCAAAGGAGAAGTTCCATGACACATTGCTTTCTCTAAACTTCTATATGTAGTAAAGTTGAAGTCAACTTTATGTAATCATGATAACTATTTTTAACAAATTAAAAACAAAACAGTTACTTTGATCTGATAAAGAGAATATTAAAAAATATAGCAGGTATCATATCAGTAATGGATTATTAAAAGCTTCCCATAGACAATAATGTCAGCTATAACCACTGCTGTTTAACAGTTTACTATAGATTCTAGTGATTACAATTGGAAAAGGAAATAAAAGACATACAAATGGAAAAGGAGAAAAAAAAAACTGTTGTCATTTAAGGATAACATAAAATACCATTTTGTATATAAGAACTGTTTAAATAGCCAGGACATGGAAGCAACCTAGATGTCCATCAGCAGACGAATGGATAAGAAGCTGTGGTACATATACACAATGGAGTATTACTCAGCCATTAAAAAGAATACATTTGAATCAGTTCTAATGAGGTGGATGAAAGTGGAGCCTATTATACAGACTGAAGTAAGCCAGAAAGAAAAACACCAATATAGTATACTAATGCATATATATGGAATTTAGAAAGATGGTAATGATAACCCTGTATGCGAGACAGCAAAAGAGACACAGCTGTATAGAACAGTCTTTTGGACTCTGAGGGAGAGGGAGAGGGTGGGATGATTTGGGAGAATGGCATTGAAACATGTATAATATCATATAAGAAATGAATCGCCAGCCTAGGTTCGATGCAGGGTGCAGGATGCTTGGGGCTGGTGTACGGGACCCAGAGGGATGGTGTGGGAGGGGAGGTGGGAGGGGAGTTTGGGATTGGGAACACGTGTACACCCATGGCAGATTCATGTTGATGTGTGGCAAAACCAATACAATATTGTTTAAAAGAAAAAGAAAGGTTTTTATAAGAGTAAAATAAAATAGTGTAAAAAAAAAGTATAAACATTCTACAAACTAAAACTGAAAGCAAATTTTAGTAAGATTGTGGACACAAAGTCTATTAAAAGTTAATTATGTTGAAATTTTTAAATGAATGTTATTTTAAATAGCATAAAAATACTCAGGGGTACATTTAACAAAGGATATGCAAAACTTTTACCAGAAAACGACATACTTTTATAAGCAAAAACAAAAGAAAACCTAAAGAAATGTAATGAAATACTATGTTCATGGATTGAAAGGCACAATGTATAAAACTGTCAATTTACAATAAATTGCTATATAGATTAAAAATTTAATGTCAATAAGAAACTAAAACTCCCAAAAGTTATTTTTAGTGTGGGATGGCTAAAAGTTAATTCTGAGTTTATGTGGAAACACAAACAGCAATATTAAAGGCAATTTTAAAGACAAATTTTTTAGATATTTATATTAATGAATATCAACAATTACTACAAAGCTATATTAGTAGTGTTTTCCTGGTATAAGAACTGATAAATAAGCAAACAATAGAAAGTCCAGAATATATATTGTCATCTAAGTTATGACAAAGTAACATTACAGTATAGTAAGAAAAGGTGATTTTCAATTAGCAAATAATTCTGGAACAATTGGCTTTTCCAAGTCATACACAAATACTAACTTGATATAGATAAATTACAGATATAAATATAATATAAAAAGAATTTTAGAAGAAAGTAGGTGAATTTTTAATGAATTGAGATAAGCTTTCATAAATAGGACACACAAAAATTAGTAAACAAAAATAGATGAATTAGACAAGTTAAAATTAAGGGCATATGATGCAGTAGACATGGGTTCAATCCCAGGGTCAGGAAGAATCCCTGGAGGAGGAAATGGATAACCTGTTTCCTTCATTATTCTTGCATGGAAAATCTCATGGACAGAGAAGACTGGCTGGCTACAGCCCATGGGGTTGCAAAGAGTTGGAGACAACTTAGAAAAAAAGCACACATTCACTAAAAGACAACTTGAAGAAAATGAGAAAGGGAAAAATAGAGTGAGAAATATTTACAAATCTTTTAAGTCTGATAAAGGCCATATAGAAGGTTTAGAATATATAAACAAAACAACAGTAAAATAATAGATGTCAATAGGAAAATGATAAGCAAAGACTTGAAAGACATTTTACAAAAGAAGATAGCCAAATGAAAATATGTTCAATATTTAGTCATAAAATAAATGCAATTTGAAGCCAAAATGTAATACCACTACATAACTGACAAAATGAATTCATTTTAAAAAGTAAATAATACTAATCTTTTTATCAGGTTACAAATAACTGGAAATCTAAGTGTGTTGTAGGTCAAGACAGTTGTTAATTTTGTGCAATGAGGGAAGCTCCTCAGGAACTTGGAAGGTTGTGTGTCTTATGTGTCTTACTATAGGTGTTGATTATATGTGTGTGCTCAGATATAAGAAATTAAGTGTATTTTCCACAGTTTATTGTGATCCACACAGTCAAAGGCTTTACATAGTCAATAAAGCAGAAGTAAGTGTTTTTCTGGAATTCTCTTCCTTTTTTCATGATCCAGCGGAAATTGGCAATTTGATCTCTGGTTCCTCTGCCTTTTCTAAAACCAGCTTGAACATCTGGAAGTTCACGGTTTAGGTATTGCTGAAGCCTGGCTTGGAGAATTTTGAGCATTACTTTACTAGCGTGTGCTGCTACTGCTAAGTTGCTTCAGTCGTGTCCAACTCTGTGCGACCCCATAGACAGCATCTCACCAGGCTCCCCTGTCCCTGGGATTCTCCAAGCAAGAACACTGGAGTGGGTTGCCATTTCCTTCTCCAACGCATGAAAGTGAAAAGTGAAAGTGAAGTCGCTCCTTTGTGTTCGACCCTTAGCGACCCCATGGACTGCAGCCTACCAGGCTCCTCCATCCATGGGATTTTCCAGGCAAGAGTACTGGAGTGGGGTGCCATTGTGAGATGAATTCAATTGTGCAATAGTTTGAGCATTCTTTGGCATTGCCTTTCTTTGGGGTTGGAATGAAAACTAACCTTTTCCAGTCCTATGGTCACTGCTGAGTTTTCCAAATTTGCTGGCACATTGAGTGCAGCACTTTCACAGGATCATCTTTCAGGATTTGAAATAGCTCAACTGGAATTCCATCACCTGCACTAGCTTTGTTCGTAGTGATGCTTTCTAAGGCCCACTTGACTTCACATTCCAGGATGTCTGGCTCTAGGTGAGTGATCATACCATTGTGATTATCTTGGTCATAAAAATGTTTTTTTGTACAGTTCTTGTATTCTTGCCATCTCTTCTTAATATCTTCTGCTTCTGTTAGGTCCCTACCATTTCTGTCCTTTATCGAGCCCATCTTTGCATGAAATATTCCCTTGGTATCTCTAATTTTCTTGAAGAGATCTCTAGTCTTTCCCATTCTGTTGTTTTCCTCTATTTCTTTGCATTGATTGCTGAGGAAGGCTTTCTTATCTCTCCTTGCTATTCTTTGGAACTCTGCATTCAGATGCTTATATCTTTCCTTTTCTCCTTTGCTTTTCGCCTCTCTTCAAAGAGATGGGAATACCAGACCTCCTAACCTGCTTCTTGAGAAACATATATGCAGGTCAGGAAGCAACAGTTAGAACTGGACATGGAAAAACAGACTGGTTCCAAATAGGAAAAGGAGTACATCCAGGCTGTATATTGTCACCCTGCTTATTTAACTTAGATGCAGAGTACATCATGAGAAATGCTGGGCTGGAAGAAGCACAAGCTGGAATCAAGATTGCTGGGAGAAATATCAATAACCTCAGATATGCAGATGATACCACCCTTATGGCAGAAAGTGAAGAGGAACTAAAAAGCCTCTTGATGAAAGTGAAAGAGGAGAGTGAAAAAGTTGGCTTAAAGCTCAACATTCAGAAAACGAAGATCATGATGTCTGGTCCCATCACTTCATGGGAAATAGACAGGGAAACAGTGGAAACAGTGTCAGACTTTATTTTTGCAGGCTCCAAAATCACTGCAGATGGTGACTGCAGCCATGAAATTAAAAGACGCTTACTCTTTGGAAGGAAAGTTATGATCAACCTAGATAGCATATTCAAAAGCAGAGACATTACTTTGCCAACAAAGGTCCGTCTAGTCAAGGCTATGGTTTTTCCTGTGGTCATGTATGGATGTGAGAGTTGGACTGTGAAGAAAGCTGAGCGCCGAAGAATTGATGCTTTTGAACTGTGGTGTTGAAGAAGATTCTTGGGAGTCCCTTGCACTGCAAGGAGATCCAACCAGTCCATTCTAAAGGAGATTGGTCCTGGGTGTTCTTTGGAAGGACTGATGCTAAAGCTGAAATTCCAGTACTTTAACCACCTCATGTGAAGAGTTGACTCCTTGAAAAAGACTGTGATGCTGGGAGGGATTGGGGGCAGGAGGAGAAGGGGACGACAGAGGATGAGATGGCTGGATGGCATCACTGACTCGATGGACATGAGTCTGAGTGAACTCCGGGAGTTGGTGATGGACAGGGAGGCTTGGCGTGCTGTGATTCATGGGGACGCAAAGAGTTGGACACGACTGAGCAACTGAATGAACTGAACTGAAGCACATTTTATATTCTTTATATTTCCATTTCTCTCCATTACATTTCAAAAAAACTATAGAATAAAAACTGTTCTTGCTGCATTAAGAAGATATGGTCAAAATTCAATATAATGCATGCATTTATCCATTTATTAGGAAATAATTTTGAAATATTTATTAGGATAATTTACTGATAGTGAATTTCTAGATGAAAGATGTAAAATACTTGGAAGTTTTTAATGTAATATTATCAGAACTTTTCTCATAAAGAAAGCCAAATTTCTATCAAACTTACATAGGAAAAAGGTATCGTGGTATTCCTATAGCCTTAACTATATTAATATTATTTTATCAGATTTTACTGTAATTAAAAGACAGCTACTATATTTTTAAAATTTTGTGTCATCTTTAGATATTGACTTACCTTGTGCTTTTCCTTTGGAAGCATTATCTAGTCATATCCTGTGACTACAAATAGACTACAAATTTAATTCCATGTTTGAATTTCAATCTGCAAAATTATTCCTGCCCTCATTTTCAAACAGAAGGTATACACTGTGTCACACCGTTACCAGATAGTCATAAACTGAGCAAGCAATCTAATACAGATTCTGTGCTGTGTAATTATTAGCCCCTACCTCCTGAGTCCAAGTTCATTACAGAAAACATTAGGGGGTTGCGTGTCTCTCACTGATTGTATGTGCAGCATCTATGAACTTTAATGGGATTTACATGCACACAGTCAGTAAAGTTTCAATAGGCAAATTTTAAAATAACCATTTTCTAACTGCAGTGATACACTGTAGGTTTTCCAGTTATATGGAACTCTTGGGGACTAGATTCATTTAGCATTTGACTTCATTTAGCACAGTGTACCCACAGGAAACTTTTATGGAATTTTAAATGTGTTTGCTATCCTGTGTTACTGCTCACATAGAGCTATGCTTGTATGCTCAATTTTTTAGGCCATAATAGTTTTCGGTTTTCATCATCAGACTTTAGCTTTATGTAGTTGCTTAGATAAGGTAAAAAAAATTGATTTTATAATTGAGATAAGCCTCAGGTTTTCTGGAGACTATTTTTTTTTCTTTTTTTTCTAATCAGAAAGTTTTAAGAAACTTTTCACTGGAAGATTTTCATTAAAATATTATAAAATCCCTTTTATTAATCATGTTTTGTTTTGCACATTTAAGTGCTGGAACTCTGGAATTGGCTGAGGAGCCCACTCATAAAACCTGGACCTCTAATGCCATTAGGTTTATTAATGGCAAATTGCCCTTGTGTTCAGTGAGATAATTGTACCAGAAAATCATGATTGCTGTGTTCCTCCTCTTGTTCTCTAGTGGGTCACTTCATCAGAGAAAAGAATAGTGAACTTCAGTTACATACACAAAAAGAGGCTGCTATCTACATGGGTTTATCCAGAGTTTTAAGAATCACAAGTGCATTCTTCAGAGAAATAAAACTAATATTGTTATATGTTTAAATTTGGGGTATGAATTCAAAAACAGTTTGCTTTACAGGTATGTCAATGTAGATCTACATTAGGCAGTGACTACAGACTTATAAATCAATGGTTCTCAAACATTTTATTGCATCTGGATCACCAGGAGGGTTTATTACTGCATAGATTGCTGATCCCCACTCCTAAATTTTTTTATTCATAATATCTGCTTGAGAATTTGCATTTTTAACAAGTTCCCAGGTGATGGTAAGGCAGGCTAGGACCTGGGACCTGGGCCCTTTACTGCCCTACTTGTACCTGGACAAATATTTCCTCAAGAACAGAATATAAAGCAACTATAAGGGACTAAAAATAACTGTATGTATGAGCAGTTGGGTGAATTATGAACAACAAAACACAAAAAGACCAAAATGCAACTGCTGCTTCTGAGATGCTGAGAGCAAAAGTAGGTTACAGTGCATGATCCCTGCACATAATATGTCTAGGGGGTGGCCAGGCCACCTAAGCCACACCTCCTGCCCGGCCCACCAATCCACCCCTACCCTCTCACCACATTTAAGGGACCAGTTCACCTCGCCTCTTGGCGAGAGCAAGGGCACTTGTTTCTCCTTCATGCTGCAGCATTGCAGCAAGAGTCGTAGTAAAGCTTTGCCTGAATTCTTTGGCCTCTTATCCATTTCTATTGATTAAGGAGTCAAAGGACCTTGGTGGGTAACAATGGGCGGTGCTCCACTCATTCAGTGAGGTCTGAATACCTCATGCTGAGAACCACCGATACAGTTAAAAGCAGTATTCCAGGTATAATTTGGCAGCATTTCCTCTATCCTAGATACCCTGTGCTGTGCTTAGTCTTGTCCAACTCTTTGCGACCCCATGGACTGTAGCCCACCAGGCTCCATTGTCCATGGTGATTCTCCAGGCAAGAATACCAGAGTGGGTTGCCCTGCTCTCATCCAGGGGATCTTCCCAAACCAGGGACTGAACCCAGGTCTCACATTGCAGGCAGATTCTTTACGATCTGAGCCACCAGGAAAGCCCAAGAATACTGGAGTGGGTAGCCTATCCTTACTCCAGTAGATTTTCCCAACCAACGAATTGAACTGGGGTCTCCTGCATTACAAGTGGATTCTTTACCAGCTAAAGGGAGCTACCAGGGAAGCCCACTAAGACACTCAGCTCACTTCAGTTCAGTTGCTCAGTCGTGTCCAACTCTTTGTGACCCCAAGAATCGCAGCATGCAAGGCCTCCCTGTCCATCACCATCTCCCGGAGTTCACCCAGACTCATCTCCATCGAGTCCGTGATGCCGTCCAGCCATCTCATCCTCTGTCATCCCTTTCTCCTCCTGCCCCCAATCCCTCCAGCATCAGAGTCTTTTCCAATGAGTCAACTCATTGCATGAGCTGGCCAAAGTACTGGAGTTTCAGCTTTAGCATCATTCCTTCCAAAGAAATCCCAGGGTTGATCTCCTTCAGAATGGACTGGTTGGATCTCCTTGCAGTCCAAGGGACTCTCATGAGTCTTCTCCAACACCACAGTTCAAAAGCATCAATTCTTTGGTGCTCAGCTTTCTTCACAGCATACATGACTACTGGAAAAACCAAATCCTTGACTAGATGGACCTTAGTCGGCAAAGTAATGTCTCTGCTTTTGAATATGCTATCTAGGTTGGTCATAACTTTTCTTCCAAGGAGTAAGCGTCTTTTAATTTCATGGCTGCAATCACCTTCTTCAGTGATTTTGGAGCCCCCCAAAATAAAGTCTGACACTGTTTCCACTGTTTCCCTGTCTATTTCTCATGAAGCAATGGGACCGGATGCCATGATCTTCGTTTTCTGAATGCTGAGCTTTAAGCCAACTTTTTTGTTTTCCTCTTTCACTTTCATCAAGAGGCTTTTTAGCTCCTCTTCACTTTCTGCCATAAGGGTGGTGTCATCTGCATATCTGAGGTTATTGATATTTCTCCTGGCAATCTTGATTCCAGCTTGTGTTTCTTCCAGCCCAGCGTTTCTCATGATGTACTCTGCATATAAGTTAAATAAGCAGGGAGACAATATACAGGCTTGACGTACTCCTTTTCCTATTTGGAACCAGTCTGTTGTTCCATGTCCAGTTCTAACTGTTGCTTCCTGACCTGCATACAGATTTCTCAAGAGGCAGGTTAGGTGGTCTGGTATTCCCATCTCTTGAAGAAATTTCCACAGTTTATTGTGATCCACACAGTCAAAGGCTTTGGCATAGTCAATAAAGCACAAATAGATGTTTTTCTGGAACTCTCTTGCTTTTTCCATGATCCAGCGGATGTTGCAATTTTGTCTCTGGTTCCTCTGCCTTTTCTAAAACCAGCTTGAACATCAGGGAGTTCACAGTTCACGTATTGCTGAAGCCTGGCTTGGAGAATTTTGAGCATTACTTTACTAGCATGTGAGATGAGTGCAATTGTGTGGTAGTTTGAGCATTCTTTGGCATTGCCTTTCTTTGGAATTGGAAAGAAAACTGACCTTTTCCAGTCCTGTGGCCACTGCTGAGTTTACCAAATTTTCTGGCATATTGAGTGCAGCACTTTCACAGCATCATCTTTCAGGATTTGAAACAGCTCAACTGGAATTTCATCACCTCCACTAGCTTTGTTCATAGTGATGCTTTCTAAGGCCCACTTGACTTCACATTCCAAGATGTCTGGCTCTAGATGAGTGATCACATCATCATGATTATCTGGGTCGTGAAGATCTTTTTTGTACAGTTCTTCTGTGTATTCTTGCCACCTCTTCTTAATATCTTCTGCTTCTGTTAGGTCCCTACCATTTCTGTCCTTTATCGAGCCCATCTTTGCATGAAATGTTCCCTTGGTATCTCTAATTTTCTTGAAGAGATCTCTAGTCTTTCCCATTCTGTTGTTTTCCTCGATTTCTTTGCATTGATCGCTGAAGAAGGCTTTCTTATCTTTTCTTGCTATTCTCTGGAACTTTGCATTCAGATGCTTATATCTTTCCTTTTCTCCTTTGCTTTTTGCCTCTCTCCTTTTCACAGCTATTTGTAAGGCCTCCCCAGAAAGCCATTTTGCTTTTTTGCATTTCTTTTCCATGGGGATGGTCTTGATCTCTGTCTCCTGTACAATGTCATGAACCTCATTCCATAGTTCATCAGGCACCCTATCTATCAGATCTAGGCCCTTAAATCTATTTCTCACTTCCACTGTATAATCATAAGGGATTTGATTTAGGTCATACCTCAATGGTCTAGTGGCTTTCCCTACTTTCTTCAATTTAAGTCTGAATTTGGTGATAAGGAGTTCATGATCTGAGCAACAGTCAGCTCCTGGTCTTGTTTTTGTTGACTGTATACAGTTTCTCCATCTTTGGCTGCAAAGAAAGAATATAATCAATCTGATTTCAGTGTTGACCATGTGGTGATGTCCATGTGTAGAGTCTTCTCTTGTGTTGTTGGAAGAGGGTGTTTCCTATGACCAATGGGTTTTCTTGGCAAAACTCTATTAGTCTTTGCCCTGCTTCATTCTGTACTCGAAGGCCAAATTTGCCTGTTCAGGTGTTTCTTGACTTCCTACTTTTGCATTCCAGTCCCCTATAATGAAAAGGACATCTTTTTTGGGGTGTTAGTTCTAAAAGGTCTTGTAGGTCTTCATAAAACCGTTCAACTTCAGCTTCTTCAGCATTACTGGCTGGGGCATAGACTTGGATAACTGTGATATTGAATGGTTTGCCTTGGAGATGAACAGAAATCATTCTGTCATTCTTGAGATTGCAATACTAGATGACAAATCTTTGAGTGTGATGTTATTTTAAGCATAAACACACACACATATATACTTTATTTACAAAATAAATAACTTAATAAGTTTGATATTTTACTGGTAACAATTTTTGGCATACTCTTCACTTTCATGCATTGGAGAAGGACATGGCAACCCACTCCAGTTTCTTGCCTGGAGAATCTCAGGGACGGAGGAGCCTGGTGGGCTGCCGTCTGTCTATAGGGTCACACAGAGTCGGACACGACTGAAGCAACTTAGCAGCAGCAACAGCAGCAGCAAGTGTACCCTAACATAGCAGTTGAGACTGACTTCTGGAAAAGCTCCCCAATAGAACAGTTTCTAGTTGTTCCTTCTCCACTTGCTCTGTTGAAGATTTTATCCAATGTCTCAATCTGTTTTAGATCCACCGCTCTCTGAAGTCACTCTCTGACTCCTGCTTTTCTCCATCTGCAGAATGTTTTAAGTTCTACTGTGACTTTCTGTATGTTCTGGGACCTTCTCTGCAGTTTCTCTACTAGGTCACTGATATACAATGTGCTGATCATTTTTTGATACTTCCACGTGTCGGTAACCTACATCTCTGATGCCTCCTGGCCATGGCAAGCACTTATACTTCTCCAGAAGATCAGAAAGTTAGTCATTGTACCATTCTGAAGTTCAAAGGAAGGGGGAAACTTCATCGTGCCCTTCACTGAGGTTCCCACCCTACAGAGTGCTTAAAACATGAGGTTAAGTGTGAATCATAATTCCACTGCAAACATTCAATTAAAGCTCTAATCATAACTCTGAATTACGGGTACAATTAATAACACAAATTCATGCTACAGGGTGACTGTATGCCCAGTTACTTACTGTTTTAAATGAGAGAGGCTAAAACATGCCAGCCAAATGCTATTCTCTTTTCCTTCACACGTATTTCAATTTTTGTACATTAAGTTAATTTCAAACAACACTAAGCACATTTGGGCTCTCAGAGGGTAGTCTCTAATTTTAATCTACTTTAATCCTTTATGCATTGTTTCTTTTAAGGCATGCAGCTTTATTTACATTTAATAGAGTTTATCTTTAATTCACTTTAGGAAAGTTTCCTGTGGTAACCTGCTGCTTGCTCATTCCTGAATGGCCTTGTCTCTGCCACTCCTCTCCTCACTCCCTGTCTGTCCATGGAAATTGTCATATTTTAAGGCACACATCAGGTTCTGATTATTCTTTCCATGTTCATCTCCCTTGTCCCCCTAATGAAAATTTTACCAAAATTTGGCTTTGTTTGAGTCATTTTTATTTTCTATTAGTACTTGGTAAGATGCTTTGTGTGTAAACATGATAAATAATTTCTGTTATTAAAACTAACCAATTTATTATTAATGAGTCATTACTGAGTATTAACTTTGTGTTAGGTCCAATGGAAGAGCCTGGCATTGTAGATAGAAAGAATATAAGTCCCAGAGGAACTCATAGTCTAGGGAGGACACAGGTATGCATGCAAAACAAAAAGTATAAAAGAATTTTATAATAGACACAACTCCAGAGTGCTCTGACAGCACTAAGAGTAGTATAACTCCTTAATTCTTAGGAATTAAGGAGGATTTTGCACAGGAGGTAATATCTGAGCTGGTCTGAAATAGAAAAATCACTGAAAGGAGAGGAAAGAAAACTGCTTCATTAAAGAATTAATGGCATGTACAAATTACAGAGTTGCAGGTTGATATGGTAGATGGCAAAAACAATAAGTAGTATATTAACTGTAGGGTACTATATACCAAGGAGAGTTGCAGAATATGAATTTGTGTCTCCAGAATTAGTCAAATGTGTGTGCTTCTTATTCTTTTTTAAACAATTTTTTAAATTGAAGTACAGTTGTTTTACAATGCTAGTTTCAGCTGTACAGCAAAGTGATTAAGTTATACGTAAAAGAATATTGTTCAGATTCTTTTCCACTATAGGTTAGTACAAGATACTGCATAGTTCCCTGTGTTATACAGTAGGTCCTTGTTTTTTTAATCTTAATCTCAAAGTCTTAATTTATCCCTCCTCCCACTTCCTGTTTGCCAGCCATAAATTTGCTTTCTAGGTCTATGAGCCTATTTCTGTTTTGTAAATAAGTTCATTTGTATCCTTTTGCCTCTTATTCTTGCCTTTTTAAAGGTTCTCTCTAATGGATGTGTACACATTAAGAACTGAGTGGAAAACAACAGAACATCAAGAAAGGACTGAGAAATCCTTCATAAATCTCATCAATAAAAACAGAGATATAAATCAGGCTAGTTGAGATTCAAGTAATAGTCATATATTCTAGAAGTATGAC
The DNA here is from genome assembly GCF_014754425.2 of Oryx dammah. Classification (NCBI taxonomy): domain Eukaryota; kingdom Metazoa; phylum Chordata; class Mammalia; order Artiodactyla; family Bovidae; genus Oryx; species Oryx dammah. The sequence continues at coordinate 81,117,147 of NW_024070186.1, read as the reverse complement.
ACCATTTTTAATTTAATGCACACAATAGACATTTATTGAGGATCAACAACTTGCATGATACTGGACTGATTACCACAGAAGGTATTGAAGATATAAATGTACAGACATAATTCAATCAATCAATGTAGTAGAGAAAGTGCAGACACAAGTAATAATGAACATATTCTCTTATACAGAAAATCTGCATGGTATGTGTGGGTGAAGGGGTAGAACAGAGAATGATGGGGAAATATGGGACTACTTCACAAGGAAGGAAGCAGTGTCAGTGATTTTTACCTGCATGGTAACATTTGAAATAGGAGAAGAGAATCTTAGAGAAATTGGAAAAAACTAACCAGTAGGATGTAACTATTTAGTATAATAAATTCAACAATACAGGAGGCCCCGCTTGATTTTGGAGTTTCTCCCCTTGCCCTTCAGGGCCACATACCCTGGTAAAAACAGAGTAATATTTGCCACTGACTAATTTTGCAGCATTTGATTAAAGAGGAGAGTGAAATAGTTGGCTTAAAGCTCAACATTCAGAAAACGAAGATCATGGCATCCAGTCCCATCAGTTCATGGGAAATAGATGGGGAAACAGGGGAAACAGTGTCAAACTTTATTTTTTGGGGCTCCAAAATCATGGCAGATGGTTACTGCAGCCATGAAATTAAAAGACACTTACTCCTTGGAAGAAAAGTTATGACCAACCTAGATAGCATATTGAAAAGCAGAGACATTACTTTGCCAACAAAGGTCCATCTAGTCAAGGCTATGGTTTTTCCTGTGGTCATGTATGGATGTGAGAGTTGGACTGTGAAGAAGGCTGAGCGCTGAAGAACTGATGCTTTTGAACTGTGGTGTTGGAGAAGATTCTTGAGAGTCCCTTGGACTGCAAGGAGATCCAACCAGTCCATTCTGAAGGAGATCAACCCTGGGATTTCTTTGGAAGGAATGATGCTAAAGCTGAAAATCCAGTACTTTGGCCACCTCATGCAAAGAGCTGACTCATTGGAAAAGACCCTGATGCTGGGAGGGATTGGGGGCAGGAGGAGAAGGGGACAACTGAGGATGAGATGGCTGGATGGCATCACTGACTCGATGGACATGAGTCTGAGTGAACTCCGGGAGTTGGGATGGACAGGGAGGCCTGGCGTGCTGCGATTCATGGGGTCGCAAAGAGTCGGACACGACTGAGTTACTGAACTGAACTGAACTGAATGAGCACTTGAAACAAGGATCAAATTCAGTGTGGTTCATCCATAATGTCATCCAACCAAAAATTAAACAAACACACTAAATAAGTGGCATATATAAAAAAGAAAGAAAAAGAAATAGTTGCTGTGAATTTTTTTTAGAGTAGCATGTAATCTATTCACTACTAGTGCCATGAGGCATCACTTATGTAGATTTATCTTAATAATATTAAAGAAGAACATCATTTCATTGGAGCAGGAGTCTCTCCCATAACTGGCTGCATCAGCATCATTAGAGTTCTAGAGAAGCCATTCTTGGGTAAGCCTTGTTTGGGATGTTATTTATTTATGGTCAAGCTTCCTCAGATTTGGAAGCACTCAGGTAATATGCTGACAGTTCAGATCAACAGAACACACTGAATCAGCTGACCTTTGCTATTCCTTGGAGTGAGAAATATTTATGAGGCTAAATTTTCTCTTAGAGTACAAAGCCTTGAAGGTAACTGTTAGTCAGGCTCTGTCACTTAATAGAAAGAACAAGGGCATGGAATTGGGGGTCAGAAGGGCTGAAATCAAGTTGTAGTTCTATCACTTATAAGCTACTAGACTTTGACCAAAATACTCAATCTCTCTGAGGCTGTCTTTCTCCCTTCAAATCCTTATAATCCAGGTAACTAATATCTGCCTTATCTATTATCTATCTATTTACCTTAATCTCCAGGTTTGCTATGAGGATGATGAGAAAAGGTAAAGGTGATTTATATAACATATGTAATTATCAATTCATATTATTGTTACTTTTATAGTTGAAACTTCAGTAAAATGAAGAGTGCTATTACTAGGTTAGAATAAAGCAGGAGTCTTCTCATGTTTCTCTGTTTACTATATATTAAGATTTTCTATCCAAAGATCTCATAAGATTTTCCTTTCTTATATTCATGTTTCCTTTTTTTGTTGTTATTAAGATTTCTTTTAAAGAAAGGCCACTTTAAGTGACCATTTATAACTCTTAAGACTTCTGCCATTTTATGAAACTTTACCTTTGAGATAATACAGGTAATAAAAGATAAACTTTACTTTACCTTTCTCAAACTTTTCTCAAGCATTTCTCAAATGCAAGGCTTCTCCCATTACCCCATCAGGCATTTGATGTACAATATATGCCCCCCCACCATGCTCTGTGATGTGCTAATTGTTCCTAGAATGTGGCCTCACAACTGTAATTAGTTCTTTCTAGTTTCTTCCTGCTATGGATAGTATTTTTCTGAATAAATGATAATATGGGATTGTCTGTGTCAGAGCAACAGCCCCTTGTTCCCAAGAATATACGTCTCAGAAACCAGCAGAAGAGTCGTCTTCTGCAATGGGTGGCAGCTCTCCTGTCACTCTATTGCTACACCCTTTGTGGAAGCAATGTCAATATGTACCCAGAAACATGATCAGGGAGACCTGTTTCTTAGGTAGAAAGCAATTAAAATTCCAAACCATTCTTTAATTATACCTAAAAAAGCTAAATATAAATACATTTCCCAAATATTAATGCAGTGGTAATTAGAATTGTGAATTTAGTAGGTCTGAATATAAGATTTTTAAAATCTTGCAATTTCATGTATATTTATAGCCTATAGGTCTTTGAGGGGCTTCCCAGGTGGTGTTAGTGGTAAGGAATCTGCCTGCCAATGCATGAGGCACAAGAGGTTCGGGTTCAATCTCTGAGTCAGGAAATGGCAATCCACTCCAGTATTCTTGTCTGGAAAATTCCATGGGCAGAGAAGCCTGGTGGGCTTACAGCCCACGGGGCAGCAAAGAGTTGGGCAAAACCAGGCACAACACAGCTCAAGGCAAAAGTCTGAGCAATTTAGCATAGGTTTTATGTAACATGTAACTTAGCATGTATTTTAAATTATGATTTGTTATTACATCATAAAAGGAGAAGATTCTGTCAATAAGTACAAGACTTTAGCAATATTTGTTACAGAAAACATAGAGGACGTTCTTCAGGGACTAGAGAAATAAGTCTTTGATGATAGCTCAAAAGGGTCAAGGAAGGTAAAGTGATAAAGGCATTTAAACACAAAATTGTGATATGTTAAAACAAGCAGCACTGGAGATATAGACACATTTCTAGAGCAGTGGTGACAATGAAGTAGCAGTGAAAATGGCAAAAATAAATATATTTTAAAAAATTGGGGACACAAAATTGATCAGAATGAATAAATGTTTTAGTATGGAGGTAAGAGGTTAAAAGAGTAAGTAATTTCCAGGCTTGAGTTTGGATTACTAGGTGGTGTCGATGATTCATATGAGAATTATAATGAAAAATTAATTTTAAATAAGGAAGGGAAGTATATTGATAATTTGAACATTCTGAAATGAGTATGTCTTTGGAGTATTGAGAATATCCTGTGGACAAAGTACATGTGTATAGAGCTTTGGAAGGAATGGTGCTAAAGCTGAAACTCCAGTACTCTGGCCACCTCATGTGAAGAGTTGACTCATTGGAAAAGACTCTGATGCTGGGAGGGATTGGGGGCAGGAGGAGAAGGGGATGACAGAGGATGAGATGGCTGGATGGCATCACTGACTCCATGGACGTGAGTGTGAGTGAACTCCGGGAGTTGGTGATGGACAGGGAGGCCTGGCGTGCTGCAATTCATGGGGTCGCAAAGAGTCGGACACGACTGAGTGACTGAACTGAACTGATAGAGCTTGGAGGAGTGTCAGGGCTAAATTTACAGATTTTAAAGTCATTTATACATAAATCCTCATTAAAACTATGAAGTGGAACAGAAGTGAGAAAAGCATAGAAGATGGAAAATAGCTCAGAAGGATACTAACAGAGGCAGAGTAAGAACATTTAATGACAGAGGCTTAGAGTGAATAATTAAAATGGAAATTGGAAAAGAAAGGATGCTATTGAACTCAACAGAATCATAAGTTTAAGGAGAGAAAAACTGGTCACCAGAGTCCAGTACTGTCAATGTGGACAAGGATTATAGAGAATTCATTGAATTTAGTACATGGGATGCCTTAGTATATGGGACTCCTGAGAGTCCATGGGACAGCAAGGAGAACAAATCAGTCAATATTAAGAGAGCTCAACCCTGAATATTCGATTAAGGACTGATGCTGAAGCTCCAGTATTCTGGTCATCTGATGCACACAGATGACTCATTAGAAAAGTCCCTCTTGCTGGGAAAGATCAAGGGCAAAAGGAGAACAGGTTGTCAGAGGGTGAGATGGCTGGACAGCATCACCGGTACAATGAACATGAACTTGGGCAAACTCCCGGAAATGGTGAGGGACAGAGAGGCCTGGCTTGCTGCAGTCCATGGGGTTGCAAAGAGTCAGACAAGACTGGGCAACTGAACAACAACAAAATGCCTTTGTTGACATAATGAAAACGATTTGGTTCAATAGAGTAGCTCAGGTAAATCACCAAGTGGGCTGTGGAATGTTGGGAGAGGGGTGGGAATTACTAGAAATCCAAAGTGTAGGCATAACTGGCAAGAGAAAGAGAACAAAAGTGATGACTACAGAGGGAGAAGGGTACAGATTCAAAACAGATCATGTTTATCTTTTTGGCTGAGGAAGGCAAAACTTGAGGATTGGTATGAACAGAGGAAAACATCCAAAGTAGAGAGAACACTTGGAGGTAAAGGAGAGGAAGGAGATAATAAAGTGAAACAGAAGCCTTGCAGTATCAGGAGAGCTTGTCATGAGGGAAATTAATGTTTAACATTCATCTTAAATGTAAAGATTGTATATTTACATAAATATAAATATACTGCCTTGGAGAATGGAGTGAAAGAAAGAAAGCTGAAATCCAATATCGGTAAGTTTAAGGAAGTTAGTCGGGAAACCAAGGCAGTCCAGATAAGTCTATTCATGTCCAGATAAAGTTACTTGTGAGAGAATCTTTTGCTTATGCTTGCTTGTGCATATAAACAAAATTAGCTTTGAGGGGGAAATATGTGCAAACTATGGTTGATCACTGGCTTCCCTGGTGGCTCAGTGGTTTAGAATCTGCCTGCAACGCAGGAGATGCGGGTTCAATCCCTGGGTTGGGAAAATCCCCTAGTGAAGGAAATGACAACCCACTCCAGTATTCCTTTAGGGAAATCCCATGGACAGAGGAGCCTGGCAGGCTATAGTCCATGGGGTCACAAAGAGTTGGACACGACTTAGCAACTAAACAACAACAATGGTTGATCACATGAAAAAAGGATGGTTTTATCCATCACATCTGTTAATACCTGTGAACAATGTGAAGTACTTTCCTGCCACTGCATTTATGATTTTATGATTTTGGACCTGAATTAAGCAATTCATAAAACTGTAACTTTTTTTTTCCCTCCGAAATTTTTGTGGAATTGCTTTGCTTAACAAGTAAAATATTTGGAATGAAAAATCCAATAGTTTCTGATTTAAAAGATTTCTCTATCACATTAAAATAACTCTCTAGAGATAAATCTTAACATTTTTAAGAGGAATGGAGATGCATTTGTTTTCATACCAAGAAGAATGGCCCTTCAGAAAGGTCTATTGATTTCATAAAGATTTCAAAAAGAATAATGGCTAACTGAAAATAGCAGTAGGGGTGAGAAATGACACTGCTGTAACTCCTTAGTAAACATAAGAAGTTAGATTAGGCAATTAAATCCAAATGAGCCTGATTCTTGCATTCCTGCAGAGTGACACCCTGTGCAGCACATTCAGGGCTGAGACTGCAACTTGGACATTTCTAAATCTGCAGGACCTCACACAGAGTTTGGTACAGGAACAAAGGAAGGAAAGTGTGGAAAAACAGTGAAATAAGTCGATCAGGAAAGACAAATACTGTATAATTTCACTTATATGCGGAATCTAAAAATGCCAAACTCGTAAAAATAGAGAGTATAACAGTAGTTGGCAGGGGTTGAGGTTTAGGGCAATGGGAGATTTTGGTCTATCGATACAGTCAGTTATAAAATGATTACGTTTTAGGGATCTAAGTTACTGCATAGTGACTATCATTAATAATACTATATTGTATACTTAAAATTGCTATGAGAATAAAGTTTTAATATTCTCATCATGGCAACAGTGAAAATGTACTTATGTGAGATGAAAGATGTGCTAACTAACCTTATTGTGCTAAACATTTGAAAGAAAACATGTGTAGCGAATCATTACATTACAGACCTGAAGATTACACAATGCTATTGTCAATCACATATTAGTAAGGCTGGGGAGAAAGAATAGGGAGTATTTAGCTTTATCTATAATACCTTATCAAGAAGAGAAGCCTCTGAAGCAAGTAGGGCAAAATGTTAATAACTGTTAAATCTAGGGAGAAACCAATCATATGTCTATTGTATGTTATTTTTATGCATCTCTATATGTTTAAAATATTTCCAAATTAAAAAAATAATTCAACAAGAAAAACAGATTGTAAACCATCTGGAATTTGTTGAAACACTATGTTTTAGATATTGAGAGTTATTGAAATGCAACTGCAAGTGTTTAGTAGACCCAGCTGTCTTATTGGTTTTGACTGCTTGACTTACTTTTAAATAAGACTGTGTTCAGACATCATGAAAGTTACAGCAAAGCCCTGGGATGTGTGAAGGATTTCTGCCATCCTAAATAATTTTTATTCAGTCATTCAAGGATAGGTGCATTAATTAGAACATATTAATTAAAAAATAATTAATAGAAATTCTTACTGGAAAATATACAGAATGACCCAACCCAAAAGATCCCTTTAAGAAACATCCTAAACTTCACATGTGGAAAAATCAGACATATAATCAACTGTTACATAACCAAATGAGTTCTCCAAAATAATGGGTAAAAAAATCTAGATCTTTGTCAGTTCTATAAACCTACAGATTAGGAACCCTAGAAAGATGTTTTACCTCCTATGATTCCGCAGGTCCCTAATCATTGTCAAACATCCAAATTCTTCTTTATTTAAATATTTTGAAGTATCAATGCCATAATACTACCCTCAAGATTATTTAGGCATTGACTTCACTGAATTAGTTATTCACAGATGTTTTTTTCCCCTTCTGAATATTTCCACTATTATTTTGAGTTCATGACCTATAATCATCAATAGCCCTTATTTTCTTAAACATTCTCCTAATGTTATTATTTTCTATGCAGTTCTATATGGGGATGATCATTTCTTTCCTTAAGCTCCCTGTGCCTCAGGGTCTGGATGAGAGTCAGTGCTCTCCTGCCTTCCTTCTCCAACTTCAAAAATTGTTTCCAAACTCTTTCTCTTAGCTTTTTTAAAGCCAATGCCGTGAGATTTAACCATCTGCTTTGCCTCATGGTCACTTTCACCTTCTCACCCTCTGGCTACTTCTCTTCACTGACTGATGGCTTACCCAATAGCTTTACTACTAGAAAAGTCTCAAATTTATACCTTCAACACTGTGACCTATATCTCCTAGTCTCCTAGCTCACTGGTATAGCATTTTCTTTCAACTTTTAAAAAATTCCATTGAGATGGCCAATCAATTAATCCTATCCTTTCCTTTTGCCATATACTGAATGTTTGTATCCTTTCAAAAACTCATGTGTTGAACTATTAATGTCCAAATTAATGGTATGCAGAAATGGAGCCTTTGGAAGGTGATTAGCTCATGAAGCCAGAGCAGTCATAAATGGGATTATTGCCATTATGAAATGAAATTATTGCCAAGAAAGCTCTCTTGCCCTCTTCCACCATGTGAGGCTATGATGGGAAGATAGCAGCCAGTGAGGAACATGGTTTTTTCACCCAACACTGAATCTGCCAGCTCCATGATCTTGGACTTCTCAGACAGCAGAACTCTGAGAAAATGACATTTCCTGTTTGTAAGATATCCAGTTTATGGTATTTTTGTTACACTAGCCTGAATGGATAAAAGCACCTCACTGTTATTCACCTCCCTTAATCCCTTCCTCTGCAAATATTTCTAACCCTCCCACCTTTCTTTCCTCTTTTATACAAGCCTGAAATTATCAGTTTGGGAAAACTAAACTTTGATGATGAAAGACACAAAACCACATTGATTTATTTCATTGCAGATTCTTGGTGACAAACCTCAGATGAGTCTTGAACACTGCCTGGCAGTTCTGGTACACTTCCCTGAAATTTTTTTCTTTCTCCCTAAAGTAACTATGTTATGTTTCTCTTTCTTTGGATTTCTAGTTTGAAGAAATTCTCTGACTGACATTCAGTTGTTGACTTTGTCACATAACTTAGAAAGTACAAGCAGTTGGTGAGAGAAGGTCCCCATGTTGTCACAACCAATATATATGACACCCTTCTCTCAGTGAAGAAGATGAACTGTTCTTGTCAAGGGTTCACACTTCCTCACATGCTCCACTGCCAACACCTCAGTATAAGCCACGATCACCTCTTGCCTGAACAATTGCAAAGCTTACTAACTGCTTTCTTCCTGCCCCTACATGTTTGCCTTTCTCTTGCCCCATAATAATACATTTACTACCCAGTAGCCAGTATTCCTTTAACATATAGAACATATTCTTTAAACATACATCACATTCATCACACTGGCTTAAAACTATCCAATGCTTTTCTATCACAATTAATATAACACACAAAATCCTTATTCTGATTTTAAGAGGGAGAGAGAAAGAGGGAGGGAGAGGATGACCCTTAATAACCTGTTCTACTTCATCTCTTACTCTCCTCACTCTGTTCCTCTCCAGTGATGCGGTGTAGGCTGGCTCTTGTCTTAGAACTCTTATATTTGTTATCATTATTATCTCTGCCTGAAATGGTTTTTCATCCATATTCATAAAGATGGCTCATCCTTGTTCCTCAGATATTGGCTTTACAAGTAACCCATTCAGAAAGGACTCTACTATTTTCTTTCTAAAGTAAACTAACTCTAATTTTCCATTAATGGACATTTTCCAATCTCTTTATGGAAAACCCTGAAATCTAAAGGAAGAAGACAAGGAGGGTAGGTCTGTAACAGACTGCTGCCTGATGTAGAGTTGCAGACAATTCACAGCCCTCACAAAATATGAGCAAGAACAGAAACTGTTTTTCTTAAAAAAAAAAAAAAGAAGAAGAAGTATAGGGTTGTTTGTTTCCACAGCAAAGTTGACTAGTAACAGATGAAATTAGTACAATTATCATGAAAACCACAGGACTCACTCTTCTTCAAAACTCATCAAGGAAGTATCTAAAGAGGAGATGATATTTGTGTGCTCTTTAGAGTAAAGGTAGTTGCTGAATGGTGAAGTGGAATATAATATTCTAAGGAGAGGTGTATTAATCAAATGTCTGGGGACTAGAAGGTGCATGAAGTGTTTGCGGACTTGTGAGTAGTTTTGTATGACTGGGATGTGAAGTGATTGAGTGAAAATATGGAAAGATGAAGAAAAGGTAAGCTGTAGATAATATTAATGATAATTTGAATTTCTCTGTAGGCTAGTAAAACAAGGTTTAAATTATGTCTGGTTTGAACAGACCTGGATACTATAAAGCTTAATTAGGCAAAAGTTTGGAAAATCCAATAAGCAGTGAAAAGATGGCAAATAGGAGTAAGTTTACTGTTGGAATACTGGGGAGGCATCTAAAGGTTCTGGAATGTAGTAATCAGATATTTAGTCAGTTATAAAGAAAGCATGTATAAACATGGATAGATAGGAATGCAAGGGATTTCTACGTGTTAATTTTATATCCTGAAACTTTACTATATTCATTGATTAGCTCTAGTAATTTTCTGGTGGAGTTTTTAGGGTTTTCTATGTAGAGGATCATGTCATCTGCAAATATTGAGAGTTTTACTTCTTCTTTTCCAATTTGGATTCCTTTTATTTCTTTTTTCTGCTCTGATTGCTGTGGCCAAAACTTCCAAAACTGTGTTGAATAGTAGTGGTGAGAGTGGGCACCCTTGTCTTGTTCCTGACTTTAGGGGAAATGCTTTCAATTTTTCACCATTGAGGATAATGTTTGCTGAGGGTTTGTCATATATAGCTTTTATTATGTTGAGGTATGTTCCTTCTATTCCTGCTTTCTGGAGGGTTTTTATCATAAATGGATGTTGAATTTTGTCAAAGGCTTTCTCTGTATCTACTGAGATAATCATATGGCTTTTATTTTTCAATTTGTTAATGTGGTGTATTACATTGATTGATTTGTGGATATTGAAGAATCCTTGCATCCCTGGTATAGAGCCCACTTGGTCATGGTGTATGATCTTTTTAATATGTTGTTGGATTCTGTTTGCTAGAATTTTGTTAAGGAGTTTTGCATCTATGTTCATCAGTGATATTGGCCTGTAGTTTTCTTTTTTTGTGGCATCTTTGTCAGGCTTGGTATTAGAATGATGGTGGCCTCATAGAGTGAGTTTGCAAGTTTACCTTCCTCTGCAATTTTCTGGAAGAGTTTGAGTAGGATAGGTGTTAGCTCTTCTCTAAATTTTTGGTAGAATTCAGCTGTGAAGCCATCTGAACCTGGGCTTTTGCTTGCTGGAAGATTTCTGATTACAGTATCAATTTTCATGCTTGTGATGGGTCTGTTAAGATTTTCTATTTCTTCCTGGTTAAGTTTTGGAAAGTTGTATTTTTCTAAGAATTTGTCCATTTCGTCCACTTTGTCCATTTTACTGGCATTTAATTGCTGATAGTAGTCTCTTATGATCTTTTATATTTCTGTGTTGTCTGTTGTGATCTCTCCATTTTCATTTCAAATATTTGATTTTTCTCCCTTTGTTTCTTGATGAGTCTGGCTAGTGGGTTGTCAATTTTATTTATCCTCTCAAAGAACCAGCTTTTGGCTTTGTTGATTTTTGCTATGGTCTTTTTGTTTCCTTTTCATTTATTTCTGCCCTAATTTTTAAGATTTCTTTCCTTCTACTAGCCCTGGGGTTCTTCATTTCTTCCTTTTCTAATTGCTTTAGGTATAGAGTTAGGTTATTTATTTGACTTTTTTCTTGTTTCTTGAGGTATGCCTGTATTGCTATGAACCTTCCCCTTAGCACTGCTTTTACAGTGTCCCATAGGTTTTGGGTTGTTGTGTTTTCATTTTCATTCTTTTCTATGCATATTTTGTTTTCACTTTTGACTTATTCTATGATTTGTTGATTATTCAGCAGCGTGTTGTTCAGCCTCCATATGTTGGAATTTTTCATAGTTTTTCTCCTGTAATTGAGATCTAATCTTATTGCATTATGGTCAGAAAAGATGCTTGGAATGATTTCAGTTTTTTTTTAATTTACCAAGGCTAGATTTATGCCCAGGATGTGATCTATCCTGGAGAAGGTTCCATGTGCACTTGGGAAAAAGGTGAAATTCATTGTTTTGGGGTGAAATGTCCTATAGATATCAATTAGGTCTAACTGGTCTATTGTATCATTTAAAGTTTGTGTTTCTTTGTTAATTTTCTGTTTAGTTGATCTATCCATAGGTGTGAGTGTGGTATTAAAGTCTCCCACTATTATTGTGTTATTGTTAATTTCCCCTTTCATACTTGTTAGCATTCATCTTACATATTGTCATCCCTTGCATTCTTATACACTAATAAAGAGAAAATAGAAAGAGAAATTAAGGAAACAATTCCATTCACCATCGCAACAAAAAGAATAAAATACTTAGGAATGTATCTACCTAAAGAAACAAAAGACTTATATATAGAAAACTATAAAACACTGGTGAAAGAAATCAAAAAGGACACTAATAGATGGAAAAATATACCGTGTTCATGGAAAATCCCAAGGACGGAGGAACCTGGTGGGCTGTAGTCCATGGGGTCGCTGAGGGTTGGACACGACTGAACGACTTCACTTTCACTTTTCACTTTCATACATTGGAGAAAAAATGGCAACCTATTCCCGTGTTCTTGCCTGGAGAATCCCAGGGACGGGGGAGCCTGGTGGGCTGCTGTCTATGGGGTCGCACAGAGTTGGACACGACTGAAGTGACCTAGCAGCAGCAGCATGGATTGGAAGAATCAATATAGTGAAAATGAGTATACTACCCAAAGCAATCTACAGATTCAATGCAACCCCCATCAAGCTACCAACGGTATTCTTCACAGAACTAGAACAAATAATTTCACAATTTGTATGGAAATACAAAAAACCTCAAAAAGCCAAAGCAATCTTGAGAAAGAAGAATGGAACTGGAGGAATCAACCTGTCTGACTTCAGGCTCTACTACAAAGCCACAGTCATCAAGACAGTATGGTACTGGCAAAAAGACAGAAATATAGATCAGTGGAACAAAATAGAAAGCCCAGAGATAAATCCACTCACCTATGGACACCTTATCTTTGACAAAGGAGGCAGGAATATGCAATGGAGAAAAGACAATCTCTTTAACAAGTGGTGCTGGGAAAACTGGTCAACCACTTGTAAAAGAATGAAACTAGAACACTTTCTAACACCATACACAAAAGTAAACTTAAAATGGATTAAAGATTTAAATGTAAGACTAGAAACTATAGCACTGCTAGAGGAGAACATAGGCAAAACACTCTCTGACATAAACCACAGCAGGATCCTCTATGACCCACCTCCCAGAATATTGGAAATAAAAGGAAAAATAAACAAATGGGACCTAATTAAAATTAAAAGCTTTGCATAACAAAGGAAACTATAAGCAAGGTGAAAAGACAGCCATCAGACTGGGAGAAAATAATAGCAAATGAAGCAACTGACAAAGATTTAATCTCAAAAATATACAAGTGACTCCTGAAGCTCAATTCCAGAAAAATAAACGACCCAATCAAAAAATGGGCCAAAGAACTATACAGACATTTCTCCAAAGAAGACATACAGATGGCTAACAAACACATGAAAAGATGCTCAACATCACTCATTATCATATGTGAAATGAATCACCAGTCCAGATTCAATGCATGATAACAGGATGCTCGGGGCTGGTGCACTGGGATGACCCAGCGGGATGGTATGGGGAGAGAGGTGGGAGGGGGACTCAGGATGGGGAAAACGTGTACACTTGTGGTGGATTCATGTTACTGTATGGCAAAACCAATACAATATTGTAAAGTAATTAGCCTCCAATTAAAATAAATAAAATTTAAAAAATGGATAGATAAAATATTTTTTGTTTTAATTTCAGTGATTCAAAGGCTTGAAATTTCTGATACCCTAGGTAGTTAAAAACATTAAAAACAGGAGGAAAAACATACTAATGAAGCAGTAAAAGTAAAGAAAAATGTTGCCACATTTATCTTATTTATGGTTTTATTCTCTTCCAGTTCTCCCTTTTTTCAGACCATATCATCTCATTTTGGGATGAAGCATTATTTCAGAATGGTAAAATATATCACAGCATATCAAAAGTAATTTTGGTGCAATTTTCTGTTTATTCTGTTTCTCTAGCATTTACTTATTTACTTACTGTTAGCCTCCTTTAATCTTGTGGAACAAGCTCATCAGCTAGCCTGTCAGTACTCACTCATTCATCCCTTAATCATCTCACTTAATATTTCCCATGATATGAGCTTTTCATTTACTATTGCAAGTGTATATCTCTGATTCACATCTGCTTTTTTTCCCCTTTAGATACACACTCACAACAGTCCTTGTATGTTTCCAAATACAGTTGGCTTTCAAGAAAAAATCTGCTACAGAATATATAGTAATTACTTGTTAATCAATTTTTATGAGCCTGTGATCTAGAAGAAAGTACTGAAGATAATCTAGTCTTCACAGATAAGGAAATATACAACATTGGATTATCTAGTAAAACTTGGCAACTCTTTATACTATCTTATTTATTCTTCATAATTTACAACATATGTCAACATTCAAGATGAGCCTCATAATATTTCTAGCTCAGAATAGGTACACACAGTTGTAAATATGATTTTATAAATAAATACCATATCTTTTTGCATGGTCAACTTCATGGGCATATGATGTTGCAGCTGCACAGATCCTGTTCTTAAATGGATCCTCAGTTTGGCTTGATTGTTGTTGCCATTTTAAAATTGCTAATAATTTTGAACTTGGAGCCCTACATTTTCATTTCACACTGGGCCTATAAATTATATAAGTGATCTTGGGTTCAAAAAATGAGATATATGCAAGGATTCACAAGGCACAATAGGCAGATTCAACAAAAGAACATCAAAGCACCTTAATCACATCCTGATTCCCTTGTCATTAACTCACAGCTGACTAGAATCACAGAGTGGACCTGTCTTTCCTGTGCTAACTTGTCCAAGTTTTGTAGCTAATGAAGACCCATCAACTGTAAGCCATTCAACACTATACCAAACATTATATAAAAGACAGTGACAGGCTCAACCTTTATTTTCTTCTCCATTGAAAACAATATCCTCTCTAACTTGTGCCAAGTGTTTTTGCCTTGGAACAAACCACTAGCCAGAAAAACCAATCCTAAAGCATACCCATATGTATGGAAGATGGCTTTGTGTTATTAAGACAGACGGAATTGTTGAGCCTGACTGCTCTGCTCTGAAATAATAGGGCCATTACCCAAAAGCAGAGAGCACATGGACACAGAGAACAATGACCCGATTACTTTCTTATAGGGGAAAAAAAAACACAAAAACTATAAAGACCAATAAGAGCCCATATCCTGATATTTTGCCTGTTTAAATTCTATTAGAGATTAACTGAAAATTTACACACTGGGAAGACAGGAAGTAAATGATGTTAGTCTGCCTTTATCTCTTTAAAACATTTATTTCAACAGATCACATGTCTTAATTCTCCAGAGATGCATCATTTTATTATATTAAGAGAAATAATCTTCAGCCAATGTGTAAGAAACTATGTTTAAGAAGTTCTCTCTACAATCCAGGGGGGTTAAGGTCTCTGTACAATCCATGGGGTTGCAAAGAGCTGGACACAACTGAGTAATGAACACACTTTTTTACAATGTAGGCACAAATTAACCAAAATAGGGCAACATTAAAGTCACAAAGTATTTTCTAATTGTTCACTTTAACTCTACAGCTTCATCAGAAACTCTTAAGCGTAACACTAGTGACTTTGAAGATCTTTTCATGTCGAAGAAATATGTAGCATATATAGACCTCTATTTTAATGATTAAGCTCACATGTAAATACTATTAAAGGTAGGACTTGTCTCCTTGTTTATAAAGTATCCTTGTCATGTAAACCAGTGCTTTCACTTAGAATTTATTCAATAAACATGGACCCGATGAGTGAATAAGATCAGGCTGAAGATATGAGGGTCTAGGAAGTTAAATTAGTTATAATAAGACAAAAAATTGTGATTAAAACTAAAAACTCATTCAGAATTATAATGTTTTTGGCCTTAAAAATTTTGATCAATTATAAATGCACACATAGTAGAACAAATTTTCAACTGTACTGGATCTGCTTGTTCTGATTAAGTCTAATTTAATACAGATAATTATTTTAAAACAGAAGCTAGTACTCAATGAGTTGTATGTGTTTATGTGTGTGTGTTAATTGAGCCCATTTCTTTAAAAATAATCTGGAGATATCACACAAAAATATGGCTTCTTTAGAAAAATCTGAGGGTCTTTACCATTGGATCTGCATTTCTAGACAGATACAATTTACTGAAACTCTAATGATGCTGCGCCCAATAAAAGAGATTACAGATGCAATAGTTTTCCACGGTCCCCCTTTCTGACATTTTATTTGGCCTTGTCATTAATTTAGGTTCTCTCTCTAGAACCTGTATGGGCTTTACCTGGTGATCTTGCTTCAAATGATCTGAATATTAATTTGCAAGCATGGTAACCAAACTTTATTACTAAGTTCCAATTCTATCTACCGAAACCCTTTGTAGGCAAAGACAAAATCATATCCCTTGATAATATGGCATAATCCAAGTGTATTAAAGTTAAATATTTTTTCTGCCACTACAATGACTTCAAATGCTAAAAACAGTCATTGTCAAGTACTGACTACTTGCCATTTAAAGGACTCTCTAATGAAGAGAATCATCCTTTTACATAGACTAATTCAAATAAAAACACTGAACATCAAATAGAAACTCTTATCTAAACAGATAGTATCATACAACACAGCAGAGCAGATAGACTTCAGGGAGCTCAATAACTTGACCCTAAGAGCTTTAATAAATTTTACTTTGAGAGAAGAGTCATATAAATACATTTAAGCTAAGAAAGCAACTAACCCATGAAGTGAAGTGAAGCGAAAGTCGCTCAGTCATGTCCGATTCTTTGCGACTGTATTGTCCATAGATTTCTCCAGGCCAGAATATTGGAGTGGGTAGCCTATCCCTTCTCCAGCAGATCTTCCCAACCCAGGAATCGAACTAAGGTCTCCTATATTGCAGGTGGATTCTTTACCACGTGAGCTATGAGGGAAGCCCAACTAACCCATAGCCAGAAATAAAGTTGATAAGATCTGAAATAAATAAAAAAATAAACTGTAAAATTTTAGTGCATTAACGCAGCTGACAAATGAATGGTCTCTGAATTGGAAAATATATTAATGAAAAAAAATCAAACTATTAGATACACATTAGATACAGATTGCATACACTAAATGCAATCTATATAAAAATGTCCCAGATGTGGCTAGGAACGTGCTAGGAAAGGAGTCCCACTGATAATCTCTTATAAACATAAAAGTATCCTCATAGGCATTTGCAGTGCTAATCTACTTGAGGATAGGACCTGCTTTCAGGAGATACCAGGATCACCTAAATCAGCACTGTGTTCCTTGGGAGTTGTCACCTAAGTATTATGTAAAGCTTACTTTAAAAAATGCTTCCAAAGGCTCTAGATTTACAAGTAGGCAAGGTTCAGCACTGAAAGAAAGGCACACCTTTAGAAAGGACATAGCAGGGAGACCTTCCTTCTGCCTAAGATGTCATAGGTCATGGCAGACTAACAGTCTCACTGTGAAACCAGAAACTGATGAATAATCACATGGATTATAGTTTTAGGGGATTGGAAAGTTTTAGGAGCAAGGGCTCCTAAATTTTCACACAAAAAAGGGCCCTTCTGAGATGAGTAAACCTCAGGTATTTTCTTCTCTGGGCATATATATATATATCCCAGTTAAAGTATAAGGATTAGGCTTGTCCTTGGCAGAAGGACCTGACTGTGAGAAGGAGAAACCACTCAAGCGTTTAGGGGTCATGTTGGGTTGCTGTGATGCAATGGAAATGGGAGGGGCTTCGAATGTGTGTCAAGTTCTGACAATGAGACATTTACTGTGTTTCAGGGCTCCCATAAGACACTGGGAAGAGAATAATTTTTAAATAGTCCTTCTGTAGTTTACGTCACTTAGACAAAAAAATCATTAGAGGAAGGATAAATCCTTGACTGAACTTTCCCTCAAGAGATTTGACAAAACTTAAGTTACATGTGGTAAAGGACCAGAGAAAAAACCTCTGAGTAGAATGACTGTAAAACTCCTTCACTCTTTCAGAAATTAGGAGAAGAAAATTTCCATATTCTGGGTCAAAAGTTCAGCGCGATTTATCTGTTAGGAATTAGTTCGGATGATAGCTGTACTGAGTCTTAAAATTACCATCTATTCCATACCCAGAACAATCCTGATTGGATGAACATGATAGGATTCAAATTCTCACAGCCTAATGAAGGTAAGGCTTCTGAGACTCCTTCTATCTTCTAGACTTTTAATTAAAGAATTGGGTAGAGATGAGAATTTCAGTGACTCTAGGAGAAAGGCCTTGAGTAAAGCAAAGTCATACCTGTCCTTCAAGAACCAGCTCAGAACTCTTGGTAAGAATGACTGTCAGTCTCATTTGTGTATCCCTTATCAAATTTCTTCCATGGTCATCAGTGGTAAAGAATCTGCCTGCCAGTGCAGGAGACACAAGAGGCATGGGTTCAATTCCTGGGTCAGAAAATGCCCTGGAGTAGAAAATGGCCAATCACTCCAGTATTCTTGCCTGGAAATTTCCATGGACAGAAGGGCCTGGTGGACTACAGTCTAGGGGATCACAAAGAGTCAGACATGACTGAGCACACCCATAAATTCAAGCAAAATAACATTTCATCAGGGTCATCTTTTTCTTTTCTAACCTGCTGAAGTTTAAACTTAATATTTCTTGATCCTTAGCAGTGAAACAGGTATTCTTAGCAAGAGATCCATGAATAAAGTTCAGAGGGCCAAAAAACTTGGGTATGATAAATAAAAAACACTTTACTTTCATTAACTTCAACTGAAATATATTTTTCTCAGAATTTTTCTCAGTCAGGCATATAATTAACTCATCATAGTAAAATTAGCATTATCTATAACATGACCATATCTGTAACACTGTACTACAAGTGCTTTGGATATTGAAAACATGATTTGTGCTTATATACATGACTATGAATAATTGGATATACATACATAAATATATTAATATGTATACTATTGGAGAAGGCAATGACACCCCACTTCAGTACTCTTGCCTGGAAAATCCCATGGACAGAAGACTCTGGTGGGCTGCAGTCCATGGGGTCGCAAAGAGTCAGACACGACTGAGTGACTTCACTTTCACTTTTGACTTTCATGCATTGGAGAAGGAAATGGCAACCCACTCCAGTGTTCTTGCCTGGAGAATCCCAGGGACGGTGGGGCCTGGTGGGGTCGCACAGAGTCAGACACTACTGAAGAGACTTAGCATAGCATAGCATATATACTATATATATGTATACTGTATACATTTGTATATGTATGTATCACTTTATCACAAATGTGTTTTTTAAAATATTTTGTAGCTGGTTTTTCATATTTTAGATATTTTTATATCTATTTATTTTATGTTACGTATTTAAAGTATTGTAAGAAGTTTCATGTTACATGTTTTAAAATATTATAAGAAGTTACATGTATGAAGTATTATGTTACATATTTTACAGCTTTACCACACTTACTAAGAAAAGTCTCTATTACTTTGCTATAGATACTCTAAGAAATTGTCACAAATTTTGGGACTGAAAAAGCAACACAAATTTATTATATTATAGTTCTATAGGTCAGAATACTGGGCCACAACCAAAGTGCTGGCAGAGTTGTGCACTTTTCTGGTGATTCTATTTGAGACTCCCTTCCCTGGACTCCTCCAGCTTCTGGAAGATACCCATATTTTTTGGTACATGGTTCCATTAATCCATCTTCAAGGACAACAGTGTTGTATGTTTCTGACCATTCTTTCATAGTCATATTTCCCTCTAATTCTGATCTCAGCCAGAAAAGATGCTCGTTTTTAAGGATCTATGTGATTATCCAGGATAATCTCACTGTTTAAAAATTTTTAATGTAATCACATTTGCCAAGTCTCTTTTGCCACCTAAATTAACATATTCACAGGTTCAGGATTTTAGGATATGAACATCTTTTCAGTAGGGTGGGGTCATTCATTATTCTGTCTACCAGAAAGTCCTTGGCACATAAAGTATAAGAACATCTGAATACTTCACAGACTAAAATGAGGGCATGGAAAACCTAATGAAAAATCATTGATGAAAAATTCTCTTAAGAAATACCAGATGCTGATGGTGAGTTAAGTCATCTACTTTTTAAATATGATGCCAAACATTAGAAGGTCTAATTAGAAGGTCATGAGAGAGAAATATGAATATGTATGGATAAACATGTCTGGCAGGGTAAAAATCAAGTTGATCCTCATGATACCTACATATAATTTTCCTGATATGGTCCTATTAAAATGAAGAAATTAAATATATTGATAAAAGGATTTCCTAATATTCATCAGAAGTTAGCAGTAAATAGAAAGATGAAATTTTAGATATATTCTCTCCTGCTCTACTTAGACGTCTGTAAGAGAAGTTGAGGTTTAGTCCACCCTCTATCACAGGGGTAATCTTAATATCAAAGCAATTAAAGCAAGCAAAACAAAATCCCCCAAACTATTGCTATAAGTTTTAAGGAGCCAAGAATTCAATTAGTTGGAAAATTTTAAAAGTTTATTTCAGAAATGAATAAAAAAGTTTTATACTTATCTTTAATTTTAAAGGTAA
Organism: Oryx dammah; assembly: GCF_014754425.2. Lineage (NCBI taxonomy): Eukaryota > Metazoa > Chordata > Mammalia > Artiodactyla > Bovidae > Oryx > Oryx dammah. Next base: position 81,096,990 of record NW_024070186.1, on the reverse strand, counting down.
TCTTATTAACATAGATTGGAGAAATAGAAGAAGCAACAGTTAGAACTGGACATGAAAAACAGACTGGTTCCAAATAGGAAAAGTAGTACATGAAGGCTGTATATTGTCACCCTGCTTATTTAACTTATATGCAGAGTACATCATGAGAAACGCTGGGCTGGATGAAGCACAAGCTGGAATCAAGATTGCCGGGAGAAATATCAATAACCTCAGATATGTAGGTGACACTACCCTTATGACAGGAAGTGAAGAAGAACTAAAGAGCCTCTTGATGAAAGTGAAAGAGGAGAGTGAAAAAGTTGGCTTAAAGCTCAACATTCAGAAAACGAAGATCATGGCATCCCGTCCCATCACTTCATGGCAAATAGATGGGGAAACAGTGGAAACAGTGTCAGACTTTATTTTTTAGGGCTCCAAAATCACTGCAGATGGTGATTGCAGCCATGAAATTAAAAGACACTTACTCCTTGGAAGGAAATTTATGACCAACCTAGACAGCATATTAAAAAGCAGAGACATTACTTTCTCAACAAAGGTCCGTCTAGTCAAGGCTATGGTTTTTCCAGTAGTCACATATGGATGTGAGTGTTGGACTGTGAAGAAAGCTGAGCCCTGAAGAATTGATGCTTTTGAACTGTGGTGTTGGAGATGATTCTTGAGAGTCCCTTGGACTGCAAGGAGATCTGACCAGTCCATCCTAAAAGAGATCAGCCCTGAATATTCATTGGAAGGACTGATGTTGAAGCTGAAACTCCAATATTTTGGCCACCTGATGCGAAGCGCTGACTCATTTGAAAAGACCTTGATGTTGGGAAAGATTGAAGGCAGGAGGAAAAAGGGATGACAGAGGATGAGATGGTTGGATGGCATCACCGACTCAGTGGACATGAATTTGGGTAAACTCCAGGAGTTGGTGATGGACAGGGAGCTCTGGCATGCTGCAGTTCATGGGGTCACAAAGAGTTGGACACCACTGAGTGACTGAACTGACCTGAACTGGAGGAATAGTTGGATTCTTTTTTTTTTTTAACAAAGATCTAAAAAATGATTTTTGAAACATTCCTTGGATTTAAATGTTATGCAGCATTTATTCATACTACTACAACATTAACTTTCATCTGAGATCAACATGAAATTAGTTTTGTTTTACTGATGATGAGCAGAGAAAGAAAATGACTTGTTCAGAGTCATCAAGCAAATGGCAAGTACTTGAACTCAAGATTGGAAAAGTTTTATGAGCATTTGCAAGCTAACATATGACTCAGGACTTCTACGTTCTATGATTAAGATTTGACATAGAGGTCAATATTTAAGCTTCAGTGTCAAAATATATGACTTTAGTTCTGGTTCTGGTTGCTGATGTGTAAAACTACTCTATAACTCAGAAATATTGCAGTTTTTTTCCTCCCAAATGTAAATGTTCAGCCTACTCCTATCCATGCAGCATCTGCCTAGGTTCAACCTTAAAAAAAAAAAAAGACAGAAAGATAATTTGTTAAACTCACATGTTTATTGAGAGGATTTGATTTAGGTAATGTTTGGGAAAGGACTGTAAAATATAAAGAACTACTCATATATAAAACATTATAATTGAGTTTTGCTAGCAAGATATTACACATTTGTCATTGCCTTTTCTCTAATATATATTTGCTATGTTATTCTATAAAACATATCCAGAGAAAATGCAAACACATTAAATTCAATAAATTATTTATATGCCAATTATAATAAAATAACCAACAACCCTGAAATGTCCCTCATGCTTAATTCCAGTTGATATCCAAAGATAATCACTATGGTGACCTCCATTATCATAGGTTATTTTTGTCTGCTTTTAAACTTTGTAGAAATGAACTTATGTATACGATTATCTTAACATTTTGGGTCTGGTCTCTTTTGCCCAAGGTTATGTCTAGGAGATTTATTCATGTTATTGCATATAAGATTAGTTCATCATTTTACATTGCTCCATAGAATGAATATACCATGGTGTATCTGTTCTACCACTGATGCACGTTGTGTTTATCTAATTTGGGGCTACGGTGAATAATAGTTTGCTACGCATGCATGTGTCTTTTGATGAATATAAGCACTTATTCCTCTTTAGTTTGATGTGTTCTAAGGCATACATTCAGAAAACTAAGATCATGGCATCTGGTCCCATCACTTCATGGGAAATAGATGGGGAAACAGTGGAAACAGTGTCAGACTTTTTGAGGGGCTCCAAAATCACTGCAGATGGTGATTGCAGCCATGAAATTAAAAGTTATGACCAAACTAGATAGCATATTAAAAAGCAGAGATATTACTTTGCCAACAAAAGTCTGTCTAGTCAAGGCTATGGTTTTTCCAGTGGTCACGTATGGATGTGAGAGTTGGACTGTGGAGAAAGCTTTCGAAGAATTGATGCTTTTGAACTGTGATGTTGGAGAAAACTCTTGAGTCCCTTGGACTGCAAGGAGATCCAGTGAGTCCATCCTAAAGGAGACCAGTCCTGGGTGTTCATTGGAAGGACTGATACTGAGGCTGAAACTCCAATACTTTGGCCACCTCATGTGGAGTTGACTCATTGGAAAAGACCCTGATGCTGGGAGGGACTGGGGGCAGGAGGAGAAGGGGACGACAGAGGATGAGATGGCTGGATGGGATCACCGACTCGATGGACGTGAGTTTGAGTGAACTCCAGGAGTTGGTGATGGACAGGGAGGCCTGGCTTGCTGCGATTCATGGGGTCGCAAAGAGTCGGACATGGCTGAGCGACTGAACTGAACTGAACTGAAGGCATTCATGTTTTTAATTTCAGTAAATATCGCCAAAAATCTTTTTTTGAGTAGTTTTACAAACTTATACTCAAATCAGCAATCTAACACAGTCCTGTTTGTGCTAGCACTTCTTGTATTTTCCATCTTTTTCATCAGAACCATTCTCAGAGTACCTTCCTGTAGTTTTAATTTTTATTTCCCTGAAGACTTCAGAGTTGACCTATTTAGGTATCCTATTTTGTAAAGTGCCTTATTAAAGAATTTTTGCCCCATTTCTTTTCTTTTTTATTTTTTTGCATTTGTCCTTTTTTATCTGGTTGTTTATCCTTTCTTTACTGATTGTTTGGAATTCTTTGTACATTCTGAAGAGACTTTTGTTGAATATGTGTATTAAAAATACATTCTTTCCACCTCTGTGTTGCCTTTTACTCACTTAATGTAAATTTAATAAAATTCAGTTTATTGATCTTTTCTTTTTGTATCTTGTTTATAAAAAAAATTTGTTCATATCGAGATCATGAAGATACGCTTTTATTTTCCTTTAGACTAACTCTCAGGTCCAGAATATGGTTTGTTTTGACAAATGGCTTTTTTATATATTTGCAAACAATTGTATTCAGTAGTTGGTGGATGAATTTTACTATACACATCAAATAGCTCAAATTGGTCAATTTGTATTTCTGTATCATCATTAAATTTTGCTATTTGACATGTAAACTATGTGGTTTCATTTAAATCTCCATCTGTTCTGGGATATATGTGAAAAATCCCTTACTAGGATTGTTGATTTGTCCATCTCTTTTTTTACTTCTATCAAAATTTCCTTCAGTTCTGTTACAAATATGTTGACGTTATTTGATACATTAAAATTTAGAATTATTAAATCTTCCTTTTGAATTGACTTTGTCTTCACAAAATGTCCCTTTTTATATTTTATTTCCTTATTTATTATTTAAATTTTCTCTGATTTTAATATAGTTATGCCAGCTTTCTTACAGTTGGTACATCTTTCTCTACTTTTTATATCAGCTTTTCTCTGTTCTTACATTTGAAGTATGTCTCTAAGAAACAGCATGTAGTTCTCTCTTAAACATTTGTAGAATTTTATATTCTTAATTTTCTGTTTGAAGTATATAAATAAATTCCAATTAATGTAATTACCTGTGTAATTAGACTTAAGCTCATCATTGGGCTATCTGTTTTTTATTTTAGTATTCTTCCTTTTTCATATTTTGAATTTATAAATCACTTTACTTTTGCATTTTTCATTCTTGATTTTCTTTTAAATTATACTGCTTTTTCTTCTTCCTTTAGGGGTTATTCCAGAAATTACTTTATGCATTTTTCATTATTACTATCTGCCTTAAACCTGTACTTTATCATTTTCTCATCATAACAAGATTACCTTATTTTCACTGTTTCATTTTGTGAACTTAGTGTTCTTGTTTTTTCATAATATTTTGCTTATATTGTATGTGTGTTCAAAATTCACATATCACTATTATTAGTATACTATTGTTTTAAATAAGTAATATTTATTTTCATATTCCATATGTTTAACATTTCTAACCTTCAATCCTTTCCTCAGCCCCATGGTTCAATATGAGATTATTTTTCTTCAGGATCCTTTTAATATTTCTCGGAGTGTATATCTCTTGGTGACTGAATCATGTGCATGTGTGAATGTGTGTGTGTGATGGCACTTTTATTTTGCTTTTAATCTTGCTAATAAATAAGATCTTGCTAAATATAAAATTCTGGATTCACATATTTTTGTTACCCTTAAGAAGTTAATTTTCTTTTGGCTTCTGTTGAATAATTAGTCATAGCTTATGATCCTTTTTCTTTTCCCTGTTTTTCTTGGTATATTAACATTTTATCTCATTTCTAATTTTCTGATGTACCTAGACGTGGTTTATTTGAATTTATGCTGCCTGAGGTTTCTGACATTATTGAATTTATGGGCTAAGGAATTTCATCAGATTTTGAAAATTCTTGACTATTATTTCCTCAAGTACTCCTGTCCTATCCTTACTCCTTTTCTTTTCCTTTTGTGATTGCAATTATATATATGTGCATATTTTGAAGTGTCATATACTTAAGTTTTGCATTCTGTTATTTTCATATTTCCTTTGAGAAATATGTAAATAGAATCATACAATTTATACTTATGTCTGCCTTTCTCTACTCAATACAATGACTATGACCTTAGTCTGTGTTGTTGCTTGTAACAAAAATTCATTTTTTCATTCTTTTATGGTCTTCTAGTATTTAAGAATATTTTATTTGTTTTCATTTCAGTCTATTGCAAACAGTGCTATTAAAAACAAAATTTAGCAATTTTAGTTTATATGAGAATTTTCCTACTCTAATAATTTTTAAAATTATTCAAGTGATTCTAAATTATAAACTAAGCCCATATGGAGCTAAAAGATGGAAACCTGATTTTTAAAGATCTAAAGAGCTTTGGGGGCAGTACTATGATTGAAACTCAAATTAAAATGGAATTGTCTGTTGTTTTTTAAGGTATTTGTTTGGCTCATGTCTTAAGATTAAAGTGATTCACAAAGCTTTGTGAATTCTTAGATGTGACTCCAATTGTTTTCACTTCCACTTATCACTAATTGGCATCCAAGTTTGTTAGTTAAATCAGTGAAATTAATGCCATTCTTTCCTAAAGACATTCTTCTTGTAATAAATAAAAAGGAAAAGAAACACCTCAGGTTAGAATAATTGTCTGAGCCTCTAGGAAATATCTTTTCTCCCACTTTCTCTACTAATTCATCTCCTTTTATGAGAAACTGTAATCTTGTGAATTTGAAATTAATGTCTTTGTATTACTCTAAATATGGACAACATCTCTATGATGATAAAAATTCAAACAACAAATAAAGATTGCATGTGTCATTAGTCCGTTAAATTTTAATTATGTTCACTCTAATGCTAAAGCTAATTCCTTTAAGCGAGCTTTCCAGTTGCCTGTATTCAAAAAGCAGCATTGCAGACAAATATATCACTTATTAGCTGGCATGTACAATTTACTTGTAATCATATAAAAGAGAAGTCAAATTCCACTTCTTCACAAACTATGTGACCATATTCTGCAATCATCCAGAATGTCTGCTATCTCAGGAGTTACTGAAGGAGACATGTTCAGAGGTCTACTTGTAAAGTTTGAAAAGAGGGTTAGTCATATCAACAGAAAGTGACACATTGATTCACTAAACAGGAGAGGGAGTGAAACTCATATATCAACCATTACCTGATGATACATGATTATGACCATATTTTATGAATCAAACATGGCAGACTGCATGGGAATTAAAAATGGAATAAAGGATCAGTTTTGGGTGGACCTGAGCAAAGTATAGGGAATGGAGACATACACAAGCTCTTTAAACACCATCATGCTAAATGCAACAGAATTTCCTGGAGACAAAGGAATAAGTGAGATATGGTGTCTAAAGAGTAGAGAAAAGCTAAACAAAGTGTGTGTATAAGTTTTCCAGAGGGTGGAAAAAAACATCTTAGGAGTAGTAAAAAGTGAAGGGTAGATGCATAAATCATCATGACATCAAGTGTTATTTGCTGGCAATCCAGTATTCCAAGGCAATACCTTTTGCGGAGGAAGACACAAACATGCTTGGTAAGATCCATGCCATCAGAGACGTTATATGCCTCACACAGGAAGCCTGGACTATATTCCCTCAGTAATTAGGAGGTATTGAAAGCTTTGAGGAAGGCAGAAGTCATATACACGTTTCAAAGATTCTCTGTTAGCTTGGTTTTCCACCAGACCAGAGATTAAGAAAAGGATTTGTGATGAATTGTTCAAGACAGTTCCAGAGAACCATAGTGGAATTCCTGGGAGAGAGAAGCAGCAAATGAAGAAAAAATAAATAAATAAGGATTTAGTATTAATGTCACCATTCTGGGCAGCAGGGGTTTGTTTCTCCACCGACCTTTTGAGAAGTCTACAAAAATATATGGTACACAATTATCTGCTTGAGTGATAGGAGGTTCAGTTCAGTTCAGACGCTCAGTCGTGTTTGACTCTTTGCGACCCCATGAACTGCATTACGCCAGGCCTCCCTGTCCATCACCAACTCCCGGAGTTCCCTCAAACTCACTTCCATCGAGTTGGTGATGCCATCCAGCCATCTCGTCCTCTGTCGTCCCCTTCTCCTCCTGCCCCCAATCCCTCCCAGCATCAGAGTCCCTTCCAATGAGTCAACTCTTTGCATGAGGTGGCCAAAGTACTGGAGTTTCAGCTTGCATCATTCTTTCTAAAGAACACCCAGGACTGATCTCCTTTAGCATGGACTGGTTGGATTTCCTTGTAGTCCAAGGGACTCTCAAGAGTCTTCTCCAACACCACAGTTCAAAAGCATCAATTCTTCGGCGCTCAGCCTTCTTCACAGTCCAACTCTCACATGCATACATGATCACTGGAAAAACCATAGCCTTGACTAGATGGATCTTTGTTAGTAAAGTAATCTCTGCTTTTTAATATGCGATCTAGGTTGGTCATAACTTTCCTTCCAAGGAGTAAGCATCTTTTAGTTTCATGGCTGCAATCACCATCTGCAGTAATTTTGGAGCCCAAAAAAATAAAATCTGACACTGGTTCCATTGTTTCCCCATCTATTTCCAATGAAGTGATGGGACCAGATGCCGTGATCTTCATTTTCTGAATGTTGAGCTTTAAGCCAATTTTTTCACTCTCCACTTTCACTTTCATCAAGAGGTTTTTAGTTCCTCTTCACTTTTTGCCATAAGGGTGGTGTCACCTGCATATCTGAAGTTATTGAAATTTCTCCCGGCAATCTTGATTCCAGCTTGTGCTTCTTCCAGCCCAGTGTTTCTCATGAGGTACTCTGCATGTAAGTTAAATAAGCAGGGTGACAATATACAGCCTTGACGTATTCCTTTTCCTATTTGGAACCAGTCTGTTGTTTCATGTCCAGTTCTAACTGTTGCTTCCTGACCTGCATACAGATTTCTCAAGAGGCAGGTCAGATGGTCTGGTATTCCCATCTATTTCAGAATTTTCCAGTTTCTTGTGATCCACACAGTCAAAGGCTTTGGCATAGTCAATAAAGCGGAAATAGATGTTTTTTTGGAACTCTCTTGCTTTTTTGATGATCCAGTGGATGTTGGCAATTTGATCTCTGGTTCCTCTGCCTTTTCTAAAACCAGCTTGAACATCTGGAAGTTCACGGTTCAAGTATTGCTGAAGCCTGACTTGGAGAATTTTGAGCATTACTTTACTAGAGCATGAGATGAGTGCAATTGTGCAGTCGTTTGCCATTCTTTGGCACTGCTTTCTTTGGGGTTGCAATGAAAACAGACCTTTTCCAGTCCTGTGGCCACTGCTGAGTTTTCCACATTTGCTGGCATATTGAGTGCAGCACTTTCACAGCATCGTCTTTCAGGATTTGAAATAGCTCAACTGGAATTCCATCACCTCCACTAGCTTTGTTCGTAGTGATGCTTTCTAAGGCCCACTTGACTTCACATTCCAGGATGTCTGGCTCTAGATGAATGATCACATAGTCGTGAATATCTTGGTTGTGAAGATGTTTTTTGTACAGTTCTTCTGTGTATTCTTGCCACCTCTTCTTAATATCTCCTGCTTCTGTTAGGTCCATTACATTTTGTCCTTTACCGAGCCTATCTTTGCATGAAATATTCCCTTGGTATCTCTAATTTTCTTGGAGAGATCTCTCATCTTTCCCATTCTGTTGTTTTCCTCTATTTCTTTGCTTTGATCGCTGAGGAAGTCTTTCTTTTCTCTTCTTGCTATTCTTTGGAATTCTGCATTCAAATGCTAATATCTTTCCTTTTCTCCTTTACTTTTCACTTCTCTTCCCTGGTGGCTCAGAGGTTAAAGCGTCTGCCCACAATGCGGGAGACCTGGGTTCGATCCCTGGGTCTGGAAGATACCCTGGAGGAGGGAATAGCAACCCACTCCAGTACTCTTGCCTGGAGAATCCCATGAAGGGAGGAGCCTGGTAGGCTACAGTCCATGGGGTTGCAAAGAGTCGGACACGACTAAGCGAATTCACTTCACTTCACTTCTCTTCTTTTCACAGCTATTTGTAAGGCCTCCCCAGACAGCCATTTTGCTTTTTAGCATTTCTTTTCCATGGGGATGGTCTTGATCCCTGTCTCCTGTACAATGTCAGGAACCTCAGTCCATAGTTCATCAGGCACTCTATCTATCAGATCTAGTCCCTTAAATCTATTTCTCACTTCCACTGTATAGTCATAAGGGATTTGTTTTAGGTCATACCTGAATGGGTCTAGTGGTTTCCCCTACTTTCTTCAATTTAAGTCTGAATTTGGAAATAAGGAGTTCATGATCTGAGCCACAGTCAGCTCCCAGTCTTGTTTTTGCTGACTGTATAGAGCTTCTCCATCTTTGGCTGCAAACAATATAATCAATCTGATTTCGGTGTTGACCATCCGGTGATGTCCATGTGTAGAGTCTTCTCTTGTGTTGTTGGAAGAGGGTGTTTGCTATCACCAGTGTGTTCTCTTGGAAAAACTCTATTAGCCTTTGCCCTGTTTCATTCCATATTCCAAGGCCAAATTTGCCTGTTACTCCAGGTATTTCTTGACTTCCTACTTTTGCATTCCAGTCCCCTATAATGAAAAGGACATCTTTTTTGGGTGTTAGTTCTAAAAGGTCTTGTAGGTCTTCATAGAATCATTCAAATTCTTCAGCGTTACTGGTTGGGGCATAGGCTTGGATTACTGTGATATTGAATGGTTTGCCTTGGAAATGAACAGAGGTCATCCTGTCATTTTTGAGATTGCATGCAAGTACTGCATTTTGGACTCTTTTGTTGACTATGATGGCTACTCCATTTCTTCTAAGGGATTCCTGCCCGCAGTAGTAGATATAATGGTCATCTGAGTTAAATTCATCCATTCCAGTACATTTTAGTTCGCTGATTCCTAGAATGTCGATGTTCACTCTTGACATCTCCTGGTTGACCACTTCCAATTTGCCTTGATTCATGGACCTCACAGGCCAGGTTTCTATGCAATATTGCTCTTTACAGCATCGGACTTTGCTTCTATCATCAGTCACATCCGCAGCTGGGTATTGTTTTTACTTTGGCTCCATCCCTTCATTCTTTCTGGAGTTATTTCTCCACTGATCTCCAGTAGCATATTGGGCACCTACCGACCTGGGGAGTTCCTCTTTCAATATCCTATTATTTTGCCTTTCGATACTGTTCATGGGGTTCTCAAGGCAAGAGTACTGAAGTGCTTTGCCATTCCCTTCTCCAGTGGACCACATTCTGTCAGACCTCTCCACCATGACCCGCCCTTCTTGGGTGGCCCCACAGCACATAGCTTAGTTTCATTGAGTTAGACAAGGCTGTGGCTCGTGTGATTAGATTGACTAGTTTTCTGTGATTATTATAGGCAGTAGGATCTCTTATTCCTCAGCTTATGTCTGTAACAGGCCAAAGGTTCCACTCAGCAGTTTTAAATCTCTCCTTCAGTGCCTCACTTGCCCTCCCAGAATGAGCTTGGAGGGACAGCTCTAGGGGAGAAAGTAACGGTGTGCTTTTTGTGAAACACTATCAAGAGAGAACTGCTTTCCAGATGAGAACAGGGACACTGAAGGCATCTAATATACAGGTCTTGAGAGACAGATCATTTGATGGGTGAGTAGCAACAAGCCTAGTACTTGGGACAGAAATGTCAGAGAAAACCAATAGGAGCCAGGAAGAACAGCCTTCTTGACTGTGTTTGTAATGTACTCATAAGCAAGCTTGACTATTTGTTAGAATAAGTTACCAAATGGTAGTTTTGGCTGTGCACTTATTTTGGTACTGTACATTGCAAACTTCAGGTAATATCTTTGTCTTTGAGTAATATTTTAAATATTTTTAATGGAATACAGGCACAGATGTTGGTGTTGTCTAATGATCATTCTACATAGTTGCATTTCAAAAGTTTCCATTTAATTTGCATTATAGGACAAGATATAATTCTAAATGTGCTGAAATTTTAGCAGCTTGAGTTCTTTGTTTGGTGCCCTTGTTCATTTGTCATTAGTGCTGACCAAAGTAACCGTGGTTTCTTATGGTTGAATGTTTACCCTGGCATTTCTCACCATTCTGGGCAAGGCTATTCTTTATTTTTCTGGTTCATTTCTTTTATTTTATAATAATCAATATGGATAATCCTTCAAAACTTGCCAGAATGACATTCAAACACATGAAGGATAGTTTGTCTTTTGATGGTAGATATCTATTTATGTGAAATAGAGTTTTGATAAGAATCTTCATTGTGCAGATATGAAAAATGAAAGATAGCCAAGGTAATTGAGAAATCTCAAAAACAAATGCTTCCATAAAGACAGTGAATCACATCTCTATTTTGGATATTGGTAGTGCTGGATTCTCTTTCCCTGAAAGTAAATCATCAAAACATAAAAAACTTGTCAAACAATGAACTGGTATTTCAACACTCAGTGTTGTTCCACTTCTCTCTTTCCTCTTATTTTTTTCACCATTCTTTTTAAATTTAGAATCAGTTTTTGTACACCTTATACATTAAAGAATTTTATGAAAATAAGAATATTGTGCTGCCTAAGAATAGGACACAATTCTTCAAGCCTTCTTTTTAGACAATGGATATTGTTGAATAATTCTTACCGTATCCTATACTGAATCAAAAAATCAAACTGGCTCTTTTATATGTACAATTTAAATATTTCTTTAGTAGAATCTCAAAAGTATTTGTGATGTATCATTATTAATTTCTTTCCACTATTTTTTGAGTTCCTTATCACATATTTTTTCTACTTGCTATTCCCTGTAGATCACATGCTTTATCTCTACTTTCGTGCCTACCATATACTATTATGAGAAATTTAATTGCCCTTCTTTAGGTCATAATATTATTTATCCTTGAGAAAGTAAGGCAGGACTCAATTTACCCTTCTCCATCACTCTCAACATATAACACTATGTCAAGAAATTGGAAATTGAGTCTCTTTCTTCTAATACTTTCTTTCATTTCTGACATATATGGTATCTTTTGACATAAGCATGTCTTCTTCTTTGTGTTAAGAAAAATATGTGAATAACCTTATCAGTTGCATCTGATTATTTCTACACTCTGAACTGCAGCATTGGCTATACCACCTGTAAATATGCTTGATAGATGCTCATTGAACAAGTGGATGAGTGGTGGTGTGCACTGTAATCTACTACATGCATTTCAAATTTGCAAAAAAAGAAAAATCACTATTGCAGTTTTCTGGACAAATGCAAGTATTAGAGCTGATGCAATATTTTTCCATTCCTGTTCATCATCATGACCAAAACTCCATACATTTATTGAACTTATAGTATATGCCAACTCTTATACAAACATGAGGAATTTAAAAGAAATAAATCAAACAAGGATCTGTCCTCAATTTACTCACAGTCTAGCAGAATAAACAGGATATGTGTAGGAGAATATATGACAGCACAATCAAGACCAACCTGATGTTGAATTAATAAAACAGACAATACTCACTATTACTCTTCAGAATTGGATGTGAGCACTAGCAGAGACTATAGATAGATGGTGCTTCTCAAATTAACTCCAAAAAACACACCCAATATCAAATTTCTGATGCAACAATCCATAATAATGGTTTAATTTCATTTTTGATTACTAAGCATTAAACCAGGCAGTTATTACCAAACACTTAATAATTAAATTAATAAATTAAAACTCACAGTGTTTTCTTGATTTGCCAAAGCCCACGTGACATGAGAGGTGTTAGAGATTAGGCCTGTTGACTCCAAGTATCAATAACATCAGTACGACAACTTGCAGTAGAATTTCTTGATATACTTTTAAGTGGCCTGTTTCTTTTTATTTTTCTGGATGCTTTAAAATTTTATCTAGAATCTATCCCTAATTTTTCACACAATGTAAGTAATAAATGATTGGTTAATATCATTTGAGGCAAGTATAATCATTTCCTGGATATAATTAATTAATATCTAAAATATATGGAAATATTTAGCAAAAGACTTGCATTTACTGCACACAAAGATAAGTAGCTGACCCAGTACTCCAAGGTGGATAGTTGCCTGTAAGTCCAGTATTCCTTCCACTGCATCACAAGTGCAGGGTGTTTCCTCAGCTTGTACATGGACAGTTCTTCTGTATATCTGTGAATAAAAGAAGTCGACTTCAATTTGTTGTTGAAATGATGTCTGTTAATTAAAAAGCTGTAAATATTTGGGGAAAATGAAGTTAGTACCAAGTCACACTTACTAATCCTAACAAAGATATTTTCCAATAATGCCTTTCTTATTCTTAGCTATTAAATGATAATACACCCTGAATTCTATTATGCTTATGTCTACAAATATTCTTTCTCTTTTTTGATTGTTACAAAGATGATTAACTCCAGAGTATGTGTTGTTAACAATGGTCTTGGTTTACTAGGTCTAATTCTGAGTTTAAGTTTCATCTTCTGAAACTATAAAAAGTAGGGACTTCCCTGGTGGTCCAGTGGTTAAGATTTCACCTTTCAATGAATGGGGTGTGAGTTTGATCATGGTTGGGGAACGAAGATCCCACATGCCTTGAAGTCAAAAAATCAAAATATAAAACAGAAGCAATATTGTAACAAATTAAATAAAAACTTCAAAAATGGTTCATATCAAAGATTAAAAAAAAAACAAAAAGTGGATTGGATGAACTTTAAAATATATTTTTAGCTCTTATTTCCTCAATTTACACTATTTCTTACTCTCTTCTCCCTACTCAATCTCACTCCATTTATCCTTGAGAGAGCAAGGCAAGACTACCTTGCCCAAGACTACCATTCCCCAACCCTGTCAGCATACCTTACCTTTATCCTAACAATTCCTTGTCTCCTTCTAATGAGAACTAGAATGTTAAAGAAATAGTCGGTGAAAATTATTAAAGATGGTAAGACAGACTTCATTCAGGACCCCCATGATAAGTATAGGAACATTACTAAGATGGAGAGAGATTGGACTCAACTCCAAATACAACATGGACAAGGGAAAATTTGTAATGAAGGAGCAGGCTGGGAGCCAGAGGTTAGAAAATTACCAAGAGGAAATATCAGGGGAAGCAGGATTCTAACTAAATTGACCTAATAGACTTCTTTGCTGAAGAGGGTCCAGGGTGATCAGGCATCACTGAAAGATGGTAGAGGATAAGAAATCCCATTAGATACAATGAGTGATCACATGTTGAAGATGGAGGGTTCTGGTTAAACTTTCCTACCAGGATTCTTGCTAAAATTGTATTTTTAAAATAACTGCACAGGTGGCTCTAAGAGGAAATTAAGGAGCTTAACTAAAGTTTGTTCACACAAAGAATCTTTGTCAGGAGGAAATGGTATCTTTCGTTGTTTTTATTCTATTTCCCATATATTGCTTCTTAAATATCCAAGCACTGCCATTTCCTCTTCTTTTAAGTCTTCAACAACTCTTAACTTTCTAATCCTTTCTTCTCATATTGAATATGTAATCTTATAATTGCGACATTTGGAAATAGGATTTATTTAATAGTTTAGACCTCCTACTGTCCTACCTCTATACTGCATCTCCCCTCATTCCTCTCCCCACTGGTAACTACTAGTTTGTTCTCTATCTATGAGTCTGTTTCTTCTTTATTATATTCACTAGCTTATTGTATTTTCCAGATTCCACATATAAGTAACATCATACAGTATTTGTCTTATTTGTTTGACATTTCAATTAGTATAATACCCTTCAATTCAATTATCCATATTGTTGTAAATGGCAAAATTTCATTTTTTATGGCTGAGTAGTATTCCATTGCATATATATACACACCAGAGCTGCTTCATCCACTCATCTGTTGATGGACATAGATTGTTTCCCTGCCTTGGCAACTGTAAATAATGCTGCTATGAACATTGGGATGCATCCAAGTTCTTTTTAGTTCAGCAAGTACAGTCACATTTCTACCATGCTTTAAAAGAAACAAACAAACAAAAAAAACTCTAGGAAAACTCTTTCCTATTACTTACCACTGCTAGATGGACCTAGATTTTGGAAGCTTTGAAACTTATTATAGTTTGTGCTTCTTTAAGAAAAAAAAAAAACAGAAAAGTATAAACATAAGATTAGGTGCAAATAAATGTTTGTTATGAAAAACATAAATTTCTAAAAGTGAACAAGGACTAGAATATTCAGGTCTCTTATTCTGAGATCTTTTGGGGGATTTATAAGAAGTGTTTACATGGAAATGTTCCATTTTGCAACTGGCACAGAATATTCTATACCTCTCAGCAATGCCCTGCATTCAGAGGATCCAAGCGAATGATAGCCCCCAAAGCTTAAGCTCATTTCTTTCATGGAAAATCAGCATTTGCTATTGCCTTGTTTTCCTCTCTCTGTTCAGAGCCAGGCCTCTAAAAGGAAAATCTTATGCTCAATTTTCACTTCCTCCTAGCTCATTCATTCTCCCACTCACTGCAAAATGGACTCTATCTCTGCTGCTCCATTGTAATTTTGCCTAAAAGTAATCAGCAATTTCCTTCTTGGCACAATAGAGTTTATATTTTTCAATAATGGCTTTCTGGCATTTACATTTGTATTTAATCATCAGTTCTTTTCCCTGACTTCCAATAAATTCTCCTAGTTAGCCTTTGGACTTGTAGATATCTTTCCCTAGTTTTATTAATCGATGTCTTTGATTTTATTCTTGGGATACTGAAGCATCGTTTTACCATTGCTCTATTTTAATACTTATATAATATATTCTTATTTCTCTACATAACATCTTACTTATTATATATTTTCCCCTTCTACAAATCTCCATCATCAGCCCATACTTCTTTCCTGACTTTCAAGTGTTTATGTACAAATGCTTATGCAAAGTCCCTGAGGTGAGAGTATGTTTGATTTGTCTAAGGACTGGCTTTGAGGTGAGTATATGAGAAGTAACGTGTTAGAAGAAAAGAAGTAGGAGATGAATTAGGAGAATTAGTATAGTGATTCTTAATGAAGTACTTGCAGTGGAGTAGTTAACACATTACTTTCAACTGTTTACTGTTTAATGACTTCACTCCTAAACTGAAGTTTCTAAAAGGAAACTATACTCTCCTTGCCTCTGCTGTCCCAGGACCTTTTAACTTGTACAAATTTTACTGAATGAGCTTGTGATTGAATAGAAAGATTTCTATGAAACTTGTTCAAAGCAGCATGATTCAAAAAAAAAAAAAAAGGCTTCTGGTGAAATAATCTGTAATGTTCATCTTGTAAGAACACAATAGAGAGTTCTTATGCAATTTCAAATGAAACTGCATATCTTTTTTTTTTAATGTCAGTGACAGAGCTAAGTTAAATATTGACATTTGGCAAATAACATCTTTCTATATGCTTTCTGAATTTCATTAACATGCCCTTGTTTCATAAAATGGTATTAGATATATATAAGCTTTCTCAAAGTGTCTATACTGTAAAATTGGTAGGGTGAAAACTTCAGCAATAAATTTCACTCTTGTCTAGAGTGCTAAATGAAGAATTTTCATGTGATAGTCACTTATATTTGATCACTTAAGTGGTTAGGAAGAAATACTAGGTACTGTCTCCATGTTATATATTTTCAATAGAAAAATAGAGACACTAAATTTCCATAATAATTCATAGGAGACACAAACATTTCTAAAATTATTCTACCCTTATAAAACCATCACTTGTACTACAATCTCCTTTAATATAACCATAAACCAATTGAGCCCCATCATTTCCATCTCCTTTCTTTTCTTTATGGATTCTGACAAAATAAAAAGAAAATAGCAATATGATTAAACTATCAGTGCAATATTTACATTTGCTAAATTTCTCTTGAAAGTCAAGAAGTACAGATATTATAGTAAATAAAAGAATCTGTGAAATCATTGAGTCTAGGAGTCAGAATATCCTATGGAAACCTTGAATGAAAATAGTTATGACCAAACCATAAATAGCAGCAGGACTTGGAGAAAATCAGTAGCCATGTGGTAAGAGCAGCTGAAAGAGGAGGAAAGCACTTAACTCAATTTCCAGATGGTTTAGCTCAAGACTTGGGTGCAAGCCAAAAATGGATGGTGGCTCCCAAGCAGAAAAGCTGCAAGTGGTGTACCTTCTACTTTGTGTGGAAGTAAAAGCAGCTTGAACTGAGTCTGTGCATAGGTTCATGACAGTGATCAAGGGCCTGGTCACCTGTTAAAGAGTGGGAAAGTAAAGTACTAGATAATTAGTGACAAGGAATTCAGAGGTAAAGCCATGTGGTTGGACTCAAAAAGGTAAGCATAAAGTTTTCACACCACCTCTTAATACCCATCATAAAAGAATCACTTAACAATCAAGTGGATAAAATGACTTGCCCAGTTGATGTTATCCAATATTTATCATTAGCCACCTCAGAACTAGGGGCTTCTCAGGTGGCTCAGTGGTAAAGAATTTGCCTGTCAGTGCAGGAGACACTGGAAATGTGGGTTTGATCCCTGGGTTGAGAAGATACCCTGGAGGAGAAAATGTCAACCAGCACCAGTATTCTTGCTGGGAAAATCCCATGGATAAAGAAGCCTGGTTGGCTAAAGTCCATGGGGTCACAAAGAGTCAAACACAACTGATTAACTGAACACACACATATACATGTGCACCCTAGAACTACCATGATTGATAGTCACATGGATGGAGTGGTCACAGAGGCAGAACAGAAGCTACACATAGGTCCAACAGCATGGACTCCTACTAATAAAGTATATCTGGCTACCTCTGCTTCTAAATAGTCAGCTTGTTAATGATAGAAAACAATATTGAGCCTCTATCTGATATAATTCCTCAAAGAGATTAATTGACTATTTGGAGCCATGAAATCCAATAAAAATTTAGAAAACTTCCATGCTGGTGAAATTTGTAGGAAATTAGTGATCTGAGACATGTTGAAATCCTCCATTCAATCCAAGAAATGAAGTTCTTACATCTGGCAGCTAAGAAAAAAAGGGACAACATCTAATGACCTTCTTTGGATTTTAGAGTCAAAATATACCTCATTTGGGATGCTACTTAGGCTTTGATAAAATAATCAGTCCAAAAATCTGCCAGTCTTGAGTAGGGTTCAGAATCAGAGAAATACATGCACTAGGTCAAGGCTGCCAGGCAAGTTATTCTGATGCTTGGGCCACATAACAGTTTAAATTTGATGGTCTTGGACTGTCTGTGGCAAATATGAATGAGGTATGGATAATTTCACAGGCGTTTATAGGTGCATCATGGTACAGACCTCAGAATTTTGGAGAAAAGCTATATAGTCCTGTCATATAGTTGGAGTTGTACAGAATGTACAATACTATACTATATAAAAATTTAACCATTGTTTGGAAAAACAGTTTTTTGGCTCACTATAGTGCTCACTAGGGACAGAGTGCTTGACCATAGGCCCACATATTACCATGTGACCTGGGATGCTCATTACAAATTGAGAATTTTCTGACTTACCAAGTCATAAAGTTGAGTGTACACAGTAGCATTCCATCATCAAATGGAAATAGACTTGAGAAAGTTCTAAAAGCATAAGTTTAATGGAAAAAAAAAATGGCAGAGATGCCAATGGCCTGAGCTCATGCCCCATGTCTCCTCTCTATTAATTTGCATCTATAGTCTCAGGGGATATTCCTTATGGCCAATGACTCAGGAAGAAGAAACCTCAGTCTGGCAGTCTGTCTAGTACTATAGTCTCACCAGGGTTTCCCTACATGACAGCTCTAAGGGAAAATTAGAAAAGTAGTCATAATTTTTTTAATTAATAAAGAATTTTAGAGCAGTATTAGGTTTAACAGGAAATTGAGGAAATAGTAAGAAGAATTCCCATATAACTATTCTTCTCCTACCCATCAACACCCTCTCACGGTTTACCCTGTTATGAACACTGTGTATTTGCATGGTACATTTGTTTCAATTGATGAACCAATAATGATACACTATTATTAAATAAAGTTCATAGTTTACATTAAGTTTCATTCTGTGTTATACTGTTCTGTGTTTTTGCCAAATACATAGTGTTAAGTATCCATCATTACAGTATTATATATATATATTGATTTGGGCAAACAGTTCCTTCAAGTTTTTTCATTACGCCTTATGGAAAAACCCAAATGAACTGTTTGGCCAACCCAAAAGAACAGTTTTTCTGCCCTAAAAATCCCCTGAGCTCCACCTATCCATGCTATCACATTACAAGTCTGAAAACCATTGATATATCACTACCTTTTTAGTTTTGCCTTTTCCAGAATGCCATATAGCTGGAGTTGTACAGAATGTACATAGCCTTTTTAGGACAGTATGGTGTGTTTTACTAGGCAATTTGTGTCAAGAACTGAGCTGAGGTGAAGTGGACCAAGCTGCGTTGCCAGGTGTTAAGGTGCTCAGTTAAGGCAAAGAGCCAAAATGAAAGGAACAGTCATGCCTTTAATCATTTAGTACAATTGAAAGCAAGAGGCTAACCAGGATAAAACACCAGTTCCCTCACAGTTAAATTTTCCCCATGGAATTGTGCTAGAGGAAGGTCAGATGTATTAGTAAAGATGGGAGAATCCACCAAGGGAGCCCTGAACAAGTTCCTGCTGTTTTATGGGCCTGCTGGGGTGGAGAGGGGTGAAGAGGCTAGGAATGGAAAAGTGCTGAATGTGGAGTCAGAGTGGAGAAAAACGTCTCAAGGCTCTCCAATCAGATGGTCTTGGCAGAAGTATCTGAGAAAGGCCTGGGCAGAGGGCTCCCTCCATATAAGTAGGTCTCAAACTTGAGGCATGTAGAGTAGGAATGCAGGAATGCATCTAAGAGCAGACCAGCCAGGGTGGAGATGGGCAGGCCCTGAGTACTTGAATATAACTCCCTTAAATTATATTAAGACTGATATGAGGAGGACAGCTTTCTTTTATGAGGACAACAAGATAAAGGCTTTGTAATTGCTTATAATCAAGACTTAAATATCACATAGGATTTTGGATTGGACATGGACTCTTCAATACGCATTCAGAGTTCCTCCATCCCTTTCCTTGCTTTATAACACTTTTTTTTTAAAAACTGTGAAATAATGTTCTGTGATATGGATGCAGCAGTTTGTTCATCCATTCACCTTTAGAAGAAC
This sequence comes from Oryx dammah, assembly GCF_014754425.2. Classification (NCBI taxonomy): domain Eukaryota; kingdom Metazoa; phylum Chordata; class Mammalia; order Artiodactyla; family Bovidae; genus Oryx; species Oryx dammah. Next base: position 81,077,056 of record NW_024070186.1, on the reverse strand, counting down.
ATCTTGGTTGCTTCCAGCTTTTGAAAATTACGAGTCAAGACTCATTGCAGGGTTTTATATGGACATAAGTTGTCAACTCATTTGAGTACATACCTAGTGGGGTGGTTGGTTGCTGGATCATAGGCTGAGACTGTGCTTGGCTTTAAAAAACTATCATATAGTATTCTGAGTGGTTGTGCCTTTCTGTATTTCCACCATCAATGCTGTTCTATAATAACAGAATGGTCTTAATTTTGATATAATAGTCCCTTCTTTTGTGTCTTACAGTTTGTATTTTGGGGATTCTTAAGATGATTTTCTCTGTCGTATTAAAGTGATGGGGATATTTCCCTATATTTTCTTTTATTAGTCTTATGCTTTTATCTCTAAATTTATTTTATGAAAAATTCCTCCTTCCTCCCACCATTTAGTGGTGAGAAAGTGAGAGAGACTGATATCGTAATATTAGAGAATTAGTTCTATTTCGCATGAGAACTTTAATTAAAACATTTATCATTTTCTATTTCCATCTCTGTATTGTCTCCAAAAACACAAGTATCCTAGTTCGCTTTTGCTTTTCTTTGATGCGTCCTGCATGACAGCTTTCTAACCACCTCAGGCTTCTACCAAGCATCATTCCAGCACTGACTGAGAACAGATTTTCTTTCAATCCAAGGGTATTGGTACTTATTTAAAGAATTTGTTTATTAGATTAATTTATATTCAACTGCTTTTAAATTGTTAGTATGTCCTAAGTTGGAATTTGAGAAGGGAGCCTGTATATTTCATTAATCACCATCTTGTCAAAAATCCTTATTGCTTTTCTTATGCAGATATCCTTTGTGGTGTTTAAAATTTAATATCATCCAAATTTTAAAACTTTTGTTGATCACTTCATTCAGTTAAGTGTGAGAATAATTCTACTTATTATCAAAAATCAAGTCAATGAGATTAGGGTGAAAAACTTGGTAAAATAATGCTATATAAATGCAAAGTACAAGTCAAGTTCTATTAAAATCACACAGACTTGCCAAATTTGTTGTCATGTGCTTGAAGTTTGGGAAAAAGTATGCAGATAATGTTGAGTACAAAAATAAAACAAAACATAAAGGTGCCATTTAAAAAGAAATTTTTCAAAAATTTGCATATAATTTTAGAGTAATGCATGTCAGAGATTGTTTAATACATGAATAGAAGAATTAATAGCATGGTTCAAAGAACACCTGAGGAACCAAGATTTATATAATCTGTTGGGAAACTCATACTGGAATAATTTTGTTAAGTTAGAGGGTCCACTGGGGTAATAAAATATACAGAGTTATCTTTTCTACAGGGCAGACTCATTTGAATCTTTACTCAATTAAAAGATAAATAAAAAATGATAGGCAACTTCTCAGAATATGGACACTAATAAAAGGGAAATCCTGATAGATAATTAAAAAATTACTATGAAGGACTGTTAGACAATGCTCTAGTATTACAATGAAAAGACATGCAATCATATTTTGTCTTATTTCTAAATTTTGGATATATTTTCAACTATTTTAAATTTTTTTGTAGTCATATAAATCAACTATATTCTACTTCCCTTTATATATTCCCAATTCTTAACATTTTAAATTATTTAATTCAATCTTAGAAAATAACAGTCTCTAAATAGTAATGGTTGATAGTTTTATCCCTCACAAATCTTGGCAACTAGAGATAGAGCTTTTCCCAAATTTTTTATCTGATCTCATCAAGAGATATCAGCGCAGAAAAAATTATTTCTCTACTCTCTGGTTCTCTGCCTTATTTTTCCTACAACTCAGGCCTTGACTCGTGTATTTTTGCACTCCTAAGGTAAGTTTTGGAGAAGGCAATGACACCCCACTCCAGTACTCTTGCCTGGAAAATCCCAGGGACAGAGGAGCCTGGAAGGCTACAGTCCATGGGGTCGCTGAAGGTCGGACACGACTGAGTGACTTCACTTTCACTTTTCACTTTCATGCATTGGAGAAGGAAATGGCAACCCACTCCAGTGTTCTTGCCTGGAGAATCCCAGGGATGGGGGAGCCTGGTGGGCTGCCGTCTATGGGGTCACACAGAGTTGGAAATGACTGAAGCGACTTAGCAGCAGCAAGGTAAGTTTTTATTTTTCCCACACTGAGTTAATTTATTTTTTCAAGACACTAATCTCACTGATGATTCTTTTTCTTACTTTCTCCTAATATGGCCTCTCTAAAATAAACTGCATGAAAAATTTAGTTGCATATTTAATATTTGCTTATCATAAGAAAAATATGCAATGATTTTTAACTTCCACCTTAATTTAATATGAAATTATAGTCTCTTATGTAGCTTCAAAGAAATGATGCTGATGATGCTGATGTTTAACTTCTGCATGTATTCAGAGTTTATCAGTGCTTTAACTTACCATGTCCTATTTAATTCCAGTCAATTCCCCCTATAAATCTGATAGATGGAAAAGACAGATGGATGATCCTCTTTATAAAGGCAATAACACTGAAGCTTATGAGTAAGCGAATTTGCAACTTTACTAGTAAACTCTAGTGCTAGTGCTGATGTGTGTATGCTCAGTCATGTCTGACTCTGTGACCCCATGGAACGTGGCCCCCCAGGTTCCTCTGTCCATGGGATTTCTCGCAAGAATACTGGAGTGGGTTGCCATTTCCTTCTCCAGAGGATCTTCCAAGTTCAGGGATTGAACCTGAGTCTCTTGAATCTTCTGCATTGGCAGCCAGGTTCTTTACCACTGGCACCACCTGGGAAGCTAAATCGACTAATAAAATACAGATTTCTCTGAATCCAAATTCTATCCACTTTGCAGTATGTCACATTCTGCAAAAGTACTTTGTAAACTACAAACTGCTACAAAAATGTATAGGGTTTTCAATACCAAATATATCATTTCTTCCCTTTTGACTATCCTTTTACTACAGTATATCTTCATTCACTCAGCAGAAAGAAGTTAAGATAAGACATGTTTCTATGAGTGGAAACTATCTGAGGCTAAAAGTGAAACATCTCAATTTGCTAACCAAGTAAACTGGACTTTCCAATTTATGAAATTACTACTGAAAATGCAAGTAATACTGCCGATAAACCTATCCCAAGTATATATTAATAGTAAGGAGTATAATGGGCCTATCAGATGACTCAGCAGACTATTCCTTGGAGAGACCTTTATATGAAAGAGGCTGTTCCCATTAGACATCATGTCCTCTTCATAAGATTTGTGGTAGAATATGTAATTCTGAGTGATTTAATAGATTGTATAAAGGGGAAGTCTAAATGGTGTTTGACTATAAGGAAAACAAAACAAATAAAAATCAAAGCCATTCTAAATTGCAATTAGCATAGTAATCACTGCCCTCCTCAACAGCAGGAACAATTTTGACTCTGTTAAAATGAGGATCTAACTTTTCTCCAAACATGGTGTTCTATAGCTCATCTTTAGCTCAGCATTTACTGTTGGGATTACCATAGGCAACCAGCTGTTCTCTAATATAGGGAAGGAGGCCAGGACTCAGTTGGAAACAATCAGAGACTAAAATCCTGCTGTTTAAAAATACGTGAGAATCAGAGAATCAAGAAAACTTCAGGAGTTGCTGTGAATCAATAAATGGACAATTTTGAATGAATGGGTTTTTATCTGCCTTCCCTCTGGACTATACTTACACTGTCTTTAATAACAGATCAGGCAGTGGCATTTATAAAGCTAGTTTGTACTGAGTTTGGAAGCATAAGAAAATTTCTATTACGTATTTTTCAGAAGAAAATTTAAACTTCAAAGTCTTTAGATGTTAAAGTTTAGAGTGAGCGAACTATAACAAATAAATTTTTACTTCCTAATTTTGTTTTGGCTGTCCCACAACTTGTGTTTGCTCATCTTATTCCCTCAACTTTAGTCATTCTTAATTTTTTATTGTGACACTGATACCTTTGAGAGTATGAAGAAAACTATGGTCCCTTGGAAACAAATGGATAAACACATAAAATTAAATAATTAGTTTATGAGTCCCTAGAAGCCTATCCTTTAAAACCAGCTGAAGAAACTTCACTGCACCAGTTATGTTCTTTTATCCTCTGCTTGTCAAAAGCCAGTTCAACTTTCAATACTCAATTCAAATATGCCACTTTTGAGAAGTCTTCTTTATTTCTATTCCTCCATACAAGTCGACATTTATTATTCCCTCCCTCATGCTTATACTTTTGTTATAATCATTTACTCATTTTTCTTACATTTTCTTCCTTCCTTCAAAATTTATTTATTAAAGAGTCACCATAAAACTGAAATGAATAGAATAATCTCTGCCCTTGGAGAACTCTCACTTCACTGATGAGTCTTATACAAATGTGTGATCATGCAAGATAACTGCTAATAAACACACAGGAAATACACACAGTGGGAGTACCATGAAAAGGATGCCCAATGTTTCTTGTAAATATACTGAACCTTATTCATGAGAGTTTTGCAATTTACTAAAAACTCTCCAAGAACTCATCTTCATTTAATGGGCTTCCCTAGTGGCTCAGACGGTAGGTAAAGCATCTGTCTGCAATGCAGGAGACCCGGGTTCTCCCAACTTTTCCAAATGCAGTATTATTAACAACTAAATTATTACACTTGATAAAATAAATTTAGAGAAGTAAAAATATATTACTCAGAATGACCCAAGAAGTAATTAATGAAACTGGGATTCAAAGTAATGTCTTATGCCTCCACATCCAATATATTCTCCCATACTATGCTATTTTTTTTAGGCTTGTTGAAGTTAGTGTAAATCACGTGTCCATTTCTCTACTACATTACAAGGTTCTTGGATTAAGATACCATACCATTTTCACTTTATATTCTCTTTCTCTGTCTCCATCTCTCTCTCTTCCCACCAAAATATTCACCATATATAATACATGGTTGGCACTTAGTCATATGCTTTTGTACTGTTTCCAGGCTGTATCTGTCCCCATGTACTTGCTCAATCTCTAGTTGGTAGAGGTATGAATTAATTTTGTAAAGCTCTTATAGTGTGGCATGCACTGAGCTATGTGCTTTACATATATTATCTCAATTAACTCCATACTGGACCTTAAAGGTCAGCTCTTGATTTTCATTGTATTGATAAATGGGGAACTTAAAACTTCAAAAGCTAAGTAATATTTCTAAAGGCATGACATTTATAAATGTTTATGCTAGGCAATATATTTCTGCATAAAGTCACCTAATGGGCCTTCAATGATTATTTAGATTTATTTCTGTTTTTGAGGAATAATGTAAATGTTAGCTAAGGAGTGATCCAGAACTGGGGTTAAATAATCAATGTAGTCATTCAACATAAATATATTGAATGCTACTAGGTTTCAGGTACTTTTCAAGGTAATGTGGATGCAAAAATGAATAAAAGGACATATTCTCTTTCCTCACGAGAATTTCCATTCTAATAAAGAGAGACAAATAATAATCAAATATAAAAGTAAATATGTATGCCTTGTGGTGACAATCAATGCAATGGAGATAACAAAAATAGAATTTCCTATAGGGTTTAGGAATTGTGGAGAGGAGAAGTTACCATTTCATATAGGTAAAGCTGAGTAGAAACCAGAAGTCAAGAAAATAATCCATGTGAGTATCCAGAGAAAAGTGTTACAGATTATTTTACAGTTTCTACCATTTCATTAACACTTCACACCTCTACCATTAACACTTCATTTTTGTTAATTCTGGGATTTAAGACTGAGATCTTATTGATTATTGATGAAGATACATGAGCATCTATTTTTTTTTAAAGGAAGAAACTTGCATCAAAAAATAAATTCAAATTTTCTCATGAAAAAACTATAAAATATAGGTGAAATAAGCCATTATATAAAAGTAAAACATTTTAGAAACAATGAACATATTGAGTATAATGTTTGGAGAACTTAAATAAAATTGGCTGTGTTTCATTAAAAACAATTTGAATTTTTTCAGTCCATCTAAATTATCCAAAGAATTTTTAGAAATCAGTTTAGGCTCATTAATTTTTTCCTTGAAACTTTAGAATAAGTCTAAAGTGCAATTTGAAAATTCTTCCAAACACACATTTTGACACATTTATAATTGTCTAGGCATTCACTTGCTTCATAATCCATATATTGAGCACATCAATATAGAACTTCTTTGGACCATATAAGAAGAATGAAATGTGATTCCTGATCCTGTGTATATTACTATCCAGTAAGAATGATAATCCAGCACATGAAAAAATACTGTAAGTGCTGCTGTAAGAGCTATACAACAAAGAAATCTGTGGGCAAAAATAATAATTTCTAACAAAGGAAGAAATAAGAAAACAAAAAAGAAGGCATTTCTACTGATAATGGAAAATCAACAGAATTGTATAAAACAGTGCAGGTGAAGGCATTATAAGCAGATCTCAGCAGATGCCAAGGCACAGAGGTGAAAAGAGACAGCCTAAAGAGAAGAGTGAATAGTTTGATGTGGTTTGGGCATGGGTATTAAAGTGATGGAAAGAGATACATGATGAGATGTGGCCGAGTGTAAAGTGATATAATATTGAAGATCTTTGAGGACCTTAATTTTAGTATCAATCCATCAAAGTCAGACAAACTGCCTGAAGAGGTCAAACACATTTCCAGGATGTGAGACATTTGGAGTGATTCTTGAGCTTCTGGAATCATATGCAACATTACTAATGGGGTAGGTGAGACACAGTGCCTGGCTGAGCTGGTTGCAAGCTGAAAGTAGATGTTTCATTCCTGGGTGAGAGTGTGGCAGAGCATAAGTTTATACAAATGACATTGAAATTAAGTAAAATCATTTTTAACAAAATAATTACAACTTTCTAGCCATTCTACTGGTCTCCTCTGAGCAACATACATGTGCATGCACAAAACATACCCAAATTACATACATGTAATTGTCAAAATTTGTTTTATTGGTAATATGCAGAGTCTACTTCAAATTGCTACAAAGTGCAAAAAGGATTATTCAACAGAGAGACAATTTTTTTTTCATTTTTAGAAAAAATTACCCAGAAAATGTTACCCAACAGTTCAATTTGTTCTTAGCAGGTATGCTGTGGTATTTTACTGTAGGGCAAGCCCTTCACAAATGTTCTGTAAAATTTAGATCAATGTGAAAATTTATTTTTTTTTCAACTTAATGTAACTGACAAGATGCTTCCCTCATAGCTCAGTTGGTAAAGAATCCACCTGCAATGCAGGAGACCCCAGTTCAATTCCTGGGTCGGGAAGATCTGCTGGAGAAGGGAAAGGCTACCCACTCCAGTATTCTAGCCTGGAGAATTCCACAGACAGTCCATGGGGTCACAAAGAGTCGGACATGACTGAGCGACTTTCACTTTCACTATAACTGACAATATCTGTCATACAGAATATCGATCTTTGAAGTCCCTGTCACACAAGATATCTCACAACCAATGAGGAAGGAACACAACACAAGTGGAAGCTGGCACCCTAGTCGTAAAGATAGACTACTTTACTGAAAGATGTGAACATTTTTAAGAGGAGCTTGAGAGTAATAAGGAAATTTATTCAAACAGAGGCACAACATAGAAGAACAGATAAGTAAGTTATGTGATGCTTGGCAAAGCTTTTGTAGACACTGAGAGATATTATTATCTTTTACAGTGATTGTATCATAATAACTTGATTTGTTTGTTGCTGACTTGGGTCTTTAATACCTTCAAGTGGGTGCTGCCACAAATTCTAGAATTAGAAAGTATGTCATGACACCCCAAATCCTGATGACATCAGCTGTTAAACACTTAGGATTAAGGCATAATTTACTCTTATCTCTTGAGATCTTCAACAAGGAAAGCTGAAGAGAAAAGGTCTGTCAATTAGTGCCCCACTTGAAGCACTGTAATCACTCCCTGCTTGACGTATTAACATGTGTGTTCTGTATTGAGACCATCTGAGTTCAAAATTCACAAGAATATCCAAACTCTCAGTGGCTTAACATAATAAAAGTGTATTACTCACTCTTTAATAGTCTGATGAAGGTAGACAGTGAGATGGGAGTCTCTTCTGTGTAACTTTATTCAAAGATTTAGAGTCATTCTTTTTTATACCTTTGCCATCCCAATGGACTCTGAGGATTCTGTGGGATGCTTCCTCTTAAACCAAAAAACCAAGAAGGGAATGGCTACCCACTTCAGTACTCTTGGCCAGAGAACTCCATGGACAGAGGAGCCTGGTAGGCTACACTCGATGTGGTTGCAAAGAGTCAGACACAACTGAATGACTAATACACAGACAAGAAACAAGGGACAGAAGAGAGAGTACACAAGAATCTTGTGAGAACAGGTCATACCTAGAAGTAATATATGACCTCTAGACTTATTCCTTTGGTCAGATCTCAGTCATATGTGTCTACCTAACTGCAGACAGGTCTGAGAAATGCAGCTAGCTATGTGGCAAGGAGAGAAAAGGTAAAAGGATGGTTTGCACCCATGTGGGCTTCCCTGGTGGCTCAGCTGGTGAAGAATCTGCCTGCAATGTGGAAGACCTGGGTTCAATCCCTGGGTTGGGAAGATCCCCTGGAGAAGGGAACGGCTATCCATTCCAGTATTCTGGTCTGGAGAACTCCATGGAATGTATAGTCCCTGGAGTTGCAAAGAGTCGGACACGACTGAGTGACTTTCACTTTCATGTATGGTCTCTGCTTCAAGTGGAATATGACCACATCCATAGAATTCTGAGATATAGAATATTGGGATTAAAACATACTCTACCTTGAACTGGTCAGAGTTTTTGTGAAGTTGTGGCTAGCCTTCGATTCAGATGGATGCTGCTGCTACTGCTAAGTCACTTCAATCATGCCCGACTCTGTGTGACCCCAGAGATGGCAGCCCACCAGGCTCCCCCGTCCCTGGGATTCTCCAGGCAAGAACACTGGAGTGGGTTGCCATTTCCTTCTCCAATGCATGAAAGTGAAAAGTGAAAGTGAGGTTGCTCAGTCATGTCCGACTCCTAGCAACACCATGGACTGCAGCCCACCAGGCTCCTCTGTCCATGGGATTTGCCAGGCAAGAGTACTGGAGTGGATTGCCATTGCCTTCTCCATGGATGGATGCTAACAATCCAGAAAGGGCCATGAGGAAACCTACCAGGGTGAGGAGAGGCAAACACAAGTATAACAATCCTGAACAGACTAAGGATTCTTAGCACTGGGAGAAGAAAACCAGAAAGACTGACATATAGAGGAGGTATTGGATTTCATACATGGGGCTTTTATTCTGAAGTTACAAACAATGATAAAAATTCCTGAAACATAGGTTTGATTCAGTTCAGTTCAGTTCAGTCACTCAGTCGTGTCCAACTCTTTGAGATCCCATGAACTGCAGCACGCCAGGCCTCCCTGTCCATCACCAACTTCCGGAGTCCACCCAAAACCATGTCCATTGTGTCAGTGATGCCATCCAACCATCTCATCCTCTGCCATCCCCTTCTCCTCCCACCGTCAATCTTTGCCAGCATTAGAGTCTTTTCAAATGAGTCAACTCTCCACATCAGGTGGCCAAAGTATTGGAGTTTCAGGTTCAACATCAGTCCCTCCAATGAACACCCAAGACTGATTTCCTTTAGGATGGACTGGGTGGATCTCCTTGCAGTCCAAGGGACTCTCAAGAGTCTTCTAAAATACCACAGTTCAAAGCATCAATTCTTCTGTACTCAGCTTTCTTTATAGTCCAACTCTCACATCCATACATGACTACTGGAAAAACCAAATCCTTGACTAGATGGACCTTTGTTGGCAAAGGAATGTCTCTACTTTTTAGTATGCTGTCTAGGCTGGTCATAACTTTCCTTTCAAGGAGTAAGTGTTCTTTAATTTCATGGCTGCAATCACCATCCACAGTGATTTTGGAGCCTTCAAAAATAAAGTCTCACACTGTTTCCACTGTTTCCCCATCTATTTCCCATGAAGTGATGGGACCAGATGCCATGATCTTCGTTTTCTGAATGTTGAGCTTTAAGCCAACTTTTTCACTCTCCTCTTTCATTTTCATCAAGAGGCTCTTTAGTTCTTCATTTTCTGCCATAAGGGTGGTATCATCTGCATATCTGAGGTTATTGATATTTCTCCCGGAAATCTTGATTCCAGCCTGTGCTTCTTTCAATGTAGTGTTTCTAATGATGTACTCTGCATACAAGTTAAATAAGCAGGGTGACAATATACAGCTTTGACATACTCCTTTTCTTATTTGGAACCAGTCTGTTGTTCCATGTCCAGTTCTAACTGTTGCTTCCTGACCTGTATACAGGTTTCTCAAGAGGAGGATCAGGTGGTCTGATATTCCCATCTCTTTCAGAATTTTCCACAGTTTCTTGTGATCCACACAGTCAAAGGCTTTGGCATAATCAATAAAGCAGAAATAGATGTTTTTCTGGAACTCTCTTGCTTTTTCAATGATCCAGCAGATGTTGGCAATTTGATTTCTGGTTCCTCTGCCTTTCTAAAACCAGCTTGAACATCAGGAAGTTCACTGTTCACGTATTGCTGAAACCTGACTTGGAGAATTTTGAGCATCACTTTAGTAGCGTGTGAGATGAGTGCACTTGTGCAGTAGTTTCAGCATTCTTTGGCATTACCTTTCTTTGGGATTGGAATGAAAATTTACCTTTTCCAGTCCTGTGGCCACTGCTGAGTTTTCCAAATTTGCTGGCATATTGAGTGCAGCACTTTCACAGCATCATCTTTTAGGGTTTGAAATAGCTCAACTGGAATTCCATCACCTCCACTAGCTTTGTTCATAGTGATGCTTTCTAAGGCCCGACTGACTTCACATTCCAGGATGTCCAGCTCTAGGTGAGTGTGAGTGATCACACCTTCATGATTATCTGGGGGATGAAGATCTTTTTTGTATAGTTCTTCTGTGTATCCTTGCCACCTCTTCTTAATATCTTCTGCTTCTATTAGGTCCATACCATTTCTGTCCTTTATTGAGCCCATCTTTGCATGAACTGTTCCCTTGGTATCTCTAATTTTCTTGAAGAGATCTCTAGTCTTTCCCATTCTATTGCTCTCCTCTATTTCTTTACATTGATCACTGAGGAAGGCTTTCTTATCTCTCCTTGCTATTCTTTGGAACTCTGCATTCAAATGGGTATATCGTTCCTTTTTTTCCTTTGCTTTTCACTTCTCTTCTTTTTACAGCTATTTGTAAAGCCTCCTCCAACAGGCATTTCACTTTTTTGCATTTCTTTTTCTTGGGGATGGTCTTGATTCCTGTCTCCTGTACAGTGTCAAGAACCTCCATACATAGTTCATCAGGCACTCTGTCTATCACATCTAGTCCCTTAAATCTGTTTCTCACTTCCACTGTATAGTCATAAGGGATTTGATTTAGGTCATACCTGAATGGTGTATTGGTTTTTCCCCCTTACTTCAATTTGAGTCTGAATTTGGCAATAAGGATTTCATGATCTGAGCCAGAGTCAGCTCCTGGTCTTGTTTTTGCTGACTTTATAGAGTTTCTCCATCTTTGGCTGCAAAGAATATAATCAATCTGATTTCAGTGTTGACCAGCTGGTGATGTCCATGTGTAGAGTCTTCTCTTGTGTTGTTGGAAGTGGGTGTTTGCTGTGACCAGTGCAAACACCAGTGACCAGTGACTCTTGGCAGAACTCGGTTAGCCTTTGCCCTGCTTCATTCTGTACTCCAAGGCCAAATTTGCCTGTTACTCCAGATGTTTCTTGACTTCCTACTTTTGCATTCCAGTCCCGTGTAATGAAAAACACAGCTTTTTTGGGTGTTTGTTCTAGAAGGTCTTGTAGGTCTTCATAGAACCATGCTGCTAAGTCACTTCAGTCATGTCCAACTCTGAGCGACCCCATAGATGGCAGCCCATGAGGCTCCCCCGTCCCTGGGATTCTCCAGGCAAGAACACTGGAGTGGGTTGCCATTTCCTTCTCCAATGCATGAAAGTGAAAAGTGAAAGTGAAATTGCTTAGTCGTGTCCGACTCTTAGCGACCCCATGGACTGCGGCCCGCCAGGCTCCTCCATCCATGGAACTCTCCAAGCAAGAGTGCTGGAGTGGGGTGCCATTGCCTTCTCCATCATAGAACCATAGGTTTGATTAAAGCTGTATAAAAATAAAAGATTTATAAAGGCCTAACTACTGTTTGGAGGCTTATAAAGTTCTACATTATTGCATGTTGGAATTAATCATCAAATTGTACAGTGAAGGTGGTACTAGATAGAATATTTAACCAATCAATCTCATGCCTTTTCTGAGCCTGAAATTCTAAATTCTGTGGTTGATTTTTAAACTGTAGTTTCTTACTGTAAATCTTGACCAAGGAAGATTCCTACTCACATCTTCCCAACCCCTTAAATATGAAAATTATTTAAAAATATTATCCCTTACCTTGTACCATTTATTTAACATTACCATACACATGTCCCATTTTATTTGAAATGTTTTAAAGTTATTTTAAAATGTCAGCCAAATCATTGTCCTTTCTTTAATTTTATATTTGGAATAACAGAAGGAACGACTTGGCTTCCTATAATAAAGATTCGCCCTGTGTCATTTCAAGAGGCAATTCATTTGTGGGCTGGCTGTCATTATTCTGCAATTGTATATAGTGCTTTCTGTATTATGGGAGAGACTAGAGAACCCAAAATGACCTGGCAACATTCAGGGTGATTGTTGCCTCAATGAAGTTGTCTTTAATCCAGCAGCTGTCTCCTAAAATCTTTCTAGCTGCTTAACTTTTCAAGGTTTGATTCCATATCCCCAAATCTTATACTTTGGAAAGTTTCTGATAAACCTTTTCTCCACCCCCCCCCAAGGTATTGCATTATCTTTGTGAAATTGAATATTGATCCCTTTCACTCAGACAATTTTGAAGTCAAGGGCAATTCTGAGCCTTAGGTCCTGGTTTAAAGACACAGTATATAATTTTACATGTTGTCTTCATGGACAGTCTCCAGTGGATTTAGATTCTGTAATCATACATCTAGTTTGCAGTAAGCTGTGGAGACTGGTCATTTGTCATATATCATATGCAAATATAAATTCTCATGTACCAAAGAGTTTCTGAGAAGGCATATCAGAATGGGTTGAATCTTTAACTTTATTTAGTCATTAGAAATTCTTAGACTATGACTAACCTTCCAATTAACATCAAATATCTTTAGTTTCTTTTCAGGACTTAAATCTCCAAAATCAGAACAAAATGTGTTGTACTGGTTAAAGCTAAAGCTTAAAGGGTCTAGTGCTACATTTTGCATTAATGCAGAATGGAGTGTGTTAAATTGGTAAGGTGAGGTGGGGGCAGGGAGCACTAAATTTTACATTGTAATTGTGGTTGAGTTGTGATTTTTTTCTAATGTTATACAACCCTGAAGTTATTGGTAAGACTTAGGGGGAAAGGTACCTCCTGTACATATTGTAGAAAACCTACAGCATAGCCTACAAAGCAATTTTTCAGTCTGTATAAATAACTCTAATGGCAGCCATATCACAGCTTCCAAGGTAGCTCATTACTGTGTCAGACAACTGAAGTTTCAGCAGGCTATTCTTATATTAAACCAAATTTTACTGTAGCTAGTTCTGTCCCCTAAGGCCACATAAGACAATCTATAATTTTCTATCCAAGTAATAGATTTGCAGGAATTGAAAGGCTGTAATTAATGTAGATAAGTGCAATTTATTTAAAATAGTTACTGCATTATGAATTAATTATGATAACCTATTAAAGAGTTTTTAAAAATCTGGACAGAAAAATAGCTTGAAAACATCTTTGCAGCTTGTAGCATGGTGGAGTTGCATTTTCTGTAAGCTCTAAAGGCAGTTCACATATTAAATTCATAGATAATATGAATGTTATATTTCTTTTGAGGAGTTAAATAACAAAATCTGGGTATAACTGCCTATGTTAAACAAAGGTAATTTTTCTTTTACTTTTAATATACTTTCTTTACTACACTAAAAATTCATTGCTTTTTAAATCTTTCTCTTTCCCACTCTCCCTCCCTGCCTTCCCCTCTTATTTATCATTATTTTCTAAGTTAAAGTTCTGCTCTTGTTCCATTGATCTATATTTCTGTCTTTGTGCCAGTACCATACTGTCTTGATGACTGTGGCTTTGTAGTAGAGCCTGAAGTCAGGCAGGTTGATTCCTCCAGTTCCATTCTTCTTTCTCAAGATTACTTTGGTTATTCGAGGTTTTTTGTATTTCCATACAAATTATGAAATTATTTGTTCTAGCTCTGTGAAAAATACCGTTGGTAGCTTGATAGGGATTGCATTGAATTTATAGATTGCATTGGGTAGTATACTCATAAATCACAGCAGGATCCTCTATGACCCACCTCCCAGAATATTGGAAATAAAAGGAAAAATAAACAAATGGGACCTAATTAAAATTAAAAGCTTCTGCACAACAAAGGAAACTATAAGCAAGGTGAAAAGACAGCCTTCAGAATGGGAGAAAATAATAGCAAATGAAACAACTGACAAACAACTAATCTCAAAAATATACGAGCAACTACTGCAGCTGGGCCAAAGAACTAAATAGACATTTCTCCAAAGAAGACATACAGATGGCTAACAAACACATGAAAAGATGCTCAACATCACTCATTATCAGAGAAATGCAAATCAAAACCACAATGAGGTACCATTTCATGCCAGTCAGAATGGCTGTGATCCAAAAGTCTACAAGCAATAAATGCTGGAGAGGGTGTGGAGAAAAGGGAACCCTCTTACACTGTTGGTGGGAATGCAAACTAGTACAGCCACTATGGAGAACAGTGTGGAGATTCCTTAAAAAACTGGAAATAGAACTGCCTTATGACCCAGCAATCCCACTGCTGGGCATACACACTGAGGAAACCAGAATTGAAAGAGACACATGTACCTCAATTTTCATCGCAGCACTGTTTCTAATAGCCAGGACATGGAAGCAACCTAGATGTCCATCAGCAGATGAGTGGCTAAGAAAGCTGTGGTACATATACACAATGGAGTATTACTCAGCCATTAAAAAGAATACATTTGAATCAGTTCTAATGAGGTGGATGAAACTAGAGTCTATTATACAGAGTGAAGTAAGCCAGAAAGGAAAACACCAGTACAGTATACTAATGCATATATATGGAATTTAGAAAGATGGTAACGATTACCCTGTATGTGAGACAGCAAAAGAGACACAGATGTATAGAACCGTCATTTGGACTCTGTGAGAGAGGGAGAGGGTGGGACGATTTGGGGGAATGGCACTGAAACATGTACAATATCACATAAGAAATGAATCGCCAGTCCAGGTTCAATACAGGATGCTTGGGGCTGGTGCACTGCGATGACCCAGAGGGATGGTAGGAGGAGAGAGGTAGGAGGGGGGTTCAGGATGGAGAACATGTATATGCCCGTGGTGGATTCATGTTGATGTGTGGCAGAACCAATACAATATTGTGAAGTAATTAGCCTCAAATTAAAATAAATAAATTTAAATTTAAAAAAACAAAACAAAAAATGCTCTGCTCTTTTCCTTCTCTGTTTGACCTGCAATCTGAATCAGAAATTTTGCCTCTCTAGTTTACATTCTGAATTGATAAGTGAATGAATTAATTAATAAATGAGTCCCATGAAGGTCCAGAAGTTTAGCTTCATAGCAAGAGTTCCTTTACTTTTCCTCTTTTTATTTTTGTCTCAGGATAGTTTGCCTTTTTACCCCAAATATGGTAACTTGGCAACTCATGTATGTGTCTTCCCTTTTAAGATCACCGACCTATTCTGAATATCCAGTAATGAGTCCCCAGTTGCCAGAGTCCCTGTAGTGGAAAACCACTTGTGGTAAAGCCTTTTGAGGTGAACACTCTCAGAATTTTGACTGCAATTTATATTCATTGGCCTCTAGGCACACCTGTCTGCAGTTGCAGAATCAGCTTGTATAGGTGGTTTAAGTCACTGCTTGACCACCTGCTTCTAGTATGTACAGATTCTTCGGTGTAAATGTTTAATCTTTGTGGTGCAAGTCATGAATTTATCATGTATAAAAACAATTTGAATTATGTGGTGACTCAGCCTCAAGACATCTGAATGATTTTTGTTCTTATCAAAATTGAAAAATTAACATACACCAGACCATCATCTGCCTGATACAGCAATCTATGATCATTAGGCTTTTTGTGTGAAAAGGAGAATAAAATGTGAGATTTCTCACATAAAATGAAATCTCTTATAAACTTTAAGACTTTTTCACATGTTTTCTTCCTGAATAAAAGTTCAGGCCAAAGAGTTGATGTTAATACCAATTGAAAAATGTTTAATCTGTGTCTCTGTGTGGTAGCCAGTATGTTACTGATATGGTTATACAAAATATCTTGCTGTAACCTTATATAGTACATTACATGATGATCCAATTGAGATTTCCATCTGGGGACACTGTCTCTCAAGACATTTTATGTACCCTGTCAAGACTTTTAAGCACTGACATTTCATATTTATCTGGAAGAGTGATACTTCCAATTCTGCTTACTCTTATATTTGAGAATTTATTGCAGCTCATGCAGAGCAGTTGATTGTCATCAAACATCTTGCAAAAGAATTGATGTGAAAGTTAGAGGGCAGGACACAGAGAAAGATGGATCAATGTGGCTCTGAAAGAGACACTATGAAAATAACTCCTGTCAAAATTTTCGGCATCTTCTTTAATAAAGAAATTGCAACTGGTTAAATATGTATATATATTTTAGAACTCTTTTTATCACTCATGCAAAAAGAAATTCAGTCTTAAAATAAAGACAGAAGTTAATAAATTCTAAGTCCAGAAACCAACCCCAAGCCATCTTTATCCATTAGTAGGTTAAATTATGATACTCTTTGAGCATCAAAGTCTCCAAGTAATACAAAATAACCCTCATGAAAATGGACTGTAGAAGAGGAAAATTATATTCCCATCTAGATACCAGGACAAAAATAGGTCATAAACCAAGATGGTTTCTGAGCTCAAAGATCTAATTTCAGGATTAGTTGCTAACCTTTAAGTTTTTAATTGTATAGAAGATTTTTTGCCATTTATTAACTCTATCAAGAATTAAGTGGCTCTTTCATCTGGATGCAATTTAAAACTGCTAAAAGTATTTCATGTTGATAAACTGGCACAGGCATTCTTAATATCAAGTATTTATACTCTCAAATTATATCAATGTTTATTTGTGAGTACATCAAGGCTGAATAGGGGCTTCTGTGGTGGCTCAGAGATTAAAATGTCTGCCTCCAATGCGAGAGACCCGGGTTCAATCCCTGGGTCAGGAAGATCCCCTGGAGAAGGAAATGGTAACCCACTCCAGTATTCTTGCCTGGAGAATCCTATGGATGGAGAAGCCTGGTAGGCTACAGTCCATGGGGTTGCAAAGAGTTGAACACAACTGTGCAACTTCACTATTCAAGGCTGAATACTGAAACCTTGCTTATTTAACTTATATGCAGAGTACCTCATGAGAAATGCCAGGCTGGATGAAGCACAAGCTGGAATCAAGATTGCCAGGAGAAATATCAATAACCTCAGATACGCAGATGACACCACCCTTATGGCAGAAAGTGAAGAGGAACTAAAGAGTCTCCTGATGAAAGTGAAAGAGCAGAGTGAAAAAGCTGTCTTAAAACTCAATATTCAAAAAATGAAGATCATGGCATCTGGTGCCATCACTTCGTAGTTAATAGATCAAGAAACAATGAAAACAGTGACAGACTTTATTTTCTTGTGCTCCAAAATCTCTGCAGATGGTGACTGCAGTCATGAAATTGAAAGAATGTTTGCTCCTTGAAAGAAAAGCTATGACAAATCTAGACAGCATATTAAAAAGCAGATGGAGAGGGTGTGGAGAGAAGGGAACCCTCCTACACTGTTGGTGGGAATGCAAACTAGTACAGCCACTATGGAGAACAGTGTGGAGATTCCTTAAAAAATTGCAAATAGAACTGCCTTATGACCCAGCAATCCCACTGCTGGGCATACACACCGAGGAAACCAGAATTGAAAGAGACACATGTACCCCAATGTTCATCGCAGCACTGTTTATAATAGCCAGGACATGGAAACAACCTAGATGTCCATCAGTAGATGAATGGATAAGAAAGCTGTGGTACATATACACAATGGAGTATT
>NW_024070186.1:80676623-81058823 GCF_014754425.2 Oryx dammah | reverse complement strand
AGCCAGGACATGGAAACAACCTAGATGTCCATCAGCAGATGAATGGATAAGAAAGCTGTGGTACATATACACAATGGAGTATTACTCAGCCATTAAAAAGAATACATTTGAATCAGTTCTGATGAGATGGATGAAACTGGAGCCGATTATACAGAGTGAAGTAAGCCAGAAAGAAAAACACCAATACAGTATACTAACACATATATATGGAATTTAGAAAGATGGCAATGATGACCCTGTATGCAGGACAGCAAAAAAGACACAGATGTGTATAATGGACTTTTGGACTCAGGGGGAGAGGGAGAGGGTGAGATGACTTGGGAGAATGGTATTGAAACATGCATAATATCATGTAAGAATCGAATTGCCAGTCTATGTCCGATGCAAGATACGGCACGCTTGGGGCTGGTACGTGGGGATGACCCAGAGAGATGTTGTGGGGAAGGGGGTGGGAGAGGGGTTCAGGTTTGGGAACGCATGTACACCCGTGGTGGATTCATGTCAATGTATGGCAAAACCAATACAGAATTGTAAAGTACAATAAAAAAATAAATAAATTTAAACCTTAAAAATAAATAAATAAATAAAAATAAAAAACCAAAAAATAAAAAAATTAAAAGCAGAGACATTTCTTTGCCTACAAAAGTCCATTAGTCAAAGCTATGACTTTTCCAGTAGTCATGTATGGATGTGAGACCTGGGTCATAAAGAAAGCTCAACACTGAAGAACTGATTCTTTTGAACTGTGGTATTAGAGAAGACTCTTGAGTCCCTTGGATTGCAAGGAGATCAATTCAGTCAATCTTAAAGGAAATCAGTCCTGAATATTCATTGGAAGGACTGATGCTGAAGCTCTAATACTTTGGCTACCTGATGTGATGAGCTGACTCATTAGAATAGACCCTGATGCTGGGAAAGAGTGAAGGCAGGAGGAGAAGGGGATGACAGAAGATGAGGTGGTTGGATGGCATCACCAACTCGATAGACATGAGTTTGAGCAAGCCCCGGGAGTTGGTGATGGTCAAGGAAGCATGTCATGTTACAGTCCATGGGCTCACAAAGTCAGATAAAACTGAATAACTGAAATAACCTTTAATTTTATTATAAGATAGATTTCCTTGGCATCCATTATGGAAAATTTTAAATGTATAAAAAAAACCCAGAAAACAGAAAACCCAGCTTCATCAATTATTAGTTCCTTGAACAATCTTGTTTCATCTACAACTCACTTTCTATTTGTCCTATTCTCTTTGGCCTCTCACTTGGCCAGTTGAATTATTTTGAAGGAAATTCTTTTAAGCAGTTTTTGCTTATCTATTTGTTTGTAAAGAGTAAGTTGTGTTTTAAGTGAGACTATTATGAGCTTCACAAGTGGTGCAGTGGTAAAGAACTTGCCTGTCAATGAAGGAGACTCAGGAGACTCATGTAAAATCCCTGGGTCAGGAATATCTCCTGGAGAAGGAAATGGCAACTCACTGCAGTACTCTTGCCTGGAAAATTCCATGGACAGAGGAGCTGGGTGGGTGACAGTCCATGGAGTCACAAAGAGTCGAACATGAGAGAGAATGCAAGCACACATTATATAAGTCTGATGCTTATAGATTAAAAACAAACAAACATGTGTTTCTCAAAATAGTTTTAAAGTGATCAGCTCTAGTTTAACACCAGTCCCAGACTAAGGCAATAGTTGTCAAAAATGTCCTTTTTCAATCCGTGAATAAGCACATAAAAATTTAGCAGATGTGAGAAATTCTCCTCAGAGCAAACACGGAGGCAAACTTCATCAACAGACTAATCAGGAGTCATAAATACTGGTGAGAGTTAACATATGAAGATGTGATCAATATAAGGACATTAAAAAATTAAGATATTCTTGAAATAGTGAATAAATAAATCTCTCCATTTAATTTTGAGAAAACGTAAAGAAATTACAGTTATGATACACATCGTGTTCTGTTGGCAGTAATCTTGTAGAGAAACAGTCTGGCCCCAGAAACAAGAGGGAATTAATGAGTCTAATGGGAATCAGGACCTTTTGAAGTCTCACCGTCAGTCTTTGGTTAATCTGCTGCTTGGACCCTACCTGTTCTTTAATTTTCTCTGGAAAACGAGTGATGCTGCTGCTCCTTATATATCCATGTACACTTAAAAGAGGATGGGGTCTTACTCTACAAAAGTACCCTTGATACTTTATAACTCGCAAAGCACATTCATTTCATTTTCCAAATAAGCCTGAACAAGTATGTTTCCCTCTGTGACTAAGGTAGTTGAGGCTGAGAAAGTATATAATTTACCAAAGGTCAATAAGGAGGAGGACTGCAGGGCCACTACTTGAATTCCCCACTTCTTACTCTGGTTCAAGGCTTAGGATAGCACACTGCTGCTGTTGCTACTGTGGAAAAGTGGTAGATAGGCTCTATTTGCCATGGTTTTTACATTTGTCAGCCCCTCTACTGTTTCTGTTCAGTCCCAGAAGACCAACTTGTTACATTTTGAAAGGTCCAGTGTCAGCCACACATAGGAGCAGAATCACTCTACCAAAATGAGAAATTCTCCTCTAGAATGTACAAATGGGATCTTGGCAGGACAGCAACTAAAAAAGGAAAGGAGAAAAAGCCTTCAGAGCACAGGCATGTTGCAAAATGAAGGTGGCATCTAAGAAACACTTTGGAATTTGCTGGGACTTGAGCATGACTCCTCACTGAAGCATTTTATAGAAGAGAGTACCAGATTGCTCAGCCCTGACTATAGATAAATCAAGATTATAAAAGGCCATTATAGAAGCCTATATCTTCTTCCTTTACCGAAAAATAAAGTTTCCCTAAAATTTAATAAAAATATCCATGTCTATAGATAATGGCCAATTCTTGAGTAGAGGGTGAGGGTTGAGTGCAACATAGCCATGTTTTCTTTTCTGTCACTGCTTTTCTATGTGCTCAGTTTGGCATTTATGTATGCAGACAAAACACAGTGTTTATGCAGACAGGTTTGAAATAAATGAGCAAGGCACACTGAAGTTTGAGAGACAGCTTATTATTAAAGAGAAAATACTGTATTCAAAGTCCTCTTCTAGCTCTGATTTTAGCCCCATTTCTGCTTTTACTGTGTGACTTGGGTTATTCAATTCAACTCATCCAATTTTCATAGTATCCAAACTATATTAGATACTAAAGGGGTACAACTATGACTAGCCGCCATCAGATGCATCTTACAATTGCATAAGAAAATTAAGGCAATTACAGAAATTACTTTAATAGAGGTGGATTAAGGTAAATGCACTACAAGAGGCACTAAGAGAGAGAGATGCAGTTCTAATGCAGATAATCTCACTTTGAATGGTTTTTCAGGAAAAGTTTTGTGGTAGGCAGAATTTTGGCTACATGACCTTCTTTCCCCCTGCCCCACCACTGAGTTATGCTATGTGAATATGTTATATTATATGAACATAAGGGACTTCATAGATGTAGTTAAGGCTGCTAATCAATTGGCATTAATTTGGGGAGATTATTTTGGGTTATTCTGATGGGCCTGCTGTAAACACATGTGCTCTTAAAAGTAGAGCTCTCTGCACCATGAGGGCAGGAGAGGAAATCAGAGAAATGTAGCAGAAGGGAAGGCAAATAAATTCAAAGTGTGACCCATCTTTGCTGGGGGTGGGTATATGAAAATCATGAAGCTGAGTGCCTTCTGGGAGCAAATATCAACACCTCAAGGAAATAAATCTTACCAACAACCTGAACAAACTTGGAAGTGAATTCTTCCTCAAGGACTGTAGTGATAAACACAGCACTGCTAACTGCTTGATGTTGGCCTAATGAAACCTGGAACAGAGGGTCTGGTTGATCTATCCAAGACTTTGGACCCATAGAACTGTGAAGTTAAATTTTTGCATGATTTTAAGCCTCTAAATATGTTGTAACTTTTTGTGGCAGAACAGAAAACTAATACTGGTGTCATGGATATGGACTTTGATATATGGTTAGGATAACAAAAAAAAAAAAAAGAAGAAGAAGAAGAAGAGAGAGAGAGAGATTAAGAGGCAGCATCCCAGGCAGAGTGTGGAAGATAGGTAATAGCACAAAGGCAGGATAATTCAACTGTGATACAAAATCAATTCAGTTTGTCTCATAAAACTGAATCTCACAGCTTCAGTTATCTCACCCATAAGTGAGTTATAAACAGTATTCTTTGGAGGCCTGGAAGGTCCAAGAAAGGCCTCAGATGAAACTGGGAGATGGGGGCAACTATTCAAGGAAAGAATCTTGTTGATTTATTTGAGACCCATACACTTCTCACTCTTCTAATATGTTAACCATTAATGTTTCACCTTTATCCATTCTCTATACAGGACGCAACAAAGTGTCATTCGAAGAGAGGATTCGGCAGCTTTAAACTTTTAGAAACCACTAAACTTGACAATTCCTTCCAGGTCAACAATCTACAACTATTTCTTGGACATGTTATGAGCATCAAATTAGATAACAGTGAAATGTTCTAGTTTCACATTACTGTTAGTTTCCCTACAGTGATGCACCTTGAAATAAGCCTGGCCCAGAGAATTACCACCGGGACTGGCATTGTTGTTAGAAATAAATGTGCTCTAGTAAAAGTATAAGGATTTCAATACAATAGAACTCCTTCCTCCTTCTTTTTTAATAGTTCATAATGTCTGTTCAGGGTCAAGGAGAAAAAGGGTACTGTTCTCCAGGACCCATATTGCCTGAAGCTTTGCTGTCCTCAATGTGTGTGTGCACATTCACTTAGTCATGTCCAACTTTTTGCAACACCAGGTACTGTAGCCCACCAGGCTCCTCTTTTTATGAAATTTTCCAGGCAAGAACACTTAAGTGGGTTGCCATTTCCTACTCCAGGGGATCTTCTGACCCAGTAACGGAACCCATGTCTTCATTGGCAGGCTGGCTCTTTACCACTACACCATCTGGGAAGTCTACTGTCTTCGATAGGTGACAACTAAGTCTTCTCAGGTTATCATTATTGTCAATCTAGCCAAAGGGAGAGGAAAAGAGCAGGGAGAAAAATTTGAGGGAACTTTTATGATTCAGGATAGGAAGTAGTACCTATAATGTCTATTTTCATTTCATTAGAGAGCATATGACCTGATTACATGCCAGACTGGGGCACGTAGTAGTACCAGTTGGAAAATGACAGGTGCTGTGGAAGGTGTGCAGTTAAATATTTAGAACCAATGACTGTCTCTGCCTCAGGGTCATGTTCAAACATATGCCTCCAGGATAGGCCAAAAGTACTGTTTTTTATAATAGCACAAATCTATGAGGTTGTTGAGTAGAGGGTGTGTATAGGTAGAAGGACAAGAGTGAGTTCAATGGTGGTAGCAGAGAGAAGAAAAGATAGAAGGAAGAGGAAGGTACTAGGATTTTCTCACATATTTTAGGAAACCTAAATTTTTCTGCTTGTGCTAAGATTTTGTAATATTTCACAATAACAGAGGAATAGTCAAGAATCCTAAATAAATTCCAGGGCCACAGGTGGGCACAGACCTCAAAAGAACTAGAAGCAGTACACCTACATGAGGCTTCATGAAACTGGAAAGAGTATCTGTATGGGAGCTTCAAGATGTACACATGCTGCAAAGGCAATGAGATCTAAAAAGGGAGATCTTAAATTTTCACCATTACAAAAGAAGTGAAGGACAATAAGAGTTTGGAACTCGGTGACAAAGACAAAGAATTTTACAAAGGTCATATTTGGGTAAGAGAATTGCTATTTAATATATTCTTTACTATACAATAAACTTGTTAGGATGACTCTGTGCCAAGGGTGCTTTGAAGATATGTTTGACATGAAAATAAAGGATATGACTCTTTTTTATGATGCCTATGAAGTGTAGTGAAGTGAAATCACTCAGTTGTGTCCAACTCTGCGACTCCATGGACTATAGCCTACCAGGCTCCTCAGTCCATGGGATTTTCCAGGCAAGAGTCCTGGAGTGAGTTGCCATTTCCTTCTCCAGGGGATCTTCCCGACCCAGGGATTGAACCCGGGTCTCCCATATTGTAGGCAGACGCTTTACCATCTGAGCTACCAGGGAAGCCCTTACAACTAACAGTAAGAGATTCATGGAAAACATCACACATCCTTCTCATGAAAGAGATAGTTATCACGAGATAAGAAACAAAACCAGGTGTATAGTGGGTTACTGATGAGTGAAATGGAAGGGAACATGCAAATTGTGTTTTTAAAGACTTGAAAGCTCTTGTGTAGAAGAGGAACTACATTTGCTCTTTGGAATGCAAAAGGTAGAGCCACCAAGAAACAGTGGAAATTTAGAGGAATTGAGTAGGTTGTTTTACAAACAAACTTCTCTTTGTGCTTCAAAGATAGAGGGAAGCCTTGGGAGAAAACTTACACTCTTGTTAAGCAGAAGATTGCAGGCAAATTCCAGTTGACCATTTGGAAGGAATGCAGCAGAGAGGGGAGATGGATATTAGAGTACAGATAGTTATAAACGCTTTAAGCTTCCTTCAAATCTTAAAATTATCACTTCATGACAAAAATACAACAAAAACAAAATTCATGCAGGCCTTAAAAATAACGCAGATGTGCTGGGTCATATTTCTCTTTTATGGAACAAGTGTTTTGTTTTGTTTGATTTTTCTTTTTACTCCTTTAAAAGTTTGTGCAAAGATGATCCAATATAAATCAACCTACTTTAATGACATTAGACACTATAATCTGTTACTTAATCCTTACTTAAGAGAGAAAAAATATATTTTCTGTAGAGAGTAGAGATATTCCTACAGGCATTTACTTAGTTCTAAAACTCCTAAGAAATCGAGGTGAAGGAAGTTATTAATATATCTACTTTATAGACAGGATATAAAGCGTAAAACTATTTGCTTAAGGCAAGACACCAAGTCAGTGGAGGAAAGAGAAAATATCTCACCTTTGACTCTGTTTTGGTGTTCTGAGTCCTCATAGCAGCTGAATCCTAAAAGTGTGACTTTTATGTTGATTAGTGTTATTTTAAACTATGAGTTCAGAATTATTGGCCTGAAGCTTCAAACTAAAGAAAACAAAAATAAAGACAACTTTCACTGTCCAGGGAAAGAAAATTTTTAAAGAAAACAGAAATTGGAACTTCCCAACAACAAAAAAAGTCTTTGTCATATATAGAATATTGATTAAAGACATCATCTTTGCTTTGTTATTCTATAATACTAAACAGCTTTTTCAAAAAGTTTTTAACTCACGTTTATTTCAGAAGTTCAGGGAGCTTGTGTAGCATTTTTATTTTTATGCAACTAGCTTTGCTTCTGCTGAGTTTTCAACTTCTGCTGCTGCTAACCTAGTTTAAAGCATCAGCTATCCCCTGAACTATTGCAATACTTTCTTAAAGAAACAAGTCAGACCCTTCAATATTCAATCCATGAGTGGTTGCCTGGAGAAACATTCCAAATTATAGACTTGGATATGTGACTTTGTCCAAGAAGCTTGAATGCCCTTCTGCTAAATACAAAGCTCCTACTAAATACAAGGTAAGTCCAAACTCCTTAGCTTAACATTAAGCTCAACAAGTTGGTACCAAAATACCTTTAAAAAAATCTTTTATTTTTCCAGAATCATCACTTGCTAATTTTGAATTAAATTGTATGCTGCTAATTTGTGCACATAAAAAAAAATCTTTTCTTCCAGTAATTTCTTATACCTTCTTATGCCTTCATAGTACAGTTATATGAGGGCACTTAATACCCATTTAAAATAGTTATTTTAAATATATTTTTTCTGAAAGCCCTATATTTTCACACTACAAGCTTCATATATGCTTCACCAATTTCTTCTCTATGCTTCAAGCTTGATTCAAATCTAAAGTCTTCTTGTAAACTGTCCACAAACCATTAAGTAGCCATGAAATTGTCTTTCTTCCTTTTATTTCCATTATATGTTATAATCAGTATCATAGAACATCTACTACTGATTATTTTGTTTTAGAATCATCTATACAAATGTCACTGACTCAATGGACATGCTGCTGCTGCTGCTAAGTCGCTTCAGCCGTGTCCAACTCTGTGCGACCCCATAGACAGCAGCCCATCAGGCTCCCTGCCCCTGGGATTCTCCAGGCCAAGAACACTGGAGTGGGTTGCCATTACCTTCTCCAACAATGGACATGAGTTTGAGCAAACTCCAAGAGATAGTGAAGGACAGGAAAGCCTGGCATACTGCAGTTCATGGGGTCAGAGAGTTGGACATGACTGAGCGACTGAACAGCAACAATGTAAGTATTTCTGGCTCTCTATCAATTAGTGTCCAGTCAAGAAAATGTAAAACACACCAAATATTTAACAGAAAAAATGTACATAATTATTCGGTTATTGATTAAAAAAAAAACAAAAACAAAAAACATTGGGATAATAAAGAGCTATTTCTTTCTGGAGGAAGCAACCGTTCTTGGAAATTAGGTTAAAGAAAGGGAAGAGGTAGATGTTTTTAAAACCCTACAACTTGGAGGAGGCTCTTCAGAGGTGGGGCCTAGCCCTCTTTTGAGAAGTTGCTGCTCAGTTGTGCTGGGACCTCAACATCTCAGAAGAGAGAATGTGAAGCTGGCACTCAAACTACTGGTGCTGTTTCTAAGGGAGCACAATGAAATCAATTCTAGAGTGAAGAGAGAAAACTAGAATGTGGGTATCAACTGCCACTGCCAGAATTAAACAGATGCTGCTGGCATGTGTGGACAAGAGCAAAGAACAGCACGCTGTGGGACCCAGCTCCTCATTTTTCTCTAGCACTCCTCATTAGCAGACCTATCAGGGAGACACCTAGGCAAAGCAGAGACATGACTTGCACAGCCCAGTGAAAACATCACAAAGAAAGCATATAAGGCAGAGTATCATAAACCAACACATTTCCACAAGACTTTGCATTCCCGCAGGACCAAATCATGTCTGGCTGTCCTTATGTCCCCTGTTGAGCATATCATAGTACTTACCATATAGTAGAAAATCAATAAATATTTTATTTGAAATCTATATAAGTTCTTGATTATCTGAGAGTCACAGATACCTCAAATGTAAAACTTTAAAAACGCAGTACCTTCTAGAACTAAAAGGTAGAATGATATAAAATAAATTATGTAAAGAATTGAGAATTTTTAATGAAATTTTACACTTCCATTTTCTGTTATGCTATAGTCAGGAGACCATTGCAGATAAATACAATAGATCTTTCCTAGTGTTAAGGATACACTGATTTTCCAGGGGGAAAAGATTAGAAGAGCATTCCACTGTGTTACTAGGCCTTTTTCTTGATACTGTCTGCAATCTTTTATAAGTATGAAAAAATTTCAGCTGTTCTGGGTATGGAAAAATAAAAGAGATGTCTCTTAAATGAAATAAAGATAATAATTCTGAGCAAATAAGAATCAGATATTTAGAAGGTGGGATGAAGTAGATAAAATATCTTAAGTACACATTTCTGGGCTTCCCCGGTTTCTCAGTGGTAAAGAATCTGCCTGCAAGGCAGGAATTGCAGTAGATATGGGTTGTAGTCCTGGGTCAGGAAGATCCTCTGGAGGAGGGCATGGCAACCTACTCACCCACTCCAGTATTCTTAGTTGGAGAATCTGATGGACAGAGTATTCTGGTGGGCTACCATCCATAGGGTCAGAAAGAGTCAGACATGAGTGAAGTGACTTTGCATGCATGCACATACATCTCTAGAAATGACATTAATCTTATACCTCAGGAGCTAATCTGGGCTAATAAGACATTGTAGATAACATGGAATTGAGATGGGGATTATCATCTAAAGAACAAGAGATCTAAGTAAATTAAACCTCCATAATTGTATCTTTTGATAAAAAAATACTTCTCCATATTTAAACAGAGCATGAGAGAGATTTCCTATAAAGTACCATTTATTATGGCAAAGCATATGATATATTTGCCATCTTAGGCATTCAGAAAAAAAGAAAGAGAAGAAAACAAAGTGAGAAAAAACTTGTGTATGTGCACATATGTATGGTAAATATTTGGTACTGAAGTATTGTGATTTCATACATTAATATTCCTAAATTCTTCAATAAGATCAACACAGAAAACATCTTTATTTCTCTTTCCTGAACTTCCATGTACTTTACAAATAAATAATCAAATCTCTACATACAAAATTGGCTAGCAATAAAATAACTGAACATTTATGAAGCCTTTAATGCTAGTCATTTAAGGCAAGTCCTATATAAAATTATTTATTTTTCACAACATCCCCATGATGAAAGTACTATTATGTTATAAGGAAAATATCTGATGCATAAAGATATTGTGTTAATAATTAATAAATAGACAAATCACTAAATTCCAATTTTACAGATGATATTCTAAGCTATGAAGGAAAAGTTGCTCCATGTTCTATTATTCAACGTGTTCTCAGGATTTAGGTTCTGTTTAAAGAAAAACAATTATCAGGTTCTGAGATGAAGGTTTGGTATGATTTAAATAGTTAATGTTTAAAATCACATGTTCACTGTAGAAAGAAAGTTTTCCTTCTTTGAGGAAATGTGTTGCAGAAGAGTAGTAGCAATGGTCTTCACATTAAGAATGCAGTATTATAAAGTATTCAGTATGTTCAGTATAGAAAGACAACCAGTATAGTAAGAAAACCACTGCATCTTATTCCTCACTTGATTAAGGCAAGCCATGTCTATTTCCAAGAATGATTTTAGCTTATCCATGGTTTTTCCTGTGGTCATGTATGGATGTGAGAGTTGGACTGTGAAGAAGGCTGAGCGCCAAAGAATTGATGCTTTTGAACTGTGGTGTTGGAGAAGACTCTTGAGAGTCCCCTGGACTGCAAGGAGATCCAACCAGTCCATTCTGAAGGAGATCAGTCCTGGGATTTCTTTGGAAGGAATGATGCTAAAGCTGAAACTCCAGTACTTTGGCCACCTCATGCAAAGAGTTGACTCCTTGGAAAAGACTCTGATGCTGGAAGGATTGGGGGCAGGAGGAGAAGGGGAGGACCGAGGATGAGATGGCTGGATGGCATCGTGGACTCAATGAACGTGAGTCTGAGTGAACTCCGGGAGTTGGTGATGGACAGGGAGGCCTGGCATGCTGTGATTTATGGGGTCGCAAAGAGTCGGACACGACTGAGTGACTGAACTGAACTGAACTGAACAGAAAAAAGGAGGATGACAATAAAAACTTATTTGTCTCTATGTGTGTTGTTTTTAAGAAAAGTTCACTTTATTTTTTTTTTATTTTTTAAATTTTAATTTATTTTACTTTACAATACTGTATTTGTTTTGCCATACATCAACATGAATCCACCAAGGGTGTACATGAGTTCTCAATCCTGAATCCTCCTCCCACATCCCTCCCCATACCATCTCTCTGGGTCATCCCAGTGCACCAGCCTCAAGCATCCTGTATCCTGTATTGAACCTAGACTGGTGATTCATTTCTTATATGATATTATACATGTTTCAATGCCATTCTCCCAAATCATCCCACTCTCTCCCTTTCCCACAGAGTCCAAATGACTGTTCTATACATCTGTGTCTCTTTTGTTGTCTCACATACAGGGTTATTATCATCTTTCTAAATTCCATATATATGCATTAGTATACTGTACTGATGTTTTTCTTTCTGGCTTACTTCACTCTGTATAACAGACTCCACTTTCATCCACCTCATTAGAACTGATTCAAATGTATTCTTTTTAATGGCTGAGTAATACTCCATTGTGTATATGTACCACAGCTTTCTTATCCATTCATCTGCTGATGGACATCTAGGTTGCTTCCATGTCCTGGCTATTAGAAACAGTGCTGCGATGAACATTGTGGTACATGTGTCTCTTTCAATTCTGGTTTCCTCGGTGTGTATGCCCAGCAATGGGATTGCTGGGTCATAAGGCAGTTCTATTTCCAGTTTTTTAAGGAATCTCCACACTGTTCTCCATAGTGGCTGTACTAGTTTGCATTCCCACCAACAGTGTAAGAGGGTTCCCTTTTCTCCACACCCTCTCCAGCATTTATTGCTTGTAGACTTTTGGATCGCAGCCATTCTGACTGGCGTGAAATGGTACCTCATTGTGGTTTTGATTTGCATTTCTCTGATAATGAGTGATGTTGAGCATCTTTTCATGTGTTTGTTAGCCATCTGTATATCTTCTTTGGAGAAATGTCTGTTTAGTTCTTTGGCTCATTTTTTGATTGGGTTGTTTATTTTTCTGGAATTGAGCTGCAGGAGTTGCTTGCATATTTTTGAGATTAGTTGTTTGTCAGTTGCTTCATTTGCTATTATTTTCTCCCATTCCAAAGGCACAATTTGTATGGAAATACAAAAAACCACGAATAGCCAAAGCAATCTTGAGAAAGAAGACTGGTACTGGAGGAATCAACCTGCCTGACTTCAGGCTCTACTACAAAGCCACAGTCATCAAGACAGTATGGTACTGGCACAAAGACAGAAATATAGATCAGTGGAACAAAATAGAAAGCCCAGAGATAAATCCACACACCTATGGACACCTTATCTTCGACAAAGGAGGCAAGAATATACAATGGATTAAAGACAATCTCTTTAACAAGTGGTGCTGGGAAAACTGGTCAACCACTTGTAAAAGAAACTAGAACACTTTCTAACACCGTACACAAAAATAAACTCAGAATGGATTAAAGATCTAAATATAAGACCAGTAACTATAAAATTCCTAGAGGAGAACATAGGCAAAACACTTTCTGACATAAATCACAGCAGGATCCTCTATGACCCACCTCCCAGATACTGGAAATAAAAGCAAAAATAAACAAATGGGATCTAATTAAAATTAAAAGCTTCTGCACAACAAAGGAATCTATGTGTTTTAATACATTAGATTAATCTCCTAAGTATGTTTTTAAAGTCACTTTTTCTGACCATTTATCTCTTTTCCCCTTGCTCAATCTATGGTTCTAAGCTATGTATGTCAAACTCCTAACCATTCATACAGATCCTATTCAGAGCCCACCTCTTTCATGAAAAAGTTTGTTCTTGATTTTTTAGCTCCAATAGGTATATACTTCCTGTGAATGCTTATTGCCTTTCAACTCTGAGTTTTGAGGGGTGCATTTTGCCATCTTCTTCTATAATGAATAACTGGAATTGAAGCTCAATTAGTAGCTAATTTAGTTCCCGAATGGCTTAAACTATCTTCCAGAAAGAAAAGTAAATTATACATGGAGGAAGACAGCATCATTCAGAGCCTTATTAATTTTTAAAATTTTATCCACATTTTCTAACACTCTATCAAAAATAATCAGCCACACAGAACTGACTGAAAATCAAGAGAAAATAACAATAAGAAATGCACGAGAAATTTAGATTTTAAATTCAGAACTATACTTTAAAATTAATTATATGTTAAATAATGTTTACAAATTATTTCATAAATTAAAGAGCTAGTCATGAGAGTTGAGTAAAAATTATAAAAAAATGAATTATTCAGAAATTCTGTTGTACGCATTGAAGTCGCTCAGTTGTGTCTGACTCTTTGCAACCCCATGGACACCAGGCTTCTCCGTCCATGGGATTCTCCAGGCAAGAATACTGGAGTGGGTTGCCATTTCCTTCTCCAGGGAACTTCCCAACCCAGGGATCGAACCCAGATCTCCCACATTGTAGACAGACGCTTTACCGTCTGAGCCACCAGGGAAGTCATTACTTAAAATATAATGATTTGATGCTCCATGCATGGACATACTAATGTTTTAGGCCCAGTCGATAAAAAGAATTTGGGATGCAGAAGATAGGATTGTAGAAATATCTGGACTAAAGCATGGAGAGACAAAGGAAATGATGCAAAATACAAAACAAATCCAAAGATAAATGAGATATGGGGAAGAGGTTCATATAAGATTGAAGATTAAGAGAGGAAAAAAAGAGAGACTAGGCCAGAGCCATGAATTTTTCAAAATTAATAAAAATTATATTAAGCTTAGCAGAATATATACAAAGAAAATCACACTTAAGTATATCATAGCAAAACTTCTGAAAACTAAATACAAAAATAAAACCTTAAAGTAGCCAGGGACAAGAAAGTTGGAATCAAAAGAACTGCAGAATTTTATAAATGATTTTAAACAGTAACAATGAAAATCAGAAATCAGTGGAATGACATATTTAATGGCTAAAAGAAAATACCTGTCAAACTACAATTATTTACCTGATGGAAAATCCTTTAAAAAATGAAGGTGATATCAAAGGTATTTTTCAAACAAGCAAGAATTCATCACCAAAAGTCTACACTAAAGGAAATGGCAATACGATTCATAAATCATTATGAAAAGAATGGATTAGTCAATAAATGGTATAGTTTGTTATTCATATAAAATTTATGGGACTCTCTACTTCATACCACAGAAATAAATTTCAGATGATTAAAGACCTAATGTGAAAAAAAATCTTTAATTTTTTAGGAGAAATTTGTGGCAGCATTTCTCTGCAACTGCATGACAGGGAAAGATGTCTCAAGTACAGATCCTCAAAATAAGATAAATATGTTTATAATAATAGTAACCCTTTCTCTGAATAAAAATTCTCCATAAACAAATAAGGCTACAATAAATCATATATTGGAAGAAAATATGTATATTCCACATAACTGATAAAATTATTATTCAATGCATATCAATAATTTCTATAAAGCTATAGGAAAAAAAGAAAAACTTCTCAGTAGAAAAATCAAAAGAATACATAGAAAAGCAATTCAAAAACAAAGATATCTGAGTTCACTAAAGCAAATAGACAAAAGAAAAAGAGAACTAAAAAATACCCAAGTTAATGAGAAATCAAGAAAATTTAGTTTAAAACAGTAAGGTATGAAGGACTTCTGCTTCTGCTCAAGATGGAATAATAAAGGTTGGGTTTACTTTCTCATGCAACAAGTGAAAAAAACAGACAAAGCACAAGATACTTCAGTGTAAAGACTGAATATAACCAATGAAGGACGTTAAATCTTTAGAGATGGGTGCCACAGGAACTACTTCTTGAGTGTATTGACTTGAGAAAGTTTCTAGGTCTTCTTGTAGTGATGGAAAACCTAGGTGTAGTAGTAGAATGAAAGTGAAAGTGAAGTCGCTCAGTCGTGTTCGACTCTGCCACCCCGTGGACTGTAGTCCACCAGGCTCCCCTGTCCATGGGATTCTCCAGGCAAAAATACTGGAGTGGGTTGCTATTTCCTTCTCCAGGGGATCTTCCTGACCCAGGGATTGAACCCAGGTCTCCTGCATTGCAGGCAGACGCTTTAATCTCTGAGTAGTTGTCCTCAAAGATGTCCATTTCCTAATCCACTGAATCTGTGTGAATATATTAACTTACAAGAAAAGGATCTTTGTAGATGTTGATTAAATAAAGAACTTTAATATGGGGAGATAATCCTGGATTATCTGCCTGAGCCAAATCTAATCACATGAGTCTTAAAATCAGAAAATTTCCCAGTTCAGTTCTGAGATAGAAGGAGATGTAACTATGGAAAAATGACTAAAGAAATAGAGATGTAATATTGTTGGCTTTAAAGATGGAAGAATGGGACATAATCCAAGGAATCTGGGCATCCTCTACAAACTGGAAGTCAAGGAGAGGGTTCTCCTTGGAGCAACCTGAAAGGAACTCAGCCTTGCTGAGTCCTTGGCTTTAGCACAGTAACACTCATGTTGGACTTTTAACCTACAGAACTGTAAGATCATAAATTTGTGTTGCTTTAAGTTACCAAGTTTGTGGATATTTACTTTAGTAGCTTTTTTTTTTTTTTTAGCTAAATTGCTTCAGTTGTGTCCGACTCTTTGCTACCCTGTGGACTGTAGCCTGCCAGGCTCCTCTGTCCACAGGATTCTCCAGGCAAGAATACTGGAGTAGACTGCTGCACCCTCTTCCAGGAGATCTTCCTGACCCAGGGATTGAACTGGCTCTCATGTCACCTGCATTGGCAGGCAGGTTTTTTACCACTAGTGCCTGGGAAGCCCATAGTAGCAACAGGAAATCAATAAGCCAGAAGGAGCCTCTCAGATTTCCTCAGAGTCTAGGAAGACCAAGGTAGCTAAACTTCCTAAATAGGAGAAAGCTGCACACATAAAAGTTTACAGATCTCTGCAGAGAGTCCCCTTATGCATTCAGCTTAGAATTGATCTGTGCATGTATTTAAGAAAAATATCTGAGGTTGAGGAAACAGCCACAGGATTAAAGGAAATAATATCCAGCATTCAACACAGCTGTGAATACTGCTATTTGTCACCAGCTAGAATGGAAAATCTATAGGACATTAGGTAGAACACACAGATGGATCTTACTTTAATGATGGGTAATTAATAGATAAAATGAGTGCTGCCCAGAGTGGTATAATATCACTTGAAGTTAGACAGTGATAAGTTAAAGATGTAAACTATAAATCCATAAGCAATACTTAATTTAAGAGATGCAGAATATATAAGAAAGTGGAGAGAAAATGGAATTATAAAGAAATAATTAATTGAGAAGAAGGTTGAAATGAGCAAATGGTAAAAAAAAAAAGAGAGAGAGAGAGAGAGAGAAAGAGATGGGACAAAGAGAAAACAAGGATCAGTTTATTGATTTAAGTGTAATTATATAAATGAACACATTAAATGAAAATGGACCAAAAGCCTCAACTAAAAGGCAAAAACTGTCAGATTCAAAGAAAAAGCAGAATCCAACCATAAACTACCTACAAGAAGTATGCTAAGTTGCTTCAGTTGTGTCTGACTCTGTGCGACCCCATAGACGGCAGCCCACCAGGTTCCCCCGTCCCTGGGGTTCTCCAGGCAAGAACACTGGAGTGGTATATTTCACATTTAAAGACACAAGCAAAAAGTTAGAAAAAGATATGATGGCACTAATCAAGAGAAAGCTGGGATGGCTATATTAATATAAAACTGGATTATATATAAAAGTATATTACCAGGAATAGAAAATTATTCAATAATAATAAGTAAGCAAATTTATCAAGATAATAAATCTGAATATCATTAATAGAGCTTCCAGATAAAGGAAGCATCTGACAGAATTACAAGGAGAAACATACAAATCCACAGTTATAGTTAAAGATTTCAATACCCCTCTAAATAACTCACAAATACACAAGGAACAAATAATCATATAGGTCAAAAAAAGTTCCTGAAACAACTTGACTAAAAATTTGGAACAAAATTTTAGCAAATCAAATACAAAAACAAATATAAGTTAAAACACATAACAACCAAATGGTTTTGTGCCAAAATGCAGTTTGTTTAATATTTGAAAATGAATCTATGTTTAAAACCATATTTGTAGCTTAAATAATAAAACAATCTTGATATCTCAAAAAATGCAGAAAAAGTATTTAACAAATTCAACTATCATTCCTGACAAAAGCATTCTATAATTTTGGAATAAAAGTATATAGCAAAGAGCTAACTCAATGGGTCTTAGTTGCTCAGTTCATCTCAATTCAGTTCAGTTGCTCAGTCATGTCTGACTCCTTGCAGCCCCATGAACTGCAGCACGCCAGGCCTCCCTGTCCATCAACAACTCCCAGAGTCTACCAAAACTCATGCCCATTGAACCTGTGATGCCATCCAACCATCCAACTTTTTCTGTCTCCTTCTCCTCCTGCCCTCAATCTTTCCCAGCATCAGGGTCTTTTCAAATGTAGTCAGCTCTTCACATGAGGTGGCCAAAGTATTGGAGTTACAGCTTCAACATCACTCCTTCTAATGAACAACCAGGACTGATCTCTTTTAGGAAGGACTGGTCAGATTTCCTTTTAGTTCAAGGGACTCTCAAGAGTCTTCTCCAACACCACAGTTCAAAAGCATCAATTCTTCAGAGCTCAGCTTTCTTCACAGTCCAACTCTCACATCCATCCATGACCACAGGAAAAACCATAGCCTTGACTAGATGGAACTTTGTTGAGAAAGTAATGTCTCTGCTTTTTAATATGTTGTCTGGGTTGGTCATAACTTTCCTTCCAAGGAGTAAGTGTCTTTTAATTTCATGGCTACAGTCACCATCTGCAGTGATTTTGGAGCCCAGAAAAATAAAGTCGGACACTGTTTCCACTGTTTCCCCATCTATTTCCCATGAAGTGATGGGACCAGATGCCATGATCTTTGTTTTCTGCATGTTGAGCGTTAAGCCAACTTTTTCTCTCTCCTCTTTCACTTTCATCAAGAGACTCCTTAGTTCTTCTTTGCTTTCTGCCATAATGGTGGTGTCATCTGCATATCTGAGGTTATTGGGCAATCTTGATTCCAGTCTGTGCTTCCTGCAGCCCAGCGTTTCTCATAATGTACTCTGCATATAAGTTAAATAAGCAGGGTGACAATATACAGCCTCGACGTACTCCTTTGCCTATTTAGAACCAGTCTGTTGTTCCATGTCCAGTTCTAACTGTGGCTTCCTGACCTGCATATAGATTTCTCAAGAGGCAGGTACGGTTTTCTGGTATTCCCATCTCTTCCAGAATTTTCCACAGTTTCTTGTCATCCACACAGTCAAAGGTTTTGGCATAGTCAATAAAGCAGAAATAGATATTTTTCTGGAACTTTCCTCCTTTTTCAATGACCCAGCGGATTTTGGCAATTTGATCTCTGGTTCCTCTGCCTTTTCTAAAACCAACTTGAACATCTGGAAGTTCACAGTACACGTATTGCTGAAGCCAGGCTTGAGAATTTTGAGCCTTAATTTACTAACATGTGAGATGAGTGCAATCATGCAGTCATTTGAGCATTCTTTGTCATTGCCTTTCTTTGGGATTGGAATGAAAACTGACCTTTTCCAGTCCTGTGGCCACTGCTGAGGTTTCCAAATTTGCTGGCATATTGAGTGCAGCACTTTCCCAGCGTCATCATTCAGGATTTGAAATAGCTCTCCATCACCTCCACTAGCTTTGTTCTTAGTGATGCTTCCTAAGGCCCACTTGACTTCACATTCCAGGATGTCTGGCTCTAGGTAAGTGATCACACCATCGTGATTATCTGGGTCATGAAGATGTTTTTTTGTACAGTTCTGTGTATTCTTGCCACCTCTTCTTAATATCTTCTGCTTCTGTTAGGTACTTACCATTTCTGTCCTTTACTGAGCCCATCTTTGCATGAAATGTTCCCTTGGTATCTCTAATTTTCTTGAAGAGAACTCTAGTCTTTTCCATTCTGTTGTTTTCCTCTATTTCTTAGCATTGATCTCTGAGGAAGGCTTTCTTATCTCTCCTTGCTATTCTTTAGTACTCTACATTCAAATGGATATATCATTCCTTTTCTCCTTTGCTTTTCACTTTTCTTTTCACAGCTATTTGTAAGGCCTCCTCAGACAGCCATTTTACTGTTTTGCATTTCTTTTTCTTGGGGATGTTCTTGATCCCTGTCTCCTGTGCAATGTCACAAACCTCTGTCAATAGTTCATCAGGCACTCTGTCTATCAGATCTAGTCCCTTAAATCTATTTCTCACTTCTATTGTATAGTCATAAGGGATTTGATTCAGGTCATACCGGAATGGTGTATTGGTTTCCCACTTTTTTCAATTTAAGTCTGAATTTGGCAATAAGGAGTTCATGATCTGAGCCACAGTCAGTTCCTGGTCTTGTTTTTGCTGATTGTATAGAGCTTCTCCATCTTTGGCTGCAAAGAATATAATCAATCTGATTTTGGTGTTGACCATCTGGTGATGTCCATGTGTAGAGTCTTCTCTTGTGTTGTTGGAAGAGAGTGTTTGCTATGACCAGTGTGTTCTCTTGGCAAAACTCTATTAGCCTTTGCCCTGCTTCATTCTGTATTCCAAGGGCAAATTTTCTTGTTACTCCAGGTGTTTCTGGCAACCCACTCCAACGTTCTTGCCTGGAGAATTCCAGGGACGGTGGAGCCAATGGGCTGTCGTCTATGGGGTCGCACAGAGTCGGACACTACTGAAGCAGCTTAGCAACTGCAGCAGCAGGTCTTCATAGAACCGTTCAACTTCAGCTTCTTTGGCATTACTAGTCAGTGCATAGACCTGGATTACCGTGATATTGAATGGTTTGCCTTGGAAACGAACAGAGATCATTCTGTCATTTTTGAGATTGCATCCAAGTACTGCATTTTTGATTCTTTTGTTGACTATGGTGGCTACTCCATTTTTTTCTAAGGGATTCCTGCTCACAGAAGTAGATATAATGGTCATCTGAGTTAAATTCACCCATTCCAGTCCATCTTAGTTTACTGATTCCTAGAATGTCGACATTCCCTCTTGCCATTTCCTGTTTGAACACTTCCAATTTGCCTTGATTCATGGACCTAACATTCCAGGTTCCTATGCAATGCTGCTCTTTACAGCATCGGACCTTGCTTCTATCACCAGTGCATCCACAACTGGGTCTTGTTTTTGCTTTGGTTCCGTTCCTTCATTCTTTCTGGAGTTAGTTCTCCACTGATATCCAGTAGCATATTGGGCACCTACTGACCTGGGGAGTTCATCTTTCAGTGTCTTATCTTTTTGCTTTTTCATACTATTCATGGGGTTCTCAAGCCAAGAACACTGAAGTGGTTTGCCAGTCCCTTCTCCAGTGGACCACATTTTGTCAGAACTCTCCATTATAACCCATCTGTCTTGGGTGGCCCCATATGGCATGGCTCATAGTTTCACTGAGTTAGACAAGCTGTGGTCCATGTGATCAGATTGGCTAGTTGTCTGTGATCGTGCTTTCAGTCTGTCTGCCCTCTGATGCACTCTCTCAGTGCCTACCATCTTACTTTGGTTTCTCTTACCTTGGACATGGGGTATTTCTTCACGGCTGCTCCAGAAAATCGCAGCCACTGCTCCTTACCTCAGACACGGGGTAGCTCCTCTCAGCTGCTCCTGCACTGCACAGCCACCACTCCTTAAGTCTTGCATTTTACAGTTTTTATGACTGGCACTTGACCAATTCTTGGAAATCAAACCCTTGGAATGATCTAACTGATAAGAGTGTTTTGAATGTTTACAGCCTAGAAACATAATATACTAGCTAGTCTAAAAACCTTGTGCAAACAATGTGATTTATGTGAACACCTACTTTTCTTCTAGGGGTCTGGAGTTCATTAACTGCAATCAGTCATGTGGTTATGTGCCTACACCACAGATCCCCAATAAAAACTTCAGACACCTGGGCTCAGGCAAGTTTCCCTATTCAATGGCACTTCATGTGTGTCATCACAACTCCTTGCTGGAGAAATCAAATGTGTCTTATGAAAGTTTACTGGTAGTTTACTCAGAAGCTCTATCTGATTTCATTCAGACTTTTCTCTTTGATGATTTTTCTATGTCTGATGATTTTTCTGTGTGACCCCTAGAAG
Source organism: Oryx dammah (assembly GCF_014754425.2). NCBI lineage: Eukaryota > Metazoa > Chordata > Mammalia > Artiodactyla > Bovidae > Oryx > Oryx dammah. Next base: position 81,037,506 of record NW_024070186.1, on the reverse strand, counting down.
AAAAGCATGTGTTCACATAAGTCACATTGTTTTCACAAAGTATCTAGACTAGCTAGTATACTGTGATAATTTGTAATAGTGAGTATAATGACTATCCAGTCAGTCACTGATCTTGGGAGTTGTCTTGAGGACTCCTGATACAGAGGGTAAGTAATACAACCTGATAAAAACCTTATAGGTAACACTGGACCAAATGATGAAAAACTGAGCAATCTATCCCTAAGATCAGATACAAGACTCTTCAAGTCAAAAGTGTAAAGGAAATTCTGGCTAGTGTAATAAGGCAGGAAAAACTAATTTAAAACAATTAGGTTGTAAAGGGCTTCCCTGGTGGCTCAGCAGGTAAAGGATTCCCCTGCAATGCAGGAGACCTGGGTTCAATCCCTAGGTTGGGAAGATGCCCTGGAGAAGAGAATGGCTACCCGCTCCAGTATTCTGACCTGGAGAATTCGATGGACTGTATAGTCCATGGGGTCTCAAAGAGTCAGACATGATTGAATGACTTTCACTTTCTTTGTTTCTAGGTTGTAAAAGAAGTAAAAACTTTCTTAATTCACAGGCATGATTGTCTGTTTAGAACTTAATAGAATCTATCCCAAAATGCTATTAAAACTAGTGAGTTTTCAAAATTAGATATATATTCCTATATATATGAATCGTTTTTCAAAATACTAGCAACAATTGAAAATTGAAATTGAAACATTTCAATATAAATATAATATAAATATTATAAAGCACTAAAAAATGAATCTGATAAAGTAGGCAAAACCTGTACATGGAAAACTACAAACTAGTGCTGAGAAAAATTAAAGACCTAAATAAATGAAGAAATGAACAGCAGTCATAAGCTGAAATATTTACTACTGTTAAATATCAATTCCCCTAAAATTTACTTATAGATTAAATACATTGTCTATTAAGATGACAATAGTCTTTCTAAAAAGTTACATGTGAATTTACAAACTCTTTTTAAATGTATGAAGAAATGCAAAGGATCTAGCATACTCCCCTAAAAAAAACCCTTGAAAAAGCATGAAATTGTACTATTACTTCCTCATTTTCATGCTTATTATTAAGTTATAATAGTAAATACAGTTTTACATTGGTATAAAAATAGACTAATAGTACTACTAAACTAAAAGGAAAGCCCATAAATAGACTCATATATATATATACATACATATATATATATATATATAGAGAGAGAGAGAGAGAGAAAGAGAGAGAGAGAGAGAGAGAACTTAATTTTCATAAAGGTGCAAAAGTAATTCAATGGGGAAAAAAGAATCTGCTCAACAATAGTGTTACACCTGCTAGGTGTCTATATTTAAGAAAAAAGAAACCTTGATCTACTTTTCAGATCATACAAAAACTAATCTAAAATGAATCACAGATCTAAATGTCAATTCTAAAAATGTAAAATAACTAGAAGAAAATATTTGAGAAAACTTGGCAATTTTCTGCTAGAAAAGATAATTTTTAACCTGAGAAATGAGAAGCAGGATCCATAAAGGTGCAAACTAAAGAATTTGATTTCATCAAAATTAAAAACTCTACCTCTCTGAAAGTCACCATTAAGTGAATGATAAAGCAAGTGAAAGACTGGGACAAAGTAATCTTCAAATCATGTAATTAATAAAGAACTTGTATTCAGAATATATAAGGAAACTTCAAAACTCTCATTCACTTCTGATTAGGTTGTAAAATGGTAAAACAGCTTTGCAAAATGAAGGTAAACAGACATCAACCATATTATTCAGCCATCTAACTTCTGAGAAATGAAATAGAGAACCAAAACAAACTGCAAGTACATACCTATACAAAGATATGTAAACGAAGCTTATCACAAATTTAATATAATAATTCCAAACTCGAAACAACCCAAATGTCCATCAAAAGTTGAAGGCATAAACAAATTGTGGTCTCCCCATGCAATGGAATATCTTTCAACAATAAAAATAAGTGAATTACTCAGATTACAACATGGGCGAATCTTCAAATAATCAAACAGTGAAAAAAGCTTGCCAACCCCCACCTCAACTGCCACCAACCATGTGCAATGTTATTCCAGTTATTTAAAATTTTAGACATTTCTAACTAATTCTTTAGAATTTAGAATCTGTTTGTGGCATAAAACAAGTCAGAAGGTAAAGTGAAAGTGAAGTCGCTCAGTCGTGTCCGACTTTTTGCGACCCCTGCCAGGCTCCTCTGTCCATGGGACTTTCCAGGCAATAGTACTGGAGTGGATTGCCATTTCCTTCTCCAGCGGATCTTCCTGACCCAGGGATGGAACCCAGGTCTCCCGCATTGTAGACAGACTCTTTACTGTCTGAGCCACCAGGGAAGCCTGGGGACAAAGGTGAGGGGCAGGGAAATAAGGAGGAAGGGCTTACAAAGAGGCATAAGGAAATCTTTAAGAGACAGGAATATAAATATATTTGTCAAAACATATCAAATTGTATCCTTTAAATATATGCAGTACACTACAAGTCAACAATGCTCAGTAAGTATGTTAAAAATGTAAAGCACAATATTGAGGGATCATTTTAAACCCCAAACAAGTAGTGGTGGTATGTGGAGTAGTGGGAGTTCTCATATATTACAGGAGGAGTATAAATTGTTGCAGCAAATGTGGAGAGCAATCTGGCAAATTTCACTAAAGTTGCAAGTCATGTATAACCTGGAGTCCATCAATTCCACTTCTAATGATATTGCCTGTCAAAATTTTTGTACATGTGCACAGGGAGATAAGATGTACAAAAACATTTAATTCCACATTGTAATAACAAATTTAAGATAAAATGCAACATTCAGAATAAACAATATATATAAACACAAGTTCTAAAACTCAATGGGAATGATCTTCATAAAAAGAAGTTTTAAAGATTATCCTTGGGGAAAAATGAGTGAGAATGTGATTGGGGAAGATGGTATAGAATCTTCACTATTTATAAGTTCTTAATTCTTAAGTAAGTAAATTGGTACCTATTATATTATTCTCAAAGTGAAGAGGAACTAATGAGCCTGTGATGAAAGTGAAAGAGGAGAGGGGAAAAAAGCTTCTTTATTTTTGACATATCTCTAACATATGTAGGAGCTAGTCTATTAATTTAAAGACATGAAAAATTTAGAATCAGAAAGGCTTTGGAGTTTTCCCAATGTCACATAACTAGTGAATAGAAAATTCACCTAGGATCTAAATTGTCTTTCTTCTGGTTTGTTTACACCACTGTTTTAATTTGATTTTTAAAAACAGAAAATAAGAAATTACTTGTATATGAGATCACAGAAAGATGTTAATCTTTTGTTACCATAAGGCATTAAAGTGTCTACTTAGCAAAATATATGTAATAGAGATAAAAGGGCATTCAAAAGCATACTCTGGTGCCTGGATATTGTAAGGAGAATGAAGCAGCTAAATCTATGAAAATCTGAACTGTCAGGAGTTTGTGGGAGCAGAAAGAAGTAATAAGGGACACATAGGTAAAAAAGATATTTGGTGAATAAAAATAAAATAAAAATGAGAAAAGACATATTTAAGCAAAGGACTTCCATGTCATTATGTGGAGAGATTTTTAATGACTAGATAACAGAAAGATTCATGTAAAAAAACACTGCCTTTATGCTGATGCAAAAAATGAAGTAATTTCTTAAGTCCATACCTTAAAAGTTTTAGTGTTATTTGCTAAAATGCACTTATATGTGGCCCTAACAAACTAAACATATCAAGACATACATTTATTCATTCATACATCTGCAGAGTTGCTTGTCCATAACATTAATTAATATAAGACAAAAAGCTGTAACATAGAACATATACATTATATAGCTAAGCATTATCTTTGGTTGAACAAATTAAGATTTTCACACAAATGTTATGGGAGAGAATGTCCTACTTGATAATTTATGTTAAACTTTAGTTAAATCTCAATTGAATATATTAGGACCATAATCAGAGGAAAGTGTTCTGTAATGCTGACTAAACCATTACTAGTCTATTTATTCCTTCTCTATGCAATAATGATTTATTCAACATGCATTCCTTATCAGTAAATGTATACCAGCATAGGTAGGTGGCAGGTACTACCCAAATATTGGTGATATAGAGATATCTGTGCACTTAATGACAAATATTGGGCTTACCTGGTGGCTCAGATGGTAAAGAGTCATCCTGCAGTGCAGGAGACATGAGATGCAGATATGATCCCTGGGTTGGGAAGATCCCTGGAAGAGGGTATGGCAACTCACTCTAGTATTCTTGCCTGGAGAATCCTCATGGACAGAGGAGCCTGGAGGGCTACAATCCATGGTGTCGCAAGGTCGGACACAACTGAGTGACTAAGCACAATGACAAATATTAAAAGACTTATTAAAATACACTCTTATGAAGACTATGACAGGAGTATTTTTAAATTGCTTCTGAGAAAGGAAGGAAACACAGATCAGACAAGTCAGGAAAAGTTTCAAAGATGTCATTATAAATAAATGGAATAATATCTGGAAAAGTATCTTCTTAACACTAAAGACTTATACTATTTAAGAAATTATTATTATAAATTCTTCCGTCTGAGTTCTCAATAAAGAGGACATTTCACAGCATGATAGAACTTTGGAGATGTAAGCATTCAAATATTTCATGGACTGCCAAGGCTTACTATCTTCCTAAACATTTTTTTTTTCCAGAAAGGAAAAAAAAAAAAATCTACTTATAAGTAAACATCTCACACATAAGTGAAAATAAGTGCAATTAACAATTTACCAGGAGCAATTTTTGCACAATTCATTGCAAGACCAGCATATCATTTTTTTGAAATGTTATCAGTAGGTAAAATAATGGCCTCATAAATATGTCCACATTCTAATCCCAGTAACCTATGAATATGACAGGTTACATAATTAAATTAGCAGATCGAATTTTTTAATGAGTTGCTTGAGGTGTATGCAGTGTACACAATGAGAAACCCTGGGCTGGATGAAGCACAAGCTGGAATCAAGATTGCTGGGAGAAATATCAATAACCTCAGATATGCAGATGACACCACCCTTATGGCAGAAAGTGAAGAGGAACTAAAAAGCGTCTTGATGAAAGTCAAAGAGGAGAGTGAAAAAAGTTGGCTTAAAGCTCAACATTCAGAAAATTAAGATCATGGCATCTGGCCCCATCACTTTATGGGAAATAGATGGGGAAACAGTGGAAACAGTGACAGACGTTATTTTTTGGGCTCCAAAATCACTGCACGTGGTGACTGTAGCCATGAAATTAAAAGACACATACTCCTTGGAAGAAAAGTTATGACCAGCCTAGACAGCATATTAAAAAGCAGATACATTACTTTGCCAACAAAGGTCTGTCTAGTCAAGGCTATGGTTTTTACAGTAGTCATGTATGGATGTGGGTTGGACTATCAAGAAAACTGAGCACCGAAGAATTGATGCTTTTGAACTGTGGTGTTGGAGAAGACTCTTGAGAGTCCCTTGGACTTCAAGGGTATCCAAAAAGTCCATCCTAAAGGAGATCAGTCCTGAATATTCATTGGAAAGACTGATGTTGAAGCTGAAACTCCAATATTTTGGCTACCTAATGTGAAGAACTGACTCATTGGAAAGGACCCTGATGCTGGCAAAGATTAAAGAAAGGAAGAGAAGGGGATGACAGAGGATGAGATGGTCGGATGACATCACCGACTCAATGGACAAGAGTTTGAGTGAACTTCAGGAGTTAATTATTGATAGGGAGGCCTGGTGTGCTGCAGTCATGGGGTTGCATAGTCGGACAAGACTGAGTGAGTGAACTGAACTGAACTGAGATGTAGAGCTTATTGTTTGTTATCTATCTAGGTGGGACCATTAAAATCACTTGGGACCTTAAACGTGGGAGAGGGAGACAGAAATGTTAGAGTCAGAATGTTACAATACAGTGTGAAAAAGATTTGAAGTGCCATGTCTGGCTTTGAAGATGAAGGTGGGGTACACAAGGCAAAGAATACAGTCACTTCTAGAACTAGAAAAGGCAAAGAAGTGAATTCTCCTCTGGAGCTTTCAGAAAGTAAGTAGCTCTGCCTGATTTTAGCTCAGTGAGACTGAATTTTGACATCTGACTTCTGAACTGTTAAGATAATAAATTTGCGTTGTTTTTTGCTTTAAAATTTGTTGCTGTTTGTTACAACAGGAGTAGGAAACTATTACAGTGAACACATTTCATCCTCAAAAAAACAAGTTCCATGATCCTTTATTGAAAACCTCAGCCACCTCTGTTATAGTTTTCTATTCCTGCAATTTACTGCAACTGTGGTGGCTTAAAACAACACCCATTCATTATGGCAGGTTTTGTAGCTCAGACATACGGGCAGGCTCCACTGGGTTCTATGGTCAGGATCACACATGGCCAAAATTAAGGGTTGGTCAACCTGGGTCCTTATCTGGAAATTCTGAGAAATAATCTGTGGTGCAGTGGTTTAGACACTAAGTCATGTCCAACTCTGTGCAACCCCATGAACTGTAGCCTGCCAGGCTCCTCTGTCCATGGAATTTTCCAGGCAATAGTATGGAGTGGGTTGCTATTTCCTTCTCCAGGGGATCTTCCTGATGCAACCCAGAGATTGAACTCAGGTCTTATGCATTTCAGGTGGTTTCCTGTGTTGCAGGAAGATTCTTCTCCAAGTGAGCTCATTTCAGCTTCTCAGTAGACATACTTCTTCCTTGCAGCAATAGACTGGGGGATCCATTTCTTTGTTGGCTATCACCTTGGGGCCTCTCTCAGCAATTTCACATATGGCCCACTTCAGTCTAGTAATGGCACTTCAAATCCTTTTCATGTTTCAAATCTCTCTCACTTCCCCTTCTGTCATAAGCTGGAGAAAGTAATGCCTCCTGTGATTAAGTCAGATCCATTTGGATAATCTCCCTGTTTTACAGTCACATAATATAATCATGGGAATGATATCACACCATATTCATGGGTTTTGGGAGATCATAGTGGGACATAAGGGCTTCCCTGTGCCTCAGATGGTAAAGAGTCTACCTGCAATGCAGGAGATACAGGTTTGATTCCTGGGTCGGGGAGATCCCCTGGAGAAGGAAACGGCAGCCCACTCCAGTATTCTTGCCTAGAGAATCCCAGGGACAGAGAAGCCTGGCACGGTACAGTCCTTGGGGTCACAAGAGTCAGACACAAACTTAGTGACTAAACCTCCACAATGGGACATATTTGGGGTCTCATTTTAGAAATTTTGCCTACTACAACTATTCAATTGCTTCTTTAATTTTCCATATATTTAAATGACATGGATTTACTTATGTGGCTTGCTTATACACTGCCCTGTATTCTGATGTATTTTTTTTAAGGAGACACGTTTTCAATTAAACAGGAAACTCCTAAGGACAAGAATAACATGCTGTATTATTTCATTAACTGGCATTGTTAGAGCTAAGGATACAGAAATAAATAGGTTGTCAAGAAATAGTATAATGGAATAATATTAGGAAGAATTGGGAGAAGTTCAGACAAATTTGAAGAATACAAAAAACCTATTGATACAGATATAGTGCTTATATGATCTAAAGGCAAAGTGATTATGGAGTAAGAATCTTTAATTAAGTTTAGCTATCTCTGAATGCATCAAAAGTATATTAAAAAAAAGTATATTCAATGAACACTAACTATGTGCTAAAATGGAAGAAAAAAATACTATTAGCCTATTATCAAGAGTTTTCTTAGAGTCAAAAGAAATTACTGAAGCCAAAATATTTATAATAAAGTATTGAATTCTATTCAAACATGAATTATTAAAATTATTTTTGTTCAGTTCAGTCGGTTAGTCATATCCGACTCTTTGCGACCCCATGAACCTCAGTATGCCAGCCTGCCTGTCCATCACCAACTCCCAGAGTCTACCCAAACCCATGTCCATCGAGTCGGTGATGCCATCCAACCATCTCATCCTCTGCCGTCCCCTTCTCCTCCTGCTCTCAATCTTTCCCAGCATCAGAGTCTTTTCAAATGAATCAGCTCTTTGCATCAGGTGGCCAAAGTATTGGAGTTTCAGCTTCAACATCAGTCCTTCCAATGAACACCCAGGACTGATATCCTTTAGGATGGACTAGTTGGATCTCCTTGCAGTCCAAGGAAATCTCAAGGGTCTTCTCCAACACCACAGTTCAAAAGCATCAATTCTTTGGCGCTCATCTTTCTTTATAGTCCAAGTCTCACATCCATACATGACCACTGGAAAAACCATAGCCTTGACTAGACAAACCTTTGTTGGCAAAGTAATACCTCTGCTTTTTAATAGGCTGTCTAGGCTGGTCATAACTTTCCTTCCAAGGAGTAAGCGTCTTTTAATTTCATGACTGCAATCACCATCTGCAGCAATCTTGGAGCCCAGAAAAATAGTCTGCCACTGTTTCCACTGTTTCCCCATCTATTTCCCATGAAGTGATGGGACCAGATGCCATGATCTTCGTTTTCTGAATGTTGAGCTTTAAGCCAACTTTTTCACTCTTCTCTTTCACCTTTATCAAGAGGCTCTTTAGTTCTTCACTTTCTGCCATAAGGGTAGTGTCATCTGCCTATCTGAGATTATTGATATTTCTCCCGGTAATCTTGATTCCAGCTTGTTCTTCCTCGAGTCCAGTATTTCTTATGATGTACTCTGCATATAAGTTAAATAAGCAGTGTGACGATATACTGCCTTGACATACTCCTTTTCCTATTTGGAACCAATTCAAACATGAATTATTAAAATTATTTGTGTAGATTCTTATATGCAGTTTCTACACCTACATCATCCAGTAGAAAGCAAATCATGTAACAGATGCTCAAAAAGACTGACCACTGCCATCAATAAGTAAATACATGCATTATATTGCATTTCTTTTTAACCATAAAATTTTTCTCTAGAAAATCAAAGTAATTCCTGTTTATCACTTCTTCCTTCATCCATATTCCTCCTTGTTTGCCCATTGGCTATACAGAACTTTAGTTTTACATTTGTTTTACATTTGCCTAGAAGTGTCCTGCTGCAAAAAGCCTTCCTAATAGGTGAGATGATTCAAGGCCAGACAAGGGTATCAGATGCTACAACACTGATGTGAGGTGGCTGAGCTTGCAACAATCTGCTGGAGAAATTCCCTGTACTGGCTACTCTCCCATCTCCTGCATTGCCAGGCTGATTCTTTACCACTGTGCCACCTTGGAAGATCACAGAGAACCTCAGAAGCTACCCCAAACCTACTGTCCAACAAGCTTATTAATGAAGTGCTGGAGAGTTAGCTAGAGGCAGTGGGGCTCACCAACTTTCTGTGCATAAAAATTATCTAGGATTACCTGTTAAAAATACATACTCCAAGTACACCCTGAGAAATTCTGGTTTAGAAGGTCTAGGGGAAAGGGAAGTACGAAACCTAGAAATCTGTATCTTTTAATAAATTATCCATGAAATTCTGAAATAGAATAACTAATCAAAACATTTATATTATTTTTCTTAACTCATATGAGGAACAACGTTTGCCCCCCCCCACCAAAAAAAACCCACTTAAGTCATGTCTTTTCACAATAGTCTGCGTGTGAATTTTAACAATTCCAACATCTTATTTACTGTGTGATCTTGAATAAGTTATTAAAACTTACTGTCTTAGAAATTTCATCTGTAAAATGATCATCATTGTAAATAATGCAAGTGTGGTAGGGATTAACGTTTTACCTATTCTAGTTGTTTTTGTCATTGTAATCACTATTATATCCTCCCTGAAGTGCTTACAGTGGTGTCTCTAAATTACCAGGGCCCAAGGGCACAACTTACTAGTTTTAAACATCTCTAAACCAAATGATTAGAAAACTCTTGCTGGATCCCTATGGTATACTCATACTAACAAAGCCTCTTTTCATATTTTAATAATAAGCAGCATTAAAACAAAAAGAACAATGCAATTGTGCAAGAAGAAATTAAACTGAAGCTATGTGATGGGACAATAACATTTGCTGAGCAATATTAATCATTGTTGACAGCACAAAAATGATCTTGGGGCCATGCTGTGGGGGTGGGTTCATGGACTAAGAAATTTCAACAAAACTGGAATAATAGGATTCTATATCATTGTTTTTCACATCCTTTATTCAGAAGTGGGGTCAGGAAAAGAAAGAGAATGCCCAAGTCTCTCATATCTACAACAGTTGCTAGTTCCTCCCCGGCCCCCCCCCCCCACTATACTTATTGGTAAGATGCAGCGGTGAAGAATCTGCCTGTCTGTGCAGGAGACGCAAGAGATGCAGGTTCAATCCCTAAGTTTGGAAGATTCCCTGGAGAAGGAAATGGTAATCCACTCCAGTATTTTTGCCTGGGAAATCTCATGGACAACAGGAGCTTGGCAGGCCATAGCCCATGAGGTTGCAGAGTTGGATGTGACTGGTCACACACAAGATGCCCTGTATGCTAGATTCTTCACGTATATTAGGCTGTTTTGAGGAAGAAAATGAAAATCATACACAAATAAATTCTTAAAATGGGATTGTTATTCAGACAGACAGTCAGTCAGAAGAGGTGATACAACATTTGAATTACTAGCTCTTAGAAGTGGGGTCTTCACAAAGCTCCTGCCCCTTTCCTAGCAGGAGGGGGATTTCCAATGATACAGGTTCAGGATGGTAGCTTGCCTCTCCCCTGGAAGAAGACAGTTAATTTCCGATCTTTCTCTACAGCTATACTGGGTCTTCTTCTGGGCCTAAGAGAAAGAGATCTTGCTCCCTTTCCTCAGTGGTTTATAGCTTTGGTCCCATAAGTAAGAAAGGGCAAAGGATCCTGGCACTATCCTGCCTTGTGCATAGCACCGTGGCTTCTCTGCCTCAAGCCTGGACACAAGGAGGTTTTCTGTGGTCTCCTGCTATGCCCTCAATCCTTCCCATGTGCATCTGTTGAGATTCGTGGAGAAGAACCTGCTAACTGGTGATAATTTCCACTCTATCTGTGGCTCCCAGCAGTATTATCTTTGTTCTAGACCATACGCTACTTGACTTCCATCAACTTACAGAAAACCTGATCTGAATTCTTCCTAGTTTTTGTGACACTCTATCTGCCCCAGGTAAACAAGTGCTTATATCCCATCTGACAAGCATGACCAAACTTAGGCAGGTTTTCTGTTAACTCTAGGTCCCTGACCTTGCATTTCTTATAGTGTTTACTTTAGAAAACTTTTAGCTATAAACTATTCCATCCCTTTGAGATGCGAATCTTTTAAAAAGCCTCTTGCCAATTTTACAACCCAGGAAAGCCTTTCTCAAGGAAATCAGAGTGCTCCTTCTGAAATGTATTCATCTTGAAAGAAAGATAGTGTCCTTTTCCCCCAATATATATGGAAGAGTAGGAATTAGCCTATCTTCAGTGGATGTTTTGCTCCAAGTTGCAAAATTACTTCCTGTCACAAAACTATGTGAAGTTTATTTTTCCTTTGTGAAAGTGTTAGTCACTCAGTAGTGTCTAACTCTGCAACCCCATGGATTAGCATCCATGAGATTCTTCTCTGTCCATGGGATTCTCCAGGCAAAAATACTGCAGTGGGTAGCCACCCCCTTCTCCAGGGGATTTCCTGAACCAGGGATCTCCCATATTGCAGTAAGATTCTTTACCTTCTGAACCAACAGATAATGTCAGTTAGCAAATACAGATAGCCCATGACTGCTCTCATCACCCTCACTAATTTTCTACTAGCTCACCCCAGGACTTAAAAACCTTCTTGCCCTTTGCTTCTATGGAGTTGAGCTCTGGACTCTCTCCTATTGGAATAGCCTTGATTAAAATCTTTATTGCTTGTTTAACTTTGACTAGTGCATGCTTTCTTTGGCATATCTCTCCTTTGAGAAACCCTTTTTTCATTAGATTTTATGCTAGTTTAATTACCCTAAGATTTTTGATATGTGCAAGAAAAGTTGTTATCTGAATTTTTTATGGCTTTAATGATAAAGGTTACACTCTTCCCAGCTTGCTACTCCTTAAATAAAAACCAGAGGACTTTATGCTTTTATTATAGTCTTTGGTGAATTCAGTTGAATGTAAAGGCACATTGCAAGAATGGAGGCAGTACATTTGAATGTTAGAACACATAGCATTCATAAATAATAAATAGTCTGAGGATGTACCCCCAATTATCAATAAGGAAGTGAAATCAAAAGGATTAGAAGCACTGAAAAATATATTAGAGAAGATTTAATAAGCCACAACCTTGGGAAATTATCAACAAAGGTCTTTTTTTATTGTATTACAAAAACATTATCATTACACTTCCATGATAAAAAATTGAAAAACTAGACCAAAAAAAAAAATTTCAGACATCATACAAGAAGAAGTACAAAACAATGTAACCACAAAAAGGAAGAAAAATAAACAATTTAGCCTCACAAATGCTCTGGGTTTCTGAGAATTTAAGAGAGCTCAGTGCAGCAAAGAGGAATTCAGTGCTAGCAACTGGATCTGAGACAAGGAAAGAGACTAAAGTTCAGGAAAAATGAAAGTAAGCTCAAATGAAAATGCAATTAAAAAATGAAAATGAAAATGTAAATAACATAAAGAAAAAATGAAAATGATTGGGAAAGTAGTGGAAATGGAAGACAGAGAAAAGGAATAATTTTCATATTATTGAAATTTTTGATGAGGAAAACTCAAACAAGGGACCAACTTCAAAATTTTTAAAGTTCTAAATCTTTAAAACCCCTATGCCAACCAGAAATAGAAAAAGATGTGAATCTGCATATTGAAAAAACTCTCAAATTACCTGGAAAAATTAACCCAGAATAATTAGCTCTGAAACATTTTAATACAATTTTTTTTTCAAGGCTTCCAGGAAAGTAAATTAAAAAGTCAAAAGAAGATTGGCAGAATTTTCAAAACCAACATATAAAGTAAAGCAACAAGGCAGCAGAATTTAAAAAAATATTTTAAACAGCTTTATTGCAATCTGATTGAAAATGTGTATAATTTAAGGTAGACAATTTGACCATTTGATATATGTATACACTTATGAAACCATTACCACAACCAAGAGAATGAACATAGTAATTTCCCTTGCCTCTGTAACATCAGTAAGCAACCACTGACCTGCTCTGTCACTATATTTACAGTTTGTATAAATAGAATCAATGTGCTTATTGACAGATTGAGCCCCCTTCCCCCACTCAAAGTCTGCTCTGTCTAAGGAAGGACAATTAAAATGAAACTCTCACAAGGGTCATTTCTTATACGAGTTCAGCCACATGCCTACATAATCATGATACTGATATGAAACAACCTAAAAAAGAGTCTCTAATCTCTTATAACAAATATTTTTAAGGGTCATTCCATAGCTATTTTATGCTTCACTGAGATATATTGATAGAAGTGGGATACAGAAGGCATTTTTGAACTCTTAGTTATATTTTAAACATTACTTAGCTACAAAGATGAATCAGACAAAAATCCATATCAAAGGAAATTTAAATATAAAGGGGAAAACAGCCATACATGGAAGTAACTCTAAAGCAAATGCTTTCCTAAAAAGATGCAGTAACAAAGAAATATTCCAGCTAGTAGCCCATTTATGATGCAGACAAAACTTTAACAGCCATCCTGAAAATCTACACTTGGCAGACAAAATAAGTTGAAAAGACATCATCAATCTAAGCTTTTTAAAAACCATAAAATAAAGAGCATTCTCTGTGTTCACATTTGCAAATTCATCCTTCCAGCAAAGCTCAAACAGCACACAGAATTAGCTGAAGCATTCAGTTCAAAATTAATACTGAAATAGAGTTCTGAAAGCTCAAATAATCACCCTCACGCGTGCCATGAGAGAGGAATTTAGCTCCGCCTAAGGGGCAATATGTTTCATAAAACCCCTATCTTTTTCTTCTTTGATATAGTGCAACTAGTCTAATGGGTTTTGCCTTTTAAAAATCTTCTAAAATCTGCAGCAAAATAACCCAGAATTACCATATCCTCAATTAAACATACTATGCTGCTCTGAGGATTGGAATTGAATATAGTGTTTACCAAGACTGCAAAGTCTGAGAGTGGCCACTACTCTATTAACCGGCTAATCTGAGCCCTAAATGAGAACATTAAAAGGGCAATATAGATCTCTTTGAATGGAAATAATATTTAACCTGATAAGTTGTCTTTTTTCCTGGATTGCAGGTGCTACACATTCTAACCATGTCTAGTATCTCAAATGTAGCCCATTTTTTAAGGTGCATTTCAAACATCAACTTCTGAATGCCATCCTTGATTTTCTCAGAATAAGGGGAAGTCTTTCTTTGAACTTCTTTAACACTTTCTATTCCACAATTTTTAAATATATCACTACTTTTAACACAGTATAGTTATATGTATCATCTCATTCTACAGGATTTCAAATTTTTTGATCCCAAAATATGTTTTATATACATTGCTAAATTGATATCTTCAAAGCATCTGATATGTGTCTAATGCAGAGCAAATTAAGAAATTCTTAAAGTAACATAGAAAGGACAACACATCTGTTCATGAGAATAGATAGTTCTATTTTAAAATTCTATTAGTATAAGTTCATTTGAAAATAAAACTTGGTCCTACTATGGATTCAACATTATTTTTTGGAATTTCTAAAATGTTCTAATTTCATAATTTTACTTGTCATTTTACCTTAAACACAGAAACAGATTTGAAGAAAAATGTGGAGGAAGAAAGTAGCATGGAAAGAAGAAGATAAGAACTAAACAAAATTCTGTAGGAATGAGGTGATAGAACCTGTTTTAATTTATGTGAAATGAATTGAATGGTGTACAATATTATCACAGGCTTATCAATATGAGTGTGAGTCGAAGCTTCTTTGCAAATGGTATAGTAATCCAAAGTCTGAACTGATAAAGCCAATTTGGAAAATTTCCATTTGGAATACGCAGGTGATTTTACTTGAATAGAACATTCATTTTATTTTTTTTGCTGGAGAGAAGAAGCATGTCTCTCAGTAGATTATAGGCAAAAGAAAAAAACCCTAACTTAGGGATGTTGGGCTACACATATCTAAGGAGGATGTGGCAGAACTTAACTTAAAATGTGGCCATGAAGTTGTGTCTCTCAGACACTCTTAAGATGGATTGCTCTAAGGATCAGAGCTGACTGACCATACCATTGCTTTATCACTGGATTCACCTAGATAGGAACATGGAAGCCACACTCGGGTTATTCCCAGATAATAACATGGTGGCCTTTGTTGCTGGGCCTCTACTGCATGAATAAGAAACTTTTGGCACCCTTAGTATCGGGCTGAGGCCTGAGAAGATAGGATGAGCACCACATTTCCTTTCCTTTACCTGAGTTCACTTCTTTTTCTTTCCCTAATGTTAAGATCCTGCATCACTGTCTAAAGCCTCTCACTGACAACTCCAGCTTCTTTTATGATTTGCAAGCATTTCCTTCAATAAATTTCTCAGACTTCCAGTCTTGTCTTGTCTTCTACTACTTTCAGTTTATTTAGTTCAGAATGAAAAAGATTATCCCTTTAGATGTATTTGCCCCACAGATAGAGGCTCAGATTTAAGCCATTCACATGAATACACTTCAGATTTTTCCTATACCCCACATTCTAACTTGTGCTTTACTAACAGATATTTTCTTTATTGCAGTGTCAAGAGCACTCATTTTCAAATACTATTCTGAGAGTTATTCTCAAGCATGCTCTATGGAAAAAAAAATTAAGTGGGTTCCTATCTCAAGATATCATGATTGAGTTTAAAAATACTTTAAAAATGTACAGAATATGTGTCTTTAACCACATCCCCTAAGTTAATTATGTAAATATCATGTATATTAGTTTTCTACTGCTGCATAACAAATTATCATAAATTTAGTAGTCATAAAAATACAGGATTATCTCACAATATATATGGGTCAGCCATGATTTAGCTGTATTATGAGCTCAAGATCTCACAAGGCTGTACTCAAGTTTTTCGGTTGTGCTTTATTTTCATCTAAAGGTTCAAGTAAGAAAGAACCTGTTCTCAAGTACATCCAGATTACTGGTAGAATCCTCATCCATGGAGCTGTCTATTGAAATACCCAAACATATTTGTTGGAGGCCCATTTAGGTCCCTAAATATTGCTCACAAGATCCCCAGTGTATGACTGTCTTCACAGGTATAACATTCATAACATTGTTATATATTTCATCAAGATCAGTAGAATTTCTTTTTCCAGTCTCCTCAGACACAATCTTAGCACAACAAAATATAATTTTGGGGGGAGCATCCCATTATCTTGCCATGTATTATATAAAAACTAGTTAGAAGCAAATCATGAACTCCACTGACAGGCCAGGGGAAAGAATTACATGAAGGCTCAGATCATCGTGGGCCACCTTATTGTCTTTCACTACTTTGGGTTTGGGAACCATCAGCCTAGATGAGGAGAATATGCTTTATCTCAGAAAGTGGACCTTGGTGGTGGAGTGGTAAAGAATCTGCCTTCTCAGGCAGGTGATGCAAGAGACATGGATTAGATGCCTGGGTGGAGAAGGTCCCCTGGAGTAGGAAATGGTAATCCATTCCAGTATTCTTGCCTGGAAAATTTCATGAACAGAGGAGCCTGGCAGACTATAGTCCATGGAGTCCCAAAGAGTTGGGAACGACTGAGCGACTAACACACACACAAATATAAGAGACTACTAGTGTAATATGTGAATTAAGGGATAGAGGCCATAACTCAGAATTCTATTCTCAATCAAGTTGCAGATAAAAGGAATAACTTTTATACATTCAAGGTCTATAAAAAACATATTATTAATGTGCATTATTTCAGAAAAAATTATTCAAATACATAAGCTGTATGAATGACTCCTAATAAATAAACCAAAAAGTATGAAAAACAAGATAGAAAGGTACTAGTATTTGTGATCAATGAAATTGTTGAATGTGTGGGGATGTGTCTAAATAACTATAGAAATTGTGATCACAATCTGTTCAGTTCATTTCAGTCACTCCGTCATGTCCGATTCTTTGTGACCACACAAATTGCAGCACGCCAGGCCTTCCTGTCCATCACCAACCCCAGAGTCCATCCAAACTCATGTGCATCAAGTCAGTGATGCCATCCAGCCATCTCATCCTCTGTCGTCCCCTTCTCCTCCTGCCCCAATCCCTCCCAGCATCAGGGTCTTTTCCAATGAGTCAACTCTTCGCATGAGGTGGCCAAAGTACTGGAGTTTCAGCCTCAGCATCAGTCCTTCTAATGAACACCCAGGACTGGTCTCCTTTAGGATGGACTGGTTGGATCTCCTTGCAGTTGAAAGGACTCTCAAGAGTCTTCTCCAACACCACAGTTCAAAAGCATCAATTCTTCGGCACTCAGCTTTCTTCACAGTGCAACTCTCACATCCATACATAGCCTTGACTAGATGGAGATTTGTTGGCAGAGTAATGTCTCTGCTTTTGAATATGCTACCTAGGTTGGTCATAACTTTCCTTCCCAGGAGTAAGCATCTTTTAATTTCATGGCTGCAGTACCACCTGCAGTGATTTTGGAGCAAAAAAAAAAAAAAACAAAGTCAGCCACAGTTTCCACTCTTTCCCCATCTATTTCCCATGAAGTGATGGGACCAGATGCTATGATCTTAGTTTCTGAATGTTGAGCTTTAAGCCAACTTTTTCACTCTCCTCTTTCACTTTCATCAAGAGGCTTTTCAGCTCCTCTTCACTTTCTGCCATAAGGGTGGTGTCATCTGCATATCTGAAGTTATTGATATTCCTCCCGGCAATCTTGATTCCAGCTTGTCCTTCTTCCAGCCCAGCGTTTCTCATGATGTACGCTGCATGTAAGTTAAATAAGCAGGGTGACAATATACAGCCTTGATGTACTCCTTTTCCTATTTGGAACCAGTCTGTTGTACCATGGTCAGTTCTAACTGTGGCTTCCTGACCTGCATATAGGTTTCTCAAGAGGCAGGTCAGGTGGTCTGGTATTCCCATCTGATTCAGAATTTTCCACAGTTTCTTATGATCCACACAGTCAAAGGCTTTGGCATAGTCAATAAAGCAGAAATAGATGTTTTTTTTGGAATTCTCTTGCTTTTTCGGTGATCTAGCGGATGTTGGCAATTTGATCTCTAGTGATCACAATAGATGGAAAAATGACAGTATACAATTTTAGATTGACTATATATGTATATATACACACATTAACTCTAGATGTTAAAATCTTAGATTTTCAGTGAAGAAAATTGACTAGCAAAACAAATATTCTTCTTCATCTTTGATAATGGGTACCACACTTGTTTTTCTGGTTTCAAAAAGCCTTATACATATATAGGCATATATATATATAATCATTGGGGCTGGTGCACTGGGATGACCCAGAGAGATGATATGGGGAGGGTGGTGGGAGGGGGGTTCAGGGTTGGGAACTCATGTACACCTATGATGGATTCATGTCAATGTACGGCAAAACCAATACAGTATTGTAAAAAAAAAAAAAAAATTTAAATAAAAAAAAGAAAATGTTTGACATTAATTATACCTCTTTATGAAAAGTCATTTAAAAAAATTTTATATTAAAAAAATCCATAATTTGCCCATGTGATTTAAGACAATATGACATAGTAAAGTTAAAGCAAAAAGAAAAATAATAGTCATGGAGACACAAACAATTAATAGATCGATATGTAAGATTTAAAGAGGAAAACACAAAAGATATAAAGCTTCACTTTATGGTAAAGAAACAGACAATTTAAAAACAACCATTCTAGCATTAATAAAGTCAATAAAATAGTACTAAAATAAAAATAATTATACCAAAGGAAACAATAAAAATGATCAGATTTAGCTCCATAAATACCTAGAAAATAGTAAAAGGGAATTTAGTAGGTGCACTTTCTAATTAAAACTGAATAGTTTTTAGAGACTACTTTTTAGTTTCTAGAATAGTTTAATTAGAAACTTTCTAATTGAGTCGTGCTTCCTCAGGCAGCAGCCATGGCGGAACAAGAGGATCCGGTGCAGCGGGAAATTCACCAGGACTGGGCGAACCGGGAGTACATTGAGGTCATCACCAGCAGCATCAAGAAAATCGCAAACTTTCTCAAGTCATTCGATATGTCTTGTCGCTCAAGACTCGCAACAATAAAACAGAAACTGACAGCTCTTGAACTGAGAATAGAGTACATACAAGCCAGGGTGACAAAAGGTGAACCCCTCACCTACGACTGTGCCATGCTGCTGCTGGGAAGCTTACTCTTTCAGCAGGCAGCCTCTCGTGGGAAAGGCCCCAGCAGCCTTCAACTCCTTCCCCTCTCCTTAAAGAACAAGAGGGCTTATTCTTGTTTTTCTTTTTTTCAAAAGTGTGGCCTTTGGGCTCTGCCATGCACACCCAGAAGTGTGATGTGGCGTGTGGGGAGGAGTCCGGGGACCTCTTGGAAACATTGTTAGGCATTTTACCTCTTCAGTAACGTTCTGTAGAAGTACATGTCAACACATTTGAGGCACTGAGAGCCAAAAGCCTGGGACTCTGTCAAGGTCCTCCCCACCTCTCTCTCTCTCTCTCTCTCTCTCTCTCTCTCTCTCTCTCTCTCAGTCTTTCCTTATAGCTCTCATTGCCTGTGCATTGATTCTATAAACAGTCCTTGTCTGCTTCCCACCTTTGGCTGGGGGTGGGAAGCAGTCTGGGCTGAGATGCCCTGGTGAGGTGGCTGCCAGAGAATGTTGTTGCTAACGCACTAGTTTCTTGTCCTTTGGGGGAGGTCAAGGCCAGGCCCCCACTTGGCTTGAAAAAGGACATTTTCAGAGTTTTCTGTCTGTCACTTGGGGTGTCTTTACCTCTCATATTTCCATAATAAACTCCTCAGCTTTATCTGACTGCTGTGATTGTGGTGGGGAGAGGAGCTAGAGACGGGGTGCACCTCTTCCACAGAAATCTGATGTGTGGGATTCTTAATCTAACAAAACTTTCAGATGTAGCCGTGTGATCAAAGCCTAGGTGGCTTGCAAGCTGGAGCCCCCATATTTGGACTTTGAGCTCATTCATCCTGGGAATCCTTTGGTCATTCAGCAGACATTTACCAAGTACTTACTATGTAGGGACTTTATGCTCAATAAAATATACAGTGCTAAAAAAAAAAAGAAACTTTCTAATTAAAACTTTCATCAAATAAGTAAGTAAAAATTTTCTACTCTTTGAATATTCAAAATCATCCTTTTAATAAATATTGTATCAAGGTGGTATTTAATATACTGTTAAGTCAATATTTAAAAGTAAACACAGACAAAAATTAGTTGAACAAAGGTAACTTTATAAATCTAAATGCTCTCATTATCTGAAAATAGAAAGGAAAAAAATTAGCTGAGTTGAATAAATCAAATGGTAGAGGAAAAAAGTAATCTAAGTAAATTAACATGCTAAAAAATAGCAGCATTCAAAAATATAAAGGTTGTATTGTTTTAAAGTAACACTAGAAAATAACTGGAAAACTGAGTCAAGAAAAATATACACAGAAATAGGCTTTTGCAAGAGAAAGAAACTATAGCAATATATTGGATTTGAGCAAATATAATACACTTTAGAAACAGTTTACTTTTAATGATTTTTAAAAACAAATGGTTTTCAAAAACGTAAAGTTTTAAAGAAAAAGAAAATGTGAATTTACTTTAAACTAACTTAAAGTGACATAATTTTATGAATGAATTTAGACGTTAATAAAAATAAAAAATTAACAAAATATTTAAGCTAAATTTTTAATTAAATAGTATAACTTTGGTGTGATGTTCAGTTATAATTGAGAAATAGTCTTCAGTATGAAGACTATGGACTCTGTAATGACATAAAAAATGCTTAGAAGAAAATCAAGTGAAACGTTGAATAAATATTTCCATAGTTACTCTAAATGTTAAATTAAAAAATTTACTATAAATTCTATAAGATCTATAATAAATTCTAAAGACAAAATTATGTCCAAATGTTAACAATGATTGTAATTTCATATCTTTCATATATTTTTAAGCTTCTTATAGTTCTTTGATGCAGGTATTATTCTAGGTCCAATGATTTCAACAATAAAAAGAAAGAAAGAAAAGAAGAAAGAAAGAAGAGGAAATAGGGAGGGAGGGAGAGAGAGAAAAACGAACAAAAAACCCTCAACCTCTCAGAGCTTCTAATCTAATGAGTGAAATAAAGGTGTGTGTGTCTGTGTGTCTGAAAATACAGGATATACTATGACTCCTGAAAAAAGAGATTGGGATGAAGAATGATGTGAAGCTATCATCACAGATAAAACTTCTCTGAGGATTTGTTATTTAAGAGGAGATCTAAATAAAGAAAAGGAATTGAGCCATATGAATATTTGGGCAGGTTGATCAGTTTAAAAGAATATTAATACAAGGCCCCAAGGTGGAAATATGCACTGAGGTTCCAGGAAAGGTAAGAGGCCAGATAAGGGTGTTGTAGCCACGCGTTCCAGGAAACGAACTCACTCAGGACAATGCAGATAGTGGAGTGCAGTTTATTACACAGGCGGGCCCAAGGTAGAATCTCCTCTTAGCCAAGACCAGTTTTTGTAAAAACCTTATAAACCCTAAGTGTATGTGCTCAAACCCACCTCCCCAAATTCTCCGAAACTAGTTTGAACAAAGGAAAAGAAAGATACAATCAAAGTTAACCTGTGATTCATATGCCTTAGGCCTAGGTAGTTAACACTGAACAATTATCAATAGGCCTGTGATCATACCCCAATAAGCATAATAGAATTTATGATTCTATTTGGTTACACAGAAATTAAGGTATTCTTTTAGGCAACGGAGAGTCTAGGTATGAGCCCTGGGGCTTTTCCATCCTGGGGGTCTGGTTTGCCAGTTGGTATGTCGTTTCCATAGATACTGGGCATTTAGCTCAAAGTCCACAGTATGACCCAAGATGGAGTCCTGCTTTCAAGATGGAGCCTGTTCTGTCTGTTTCCTCCCTCAAGGGGATTGAAGTAAGGGGATTGAGTGGATTGAATAAGAAGAAGAGTTATAGATGTTTGACATCATACAGGGCCTTAGGAATTATGTAAAGGATTCTGGATTTTCCTCTGGGGTGGGACGGTTTTGATTAGGGGATGATGTGATATGATTTATGTTTTAAAATTATTCTCTTGGCGGCTTAATAGAGACCCATGCCAAGTGAGACAGGAGGTGAAGAAAGAAGAAATAAGAGCAATTAAAAAAGAATATCACAAGCAGAATATTGTATTAGTTAGGGATTTTTTTAATAAAATATGTATTACTCTAATAGATTAGATATATGATTCAGCAATGAAAACCTGGAGAAAATACTTGTATTTATAAATGGGTAAGGTTTAAACTTGTAAAACTTCATATAAATTAATGAGAATACTACTGTGACCACCACAATATTTTAGTTATTAAAAGTTAATTAACAGAAAAGAGATTATACTAATTAAACAAATCTGAAAATATGCATACTTACTGGCAACCACAAAAATGCAAATGGAAACACTGTAACAACCCTGATTACTTATTGTGTTAACATTTTTATTTTTCAAAACACCAATGCACAAATATAATAGGGTCCTGTGGGAGAAGTTTTACATATATTGCTATTTTAATGTGTTTTTATTAGGCCTAGATAGGTTTATATCCTTTGACCTAGAAAGCATAACTCTTAGAAAATACCTTATGGAAAAAATAATTTAAAATATGCTTATAACCTAAATTGTCTCAGAATTTATAAAAATACAAAACTTAGAGAGACTTTTAAAAAGCCAATTAAAAAAATAGGGAATGGCCAAATAAACTGGCTGGAATATTTATGAAACAATTAAGAAATCTACTGCTTTATGTAGAAAACTACTTATAGTATTTCTAAGTGTGAGGGGCATGTTATAATATTTAACATAAGATGTAATAAAAACCATGTATTTAAAAGTGCTATAGATATAGAAATATACTAGAAGAAAATATAACAAAATATTAATGTTGGTGATATTTATCTCAGGTAAATATGTACTTTTTTCTTTGTTTTCTTAAAATTTCACATTATCTTTAATAAGGACATATATTTGAGTACAGGTGTTTTTAGATTATGTTAAATTCAATGAATTGCATTATTTAGTAGCAATCACTAAAGTGCGCTCAATAGAACACAAAGAGCACTATTAAAAAGGGAGTTAGAACCCATTGGGTTGCACATAGGAGACCAACTCAAGGAGAAAGTATCTGTTTTACTGGACTGTTGAATAAGAGATCTGAGTTCAAGGCTGCCAGTGAGGCTATAAAACTTAGTGGTGAAATTCAGGAAAGGAAGTCTTTATAAACTGTGTACATTAAAATATGCATAAGATACATATCGGGGTAACATCTAAAATACTATGCGTGAGTGAAGTTCCCAAGGAGAGCAATACCTAGAAACTGGAAATAGGAGCTTGGTAAGCCTTTCAAGTTTTTGAGATTGCATCAAAGTACTGCATTTTGGACTCTTTTTGTTGACCATGATGGCTACTCCATTTGTTCTAAGGGATTCCTGCCCACAGTAGTAGATATAATGGTCATCTGAGTTAAATTCACCCATTCAAGTCCATTTTAGTTCGCTGATTCCTAGAATGTCAACGTTCACTCTTGCCATCTCCTGTTGGACCACTTCCAATTTGCCTTCATTCGTGGACCTCACAGTCCAGGTTCCTATGCAATATTGCTCTTTACAGCATCGGACCTTGCTTCTATCACCAGTCACATCCACAACTGGGTATTGTTTTTGCTTAGGCTCCATTCCTTCATTCTTTCTGGAGTTATTTCTCCACTGATCTCCAGTAGCATATTGGACACCTACTGACCTGGGGAGTTCCTCTTTCAGTATCCTATCATTTTGCCTTTTGATACTGTTCATGGGGTTCTCAAGGCAAGAATACTGAAGTGGTTAGCCATTCCCTTCTCCAGTAAGACCTACAAGACCTTTTGGACTAACACCCCAAAAGATGTCCTTTTCATTATAGGGGACTAGAATTCAAAAGTAAGAAGTCAAGAAACACCTGGAGTAACAGGCAAATTTGGCCTTGGAATATGGAATGAAGCAGGGCAAAGGCTAATAGAGTTTTGCAAAAAGAACACGCTGGTCATAGCAAACACCCTCTTCCAACAACACAAGAGAAAACTCTACACATGTACTTCACCAGATGGTCAACACTGATATCAGATTGATTATAATCTTTGCAGTCAAAGATGGGGAGCTCTATACAGTCAGCAAAAAAAGACTGGGAGTTGACTGTGGCTCAGATCAAGAACTCCTTATTGCCAAATTCAGACTTAAATTGAAGAAAGTAGGGAAAACCACTAGACATTCAAGTATGACCTAAACAAATTCCTTATGATTACACAGTGGAAGTGAGAAATAGATTTAAGGGACTAGATCTAATAGACAGAATAGCTGATGAACTATGGGTGGAGGTTCGTGATATTGTACAGGAGACAGGGATCAAGACCATTCCCATGGAAAGAAATGCAAAAAAGCGAAATGGCTGTCTGGGAAGGACTTACAAATAGCTGTAAAAAGAAGAGAAGCCAAAAGCAAAGGAGAAAAGGAAAGATATAAGCATCTGAATGCAGAGTTCCAAAGAATAGCAAGGAGAGATAAGAAAGCCTTCCTCAGTGATCAATGCAAAAAATAGAGGAAAACAACAGAATGGGAAAGGCTAGAGATCTCTTCAAGAAAATTAGAGATATCAAGGGAACATTTCATGCAAAGATGGGCTCAATAAAGGACAGAAATGGTATGGACCTAACAGAAGCAGAAGATATTAAGAAGAGGTGGCAAGAATACACAGAAGAACTGTACAAAAAAGATATTCACAAACAAGATAATCACGATGGTATGATCACTCATCTAGAGCCAGACATCCTGGAATGTGAGGTCAAGTGGGCCTTAGAAAGCATCACTATGAACAAAGCTAGTGGAGGTGATGGAATTCCTGTTGAGCTATTTCAAATCCTGAAAGATGATGCTGTGAAAGTGCTGCACTCAATATGCCAGCAAATTTGGAAAACTCACCAGTGGCCACAGGACTGGAAAATGTCAGTTTTCATTCCAATACCAAAGAAAGGCAATTCCAAAGAATGCTCAAACTACTGCACAATTGCATTCATCTCACATGCTAGTAAAGTAATGTTCAAAATTCTCCAAGCCAGGCTTCAGCAATACGTGAACTGTAAACTTCCAGATGTTCAAGTTGGTTTCAGAAAAGGCAGAGGAACCAGAGATAAAGTTGCCAACATCTGGTGGATCATGGAAAAAGCAAGAGAATTCCAGAAAAAAAAACACCTATTTCTGCTTTATTGACTATGCCAAAGCCTTTGACTGTGTAGATCACAATAAACTGTGGAAAATTCTGAAAGAGATGGGAATACCAGACCACCTGACCTGCCTCTTGAGAAACCTGTATACAGGTCAGGAAGCAACAGTTAGAACTGGACATGGAACAACAGACTGGTTCCAAATAGGAAAGGGAGTACTGTATATTGTCATCCTGCTTATTTAACTTCTATGCAGAGTACATCATGAGAAACGCTGGGCTGGAGGAAGCACAAGCTGGCATCAAGATTGCCAGGAGAAATGTCAATAGCCTTAGATATGCAGATGACACCACCCTTATGGCAGAAAGTGAAGAGGAACTAAAAAGCCTCTTGATGAAAGTGAAAGAGGAGAGTGAAAAAGTTGGCTTAAAGCTCAACATTCAGAAACTAAGATCATAGCATCTGGTCCCATCACTTCATAGGAAATAGATGGGGAAAGAGTGGAAACAGTGGCTGACTTAGTTTTTGGGGGGCTGCCAAATCTCTGCAGATGGTCATTGCAGCCATCAAATTAAAAGATGCTTACTCCTTGGAAGGAAAGTTATGTCCAATCTAGATAGAATATTAAAAAGCAGAGACATTACTTTGCCAACAAAGGTCTGTCTAGTCAAGGCTATGGCTTTTCCAGTGGTCATGTATGGATGTGAGAGTTGGACTGTGAAGAAAGCTGAGTGCCGAAGAATGGATGCTTTTGAACTGTGGTGTTGGAGAAGACTCCTGAGAGTCCCTTGGACTGCAAGGGATCCAACCAGTCCATTCTGAAGGAGATCAACCCTGGGATTTCTTTGGAAGGAATGATGCTAAAGCTGAAACTACAGTCCTTTGGCCACCTCATGCGAAGAGTTGACTCATTGGAAAAGACTCTGATGCTGGGAGGGATTGGGGGCAGAAGGAGAAGGGGACGACAGAGGATGAGATGGCTGGATGGCATCACTGACTCGATGGAGGTGAGTTTGGGTGAACTCCGGGAGTTGGTGATGGGCAGGGAGGCTTGGCGTGCTGCAATTCATGGGGTTGCAAAGAGTCGGATACAATTGAGTGACTGAACTGAACCGAACTGAAGCCTTTCAAACTTCAGTGAAAGTCCTCCACGGAGGAGTCATATTTTAATAACAAAAACCATACCCAAGAGTTAAAAACATTAGAACAAGTGGTTAAAAAACACTAACAAAAATAGATTACTACAATAATGTCTAAAGCCAGTCTTCCACAAGAACAATATGATGTACCAGTCATTTAACTCTTTGTTGGAGTAAAACTTATAAAATGCAATACCTTTAATAAACAGAATTCAGTTCCTAACCCTTACCACTGATAATGCCCAGCATACAATAAAAAAAAACTACTATTTATGTGAGGAATAAGAAAAATATGGAGGAATGTGATCAAGTAACTTTCAAAATCACCACCTGCTATACTCCATTTTTGAGGAATCATAATATGTAAAACATGCCAAAAGCTCTCTGAAATTTACAAAAATCTGCTTAATGTTGTTTAATTCAGTATTTCCCAAACTTATTTCGTGATTAAAAAAAATCATCAGGGAAACAATATTCTGAAGAATACTTTGAGAAAAAAGCTCTCATGAATTAAAAAATATAATAATCATTCTAGTTGGGTAATATGTTTTAGTAAAAGATGTAAGTTTGCAGTGTCTCTCCAAAAAATATTTAAAAATATATCAAGTTAGCAGCGTCCTCCCAGAAACATCATATGCAAATGGGTGACCCTGCCTTTTGAGTCTCCTGCCATGGGCACATCTACTGAATCATTTCCATCAAAAAGTACTCTGATTTCCCACATATTTTCTGTTTCGCTTATTAATTTCTAACCCAAAGATTTTGTGTTTATATCTCTGAAATGTATCTGAACTTTCCAAAATGTTAAACACCTCAGAGTACTACATTAGTGATACAATGTTAATCATGTTTAAAATAAAATGATCATTGAATTTTAAACAAGGGTTCCTCAGAGAGCTACTAACTGCTCTGTTTTGCATCTTCATGCCTAATTTCATTATTACTTCCTCCTACCATGGAGAACATTATGTTCCTCTGAAACTTTTTTTTTTTTTTTTTTGCTGTTTATAAAGCTTTGGGGACCATGCATATGAATTTTGAAGATTAATTCTGAGTGCCTCTCTAACTCAAACTTCTAAAATATAAACAAGAACAAGTAAGCAAACAAAATTAGATATTTCTATGAAAGAAAAAAAGGCACTTAGTTTATAAAGATAGGAAATATATTTTAGCTAATTATCAATTAAGAAATGTGGAGTTATGAAAGTTATTATGAGTGCAGAAAATTCCAAATATCAAGTAACTTCCTATTTAACTTCAGAAGAGATTAAATAAATTTATTTCTGTTTAATTTCTGGCTATATTCATTGAAGTAATTTATCTAGATATCTCAGGCCAGAGTCATTTAATTGTTCTTCCTCATACAAGGAAAGATAAAGAACATCTCTAGCTTGGAGGAAATATTTTAAAGTGCTCCATTCCCAGGTTCATTTTGACATTAGCATATTCCAGTTTGCCTATGTGGACCTAAAATAGAAACATATATATGACCATAACTCACACATTTATACAGGAATTCTAATCAGTCTTTCTGTTTTAAGGAAGAAGTCCTTTGCTACTGACCCATCATTCTGTAGAATAGGCACTCATACATTATGTGGGTGGATGGCCATGATTTGTGAAAAAGAGTTTGAAAGAGAAGAACTCAAACAAAGGAAGAGATGAATATTAACATGTGTCTCATATCCTTGGAAAGATTTGAGAGTCAATTTCATTCATTGAAAACAAAAATAGACTGCTAAGGAAAGAGATCAGTTCTAAAATTTATCATCTCTACATGCAGTACAACCAGGCATGGTGTTCCCCCTGACATGCTACAATACAAAGTACACAGTACCAGTTCTGAAGTATACTGGCCAAAAATATTGGAACTGAGTATCATCAAGCTTTTGTCTCTAATTTCTAATTCACAGGAAACAGAGTGGACAGAATAATAATTGTACCATAAGGAGGAAATCAGACAAAGCTTGAATTGGCTCCTTCTGTCAAATGATGTGGTTTCCTCAAAAGTCAATGACAGAAAAAAAAAGAATGGCAACAGTGAACATGATTAAAAGAGAATTTGCTTGAAATTTGATTCAAATGAACTACATATAAAAAGTTGTTAGAGGGCACATGGGAAAAATTAAAAAAGGATTTAGTATTAGAATACATTAACACATAAAAATATGTTAAAAATAAGTTTTGCTGGTGTTATAATAAAGTTGTTACATAAGAAACTGTACTCAGATTTTTAAAGATGAAACTATATTATTTAGGGTCAACATGCAGTGAAATTATTAAGATAGTTATTAAAAAGTTTTCACAGTAATAAAAAGAGTTTAAAAAGACAAAGATACACAGTGAGACACTGGTACTTGTTAAACACAGAGGGTCATTACTGAACATAGTCTATTCTCTCTAATTTTGTGTATTGTACATTATCAAATCTTAGATACTAGCCAACGCACCACTAAAGAACAGGCAAGAATTAAACTATGACCATCATCAACTGTGAGCTATATTCCAACCTTAGAGATATTAAGAGCTAAAAAATTAAGTGTACCTTAGAATCAAGGAAATTTTGTACAGTTGGATTTTTCACTTAAAGAAAAAGAAGATGACATTTTGGAAATTACAAAACATGTATAATATCATGTAAGAATCGAATTGCCAGTCTATGTCCGATGCAGGATACGGCACGCTTGGGGCTGGTACACGGGGATGACCCAGAGAGATGTTGTGGGGAGGGGGGTGGGAGGAGGGTTCATGTTTGGGAACGCATGTACACACGTGGTGGATTCATGTCAATATGGCAAAACCAATACAGAATTGTAAAATAAAAAATAAATTAAAAAAAAAAGAAGTAGAGGTGGGGTGGGATTCAGAAAGGTGAATGATCTCAGTTCTTTTGGAAGGGACTCTACCTGGCAAGATAGGTCACTGTGCCCCTTCCTGAGAGAGAAGGCAGGTTTAAACATAAACAGCCATGAAAAGAATGAACAGAAATAGACTCACAGACATAGAAAACAAACATGAATATCAAAGGGGAAAGGAGGGGAGGGATAAATTAGGAGTTTTGGATTAAAATATATATACTATATATATATATATATATCATATAGAAAGTTAACAAGGACCTATTGTATAGCACAGGGAAATATACTCAATATCTTGTAATAACCTATAATGGAAAAGAACCTAAAGAAGAATATATCTATCTATCTATCTATCTATATCTATCTATCTATCTATCTATCTATCTATCTATCTATCTATATATATATAATCACTTTGCTGTATACCTGAAACTAACACACATAGTAAATCAACTATAGTCCAATATTTTTTTTTTAAATAGGAATTTTGGTGTGTGTATTTGCCTGGAGAAAGTTTCTCTCTCACATAGCTCATTGGTTTGCAAAGAGTCACTTAGAAATTACTCTTAAAACATAGTCCAGAGGACCCTGACTCCTACATTCTTGGGAGAAGAGAAGCTCCTAGATAGAAAGGAACTTTCTTTGGAAGGATGCAAAATTTAAATGGGAGATTATGTAACAAGGTTATAATTCAAATTATAGATCTAATTTTTCTCTGCATATTCCCTTCTTTCTTTCTCTCTTCTGTGAAGAGCCTTCTCTATTATTTAAGTCACTGGAAAGCAAAAACAATAAAGCACTAATCCCTCACCTCAACTATATATATATGATTTCCTAAAAGGAATGTTCCATATAAGCCTAGAATTAGAGAAAAGGAGAGAGAAGTGAAGTGTACCTCTTACTAAGTGGAAATTAGAAGATGGCCTGGGTAAAGAGCATAAAAGGAAAGAATAAATCTGATTACATATAGATCTATTTCTTTTACTTTAACCTTTGGATTCTGTTGCTTTTGCTACAAGTTAAGAGTGTTGCCTATACCTGAAATATACATTATAGCCCATTCTCAGTGTATAATATTCTGCCATTCATACAGAGATAAAAATTTGCAGAACAGAGAATAATATTTGTCTTGTTGGAGGTTTACAGGAACATTATAACTTGACCTACCAGAACAGCTGCAAGAACAAAGGATTCTGACATCAAGAAGTTTGCAACTACCAACCATACCCCTTCACCTTTTAGTATAAAGAAAGCTTGAATTCTCACTTGGGTATGATGTTTTTGGGGGACACTAGTCCACCATCTTATTCATCTGCTGGCTTTCCAAATATAGTCACTATTTCTTGCTCCAACAACTTGTCTCTTGATTTACTGCCCTGTCATTTGGCGAGCAGTACAAGATTAGACATGGCAGTATGAGGGAAAAGATAGAAGGAACTAAAAGCTGTTCTTGGGTTTGGGTTTTCTCCATAGAGACTTGGTACTTAAGGACAATCTGCCATTTGACAATCTGCGTGGACATTTGTCAGAAGGAAAGGACTTTGAGTCCCTAAACTCATAATACAGACAAATGAGTTGTATATAAGTTAAGTAAGAAAAAGCTAAAACAGAATACAGTGGGCTGTAATGTATTTTGGGGAATCTTGAGGGCAAGAGAAAGGCTAACTGCCTGCTTTGGAGACAAAGCAGGAAAGTGTGATGGTGTAGGGATTGCTCTTCACACCAGAGGTTGTTGAGTAAGGAATGAAGATTTGGAGACTGTCTCCAAATCTTCATTGCCTTAGAGTCCTATCCAATGGGTTGGCTGGGAGAGTCTAGGAAACGTAAGAAGAAAGTAACTGAAATTATTCCCCACTATGTACCCAATTTCAGAGGGAACCACTACAAGCTACTGCTGTGAAGAAAGAAGCATCAAGGAACCGAAGGCAAAAGAGCTCAGCAGGAAACTTTTGGAAAGTCACTAAAAGGCTTCAGGAGAGAAAGAGTCATCTTTAAACATCTGGCACTCACATAGAACTCAAAGCTGGCACACAAAAGTAGAAGTTCAAGTAAGAACTGTCTCCTCTACCTTTCCCCATTTTAACCTTGATGGGAGAGCTAAACAGCAGGGAGTGAGTAAGGAAAGAGATGAGCACAGAGAACAAAGAGACACTTACTGTGTTCTAATTTCCCACCACAGTCTGCAGTGCCTTAAACTGGAAAAGGGGGAAGACTTAACACAAGTGAGGATGTCTGTGGCTCAAAGGGACAGCAGTACTGTTTATTATCAAACACATGGCAGAAAATTCATGACTTTGCTGGAGTTTTTAATGCAGGGACAAGACAAAAATAAAATTTTATTTGACAATCATTTTTTCTTTTGGTATGTTGTTAAATAGGATTACTGTACTTTCTTAATGTGGAGGAATCTTCTCCAGGGGTTAGGCTAAGTAATCATATTACAGGATGGTCTTCCCAAATCAACACTGAAGTGACTAGGTGAATTTCTCCTGGATGAGTTTGTGTTCTCAGGTTCATATTTACCAGACCACTGAAGTCAATTAGCATCCATGGAGCTGGAAGCAACATCTCTTCATCTACTCTTTTTCCTCAAGTAATGGGTTCTAGTAAGACAAGCTGGAACTTCGATCCTTTGCTGCAGTCCTTGCATTTAGACAAAAGTCTCCTCAAGCAGCAAAATACAAATAAACTATAAGAGACTAAAAATAACTGTGAGCATTCACAGTTGGGGCAAACTGTAGACAAGATACAAAAAGACCAAAACAACTTGACTGCCACTTCTGAAGAGCTGGGAGCAAAAGCAAGGGGTGGGAGAAAAATCAGAGTACTCTGCATGCCTCCTGCACCCTAAAGGGGTGGACAAACCACCTAAGCCACCCCTCTGGTCCGACCCCTGGACACACCCCTACCTACTCTCACTCTATATAAGGAACCAGCTTGCTCCTCCCCTGAGCCAGAGAGTGGACAAGGGAGATTGTTGCTTGTTCTCTCTCCCTGCTTTGTAGCAGGGCCCCCAAAAAAGCCTTGTCTAAATTTCCTGCCTGGCCTCTGATCAATTTTTTAAAGAGTAAGGAAGTCGATCCTGGTCCATAACATTAGGAACAAAATTTTTCTTGATAAAGTGGCCATGGTCCTACCAATGGCTTTAATGCCTGATTGGAAGAGTTACTGAGTTAATACCCTGCTAGTATTTGATGTCCCATTAACTCTCAGGACTTATGAAAAATTAGGCACATCAGAGACTAAACACTGAATCAGCACAACTTTTGAGACCTTGAAGCTAATGAAAGGCATATCCTAAATGGAGCTGCAAATGGAAAAACATTCATCTTTTTTTTTTTTTTTTAAGGCATCAAGAACACTTCTAGATGAGACTGAGTTCAATCACATATTTAAAAGCACTGAAATCTCTTTGGACATTTAATTCTGTAGGGCAAATAATTGTATTTCAGGGCTTTGTTTTAAATTTTGATGTCTTTAACTTTCAGAGAATTTTAATCTTTAGACTTTTATTTTCCCTAGGAGTTTGATATGATTCTAAAATTTGGGGCATCTTTGTATTGTTGGCTTTTATTGTCAGAATGTCTTTATAGATTAAAATTTTAATTTATAATTTAAAAATCAGTAACATTTATTTCTAAATATAGAGGATAGAAGAAGAATATAGTCTGAGTGTTTAAGCTTGAATTCTCTTTATTGGCTTCTGAAAAGACTAGGGCCATATATATGAACTGTTCATATTTATCTCATCACAATTGGTTTTGCAGTTTTTAAGAAGCCACCTAGAAAGTGAAAAACATGTTAGAAACAACAAAAATAGAACTAGAGAAACTAGTTGGGAGCCTGCTACATAATTTTTGTGAGAGGTGATGAAAACAGTAACTGTGGTAAATGCTAATGGAAGGTGAGGAGAGAGATTGAGGGAGATTCAGGGGGTATTCAGATTTCGTGACTGACTGAATTTGGGTGGTGAGAAATAAATGATAGGGGAGACTAACAAGATGCTCATATTTCTGGCCTGCAAACCTGGGTGAATGGTGATGTCATTCATGGAAATACAGACTAGTAGAGAGATAATTAGGTCAGGTTGTAACTCACTGAGCTTGAGTTGTTTGAAGTGCCTGTGACACTTTGTTGTGAAACTCTTTTATAGATATTTGGATATAGAGAACTGGTATTCAAAGGAGAAATTTATCTTGAAGGTACAAATTTGTCATTGAATAACAAACTATAGCAATAGATGAGTACGAACCACTCTGAAAGCACACTGTGATAGAGAAATGTCTCAGTATCAGGAGACAAATGTTTAAGAGCAGAGGGAAATGGTTAAAGAAAACAAGAGCAAACATTAGAAAAACATACATTTCTCCTGTGACTTGATAAAGCTTCACCTCAGATTGCTCTCCTAATGCTCCTGCAAAGTCCACACATAGGAATTACTCCTTAACCTTAAGAAAGGGTTTCTTCTTTCTTCTGCTCTTCCATAAAGAATATGAATCAACCTACAACTTAACTGCTATATGTTTTACTCGTGTTCTCTGATTAATTTATCTTACACTTCTTTCCACCCACCCATTATAAGTGTAATCTTGACAGCAGGAACTGCATATGAATCATGATTACTAGATCTTCCCTTTCCTGTATTACAATGAATTATCCTGTATTAGAATTATACAATGCTTTTAACACTCAGAGTCTAATCTGTCATTATTGCAAGGTGGTCAGAACAGTGGTTAAATTATGTTACAGAATTTTTTCTTACAATGAACAAAACTTATAAAATCAGATTCTAGGGATCCTCAGATTAAAATTCTCTAACTTTATATATAAAAAAACAGTCAAGAATTAAAATAGACATTTCACAAAATCTATGAAATCCAGAAGACAATGGTTCAACATATTTAAATTATTGAAAGAAAAAAAAATAATAAACCAATTTTATAAACAGGCAAAATGTTTTTCAGGAATTGGCAAAACAGAGAAAGTTCAGGAAAACAAAACCTGAGATTATTCATTACCAGCCGTCCTTAAGAAAAGAAAATGGTAAAGAAAGTTCTCCAGTCAGAAGTATTGACACAGTAGCAACAGAAATTTTGATCTACACGAGGGAAGACAATCAGAAATAGTAAAAATTGTTCTAATTGTTTTAAGAGATATTTGCCTATAAGGTAAAAATTCTTACACTGCACTATCAACTTTCTTTATAGAAATAAAGGTATAACTAATCATACAAAGAATGGGAGAAGTGAAATACCATTTCTTGTAAAGTACTTACACTATTCAGAAAATAAAAATATTGCTTCACTTTAGATTATGATATATTAAATAAATATACCATAAACTTGAGAGCAACCTCTAAAACACTTTTATAAAAGATATAATAAAATAGATCAATAGCGTAGATAAAATTATACCATAAATAATACTCAATTTAGCAAAAGGCAGGAACAAATTTTTTTTAAATAATGAAAAATAGGACAAATAGAAAGCAACAAGCAACATAAATAAATGGAAGATGAATACATACATCCAATATGCTAAATAATAATTCTCACTGTAAATGGTGCATACACTTCAATTAGAAGACAGCAATTATCAGAGTGTACCAAAAAAAGCAAAACTCAAGTCTATACTGTATACAGTAAACCTATATTACTTTAAATATAAAGATATAAATAGGTTGCAAGGAAAAGGTTGGAATATATATATTGTGCAAATACTAGTGAAAGAAGGCTGAAGAGATTACATTAATGTCAGACAAAGTAGGAATATTATCAGATATATTAATATCATAAAGAAGTCAATACATCAAGGTGACAGAATTCTTTTGCATTTATCCAACCCATAATATCAAGAACATAAAAATGAAATTCACCATATTAACAAGCTAGCAGAGAAAATTACATGATCATATCAATAGATGCAAAAAAAGCATTTGTTAAAATGCACTATATATTACTGATAAAAACCTTCAGCAAGTTAGGAGTAGAACGAAACTGTCTCCATGATAAAGACTATCTACTAAAAACCTTCAACTAATATCATACCTAATTATAAAAGACTGAATGCTTTCTAAGACTGGCAATATCTTCTCATTACTCCTACTTGGTATCACAGTTAGGATCTTAGCCAGAGTAATAAGGCATAAATAAATTAATAAATGTAGTATATAGATAGATAAGACAAAAATAGAACTTAATTTATTCACAAATCATATGATTAACCTCTAAGAAATCTCCACCAAAACACCTATTGGATCCAATAACTGACTTTAGTAGTTGGTGGAATAAAATCAGTATACTAAATTTTATTGTCTTTCTAATTATTAGCATTGAAAAATTAGAATAAATTTAAAATTCTATTTACAATATGAAGACATACAAGACCTTGTAGAACTAACACACACAAAAAGGTCCTTTTCATCACAGGGGACTGGAAAGCAAGAGTAGAAAGTAAAGATATACCTGGAGTAACAGGCAAGTTTGTCATTGGAGTACCAAATGAAGCAGGGCAAAATCTAGCATAGTTTTGCCAAGAGTTAGAGTAAACACCCTCTTCAAACAACACAAGAGATGACTTTATACAAGGACATCACCAGATGGTCAATACTAAAATCAAATTGATTATATTCTTTGCAGCTGAAGATGGAAAAGCTATATATAGTCAGCAAAAACAAGATCGGGAGCTGACTGTGGCTCAGATCATGAACTCCTTATTGAAAAATTCAGACATAAATTGAAGAAAGTAGGGAAAAACACTTGGCCATTGAGGGATGACCTAAATCAAGTCCCTTATGATTATACAGTGCATGTGACAAATAGATTCAAGGAATTAGATCTGATAGATTACCTAAAGAACTATGGACAGAGGTTTGTAACACTGTAGAGGAGGCAGTGATCAAAACTATACCCAAGAAAAAGAAATGCAAAAAGGCAAAATGGTTGTCTGAGGAGTCTTACAAATAGCTAAGAAGAGAAGAGAAAGGCAAAAGAGAAAAGGAAAGATATACCCATCAGAATGCAGAGTTCCAAAGAATAGCAAGGAGAGATAAGAAAGCCTTCCTCTATGATCAGTGCAAAGAAATAGAGGAAAACAGTAGAATGGGAAATAGAATCTTCAAGAAAATTAGAGAAACCAAGGGAACATTCCACGCAGGCACATTAAAGGACAGAAATGGTATGGACCTAGCAGAAGAAGAAGAGATTAAGAAGAAGTGGCAAGAATACAAAGAACTATAAAAAGAATGTCTCAATGACCCGGTGAAAGTGAAGTCGCTCAGTCATGTCCAACTCTTTGCGACCCCGTGGACTGTAGCCCACCAGGTTCCTCCGTCCATGGGATTCTCCAGGCAAGAATACTGGAGTGGGTTGCCATTTCCTTCTCCAGGGGATCTTCCCGACCCAGGGATCGAACCCAGGTCTCCTGCATTGCAGGCAGACGCTTTAACCTCTGACCCACCCGGGTAACTAACCATTATGGTCTGATCACTCACCTAGAGCTAGAAATTCTGGAATGTGAAGCCAAGTGGGCCTTAGGAAGCATCACTACAAACAAAGCTAGTGAAGGTGATGAAATTCCAGTTGAGCTATTTCAAATCCTAAAAGATGATGCTGTGAAAGTGCTGCACTCAATATGCCAGCAAATTTGGAAAACTCACCAGTGGCCACAGGACTGGAAAAGTCAGTTGTCATTCCAGTCCCAAAGAAGAGCAATGCCAAAGAATGTTCAAGTTACTGCACAATCACAGCCATTTCAAATGCTAGCAAGTTCATGCTCAAATTCCTTCAAGCTAGGCTTCAATAATACATGAACCAAGAACTTCCAGATGTTCAAGCTGTATTTAGAAAAGGCAGAGGAACCAGAGATCAAATTGCCAACATCTTTTGGATCATAGACAAAGGAAGGGAATTCCAGAAAAACATCTTCTGCTTCATTGACTACACTACAGCCCTTGACTGTGTGGATCCAAGCAAGCTGTGGAAAATTCTTAAAGAGATGGGAATACCAGACCACCTGACCTGCCTCCTGGGAAACCTGTATGCAGGTCAAGAAGCAACAGTTAGAACGAGATATGGAACAATGGACTGGTTCCAAATTTGGAAAGGAGTACCTCAAGGCTGTATATTGTCACCCTGTTTATTTAACTTATATGCAAAGCACATCATGTGAAATGTAGAGCTGGATAAAGCACAAATTGCAATCAAAATTGCTGGGAGAAATATCAATAACATCAGATATGCAGATGACACCACACAAATGGCAGAAAGGGAAGAGGAACTAAACAAACCTCTTGATGAAGGTGAAAGAAGAGAGTGAAAAAGCTGGCTTAAAACTTAACATTCAAAAGAAAGAAGATCATGGCATCCGGTCCCATCATTTCATGGCAAGTAAATGTGGAAAAAACGGAAACAATGAGAGACTTTTTCTTGGACTCCAAAATCACTGCAGATGGTGAATGCGGCCATGAAATTAAAAGATACTTGCTCCTTGGAAGAAAAGCTATGACCAACCTAGATAGCATATTCGAAAGTAGAGACATCACTTTGCCTACAAAGGTCCATATAGTCAAAGCTTGGTTTTTCCAGTAGCCATGTATGGATGTGAGAGCTGCACCATAAAGAAGGGTGAATGCTGAAGAACCGATGCTTTTGAACTGTGCTTCTGGAGAAGACTCTTGGGAGTCCTTTGGATTGCAAGATCAAACCAATCAATCCTAAAGGAAATCAACCCTAAATATTCATTAGAAGGACTGATGCTGAAGCTGAAGCTCCAATACTTTGGCCACCTTTTGTGAAGAGCTGACTTGTTAGAAAAGACCCTGATACTGGGAAAAATTGAGGACAGGAGGAGAAGGTAGTGACAGAGTATGGGGAGATGGTTCGATGGTATCATTGGCTCAATAGACATGAATTTTCGCAAACTCTGGTAGATAGTGATGGACAGGGAAGCCTGGTATGCTGCAGTCCATGGGGTGGCAAAGAGTCAGACACAAATGAGTGAACAACAGCAACAAAGAGCACTGATGAGAGAAATCTTTAAAAGTTATACATTAGTGCAGAGATATGCAATGATCAAAGATCATAAGGCTCATCATTGTTAAAATTCCAGTTCTCTCCAAATTGATCTACGAATTCAAAACACAGTTGACCCTTGAACAATGTAGGTGTTTTAGGGATGCTAACCCTCCAAATAGTCAAAAAGACACGTATAACTTTACAGATGACCCTCTCTATCAATGGTTCCTCATCAGTATGTTCAACCAACTGTGGATCATAGTACTATCTATGTGTAGTATTATAGTGCATATTAATATTTAGTTAAAAATATCTGTGTATAAGTGGACCCATGCAGTTCAAACCATGTTGTTTAAAAGTCAACTGTAATCCAAATCATAATTCCACTCTTCTTCTCTTTGGTAGAATTTGACAAGTTTAGCCTAAAATTTATATAAAAATGCTAATTATCTTGAATAAGCAAAATATATTGAAATTGAAGAACATAGTTGGAAAATTCATATTGCCTGATGAAAAGATTTACTGTAGTCAAAACTACAGTCAAAAACAAGATGTGATATTACTGTAAAAAATGTATCAATGAAACAGAATAGAGAGCATAAAAATAAACCCATACATATGTGGTCAATTGGCTTTGTTGACAGATGTGTCCAAGTAATAAACAGAAAAAAGATAACATTTCAATAAAGATTCTGGAAGAATTGGACATCATATTCAACATCATAAAATTTTTTGAACCATTTCTCTCACCACATTAAAAACAACTTGAACTATATTATGTCTAAATGTAAGACCTAAAGTTACAAAATTCCTGAAGGAAACAGAGAAGAAAATATTTATGAAACAGGGTTAGGCGAAGTATCTTAGGACATAAAAAGTACTAAGTATGCAAAAAGAAATTGAATTTGGCTTCATAATTAAATGTTCTCCAAACACATATAGAAACATAAGGACAATCTACATACTGCAGAAGAGTATCTGCAAGACATGTATTTAACAATGAGCTTGTTATTTTTTAAATGATTCTTACAACTCAATTACAAAGTTACAAGTTACCCAATAAACAAATGGATCACAGATTAAGATTTAAATGAGTACTTTAAGAAGATTGATATGTAAGACAACTACATATGAATAGATAATGTCATTTGCCACCTGAAAAAATGCAAGTTAAACTAAAAGTGAACCAAGAGACACACTTAGTGGCTAAAGCTGAAAAATTTAAAAGACAATACAAAGCACTAGCAAAAATGTAGGACAGCTGAATATTTCATACATGCTTGTGAGGATGTGACATACAAAAGCCAGTTTGGAAACCCATTTGGCAGTTATTTTAATGAAGCTAAATCCTAAAATGCCACAATCACAAACCTCAACATAAATTCAGGAGACATAAAAACATATGTCCATACAAAGTTACCTCCACACAGTTTTTATAGCAGTTTTATTCACAGGAGCAAAAAAAGGGGGGGTTTATCAACTGGTAAATGGATACAGAAATTGTGGTACATGCTCACAATGGAATAACATTCATCATCAAAAAAGAATATTGATACATGCAACTACACATTCATTCATAACAAAATAATTATGCTTAATGAAAAAAGTTGGACATGAAAGGCTATAATGTATGATTCCATTTACATGGCATTCTGAAAAAGGCAAAAATGCAGACACAGAAATAAGATCAGAGATTGCATAGAGGAGAGGATGGAGGGATCGAGTACTGATTTAAAGTGGCATTATAGAACTATGCAGTGAGGTATATAGTCTGTATCTTGAGTGGCAGTGACGGCTACATAACTGAATACACTTGTCAAAACTCTGAACTGAACATTTATATCTAAAAAGAGTGAATTTAACTGCATTTAAATTATACTTTTTTATTTTTTTATTTTATATATATATATATATTTTTATTTTACTTTACAATTCTGTATGGGTTTTGCCATACATTGACATGAATCCATCACGGGTGTACATGCGTTCCCAAACATGAACCCCCCTCCCCACCCCACAACATCTCTCTGGGTCATCCCTGTGTACCAGCCCCAAGCGTGCCATATCCTGCATTGGACATAGACTGGCAATTCGATTCTTACATGATATTATACATGTTTCAATGCCATTCTCCCAAATCATCTCACCCTCTCCCTCTCCCCCTGAGTCCAAAAGTCCGCTATACACATCTGTGTCTTTTTGCTGTCCTGCATACAGGGTCATCATCGCCATCTTTCTAAATTCCATATATATGTGTTAGTATACTGTATTGGTGTTTTTCTTTCTGGCTTACTTCACTCTGTATAATCGGCTCCAGTTTCATCCATCTCATCAGAACTGATTCAAATGTATTCTTTTTAATGGCTGAGTAATACTCCATTGTGTATATGTAACACAGCTTTCTTGTCCATTCATCTGCTGATGGACATCTAGGTTGTT
Source organism: Oryx dammah (assembly GCF_014754425.2). NCBI lineage: Eukaryota > Metazoa > Chordata > Mammalia > Artiodactyla > Bovidae > Oryx > Oryx dammah. The sequence continues at coordinate 80,996,789 of NW_024070186.1, read as the reverse complement.
TCCATGTCCTGGCTATTGTAAACAGTGCTGCGATGAACATTGGGGTACATGTGTCTCTTTCAATTCTGGTTTCCTCGGTGTGTATGCCCAGCAGTGGGATTGCTGGGTCATAAGGCAGTTCTATTTGCAATTTTTAAAGGAATCTCCACACTGTTCTCCATAGTGGCTGTACTAGTTTGCATTCCCACCAATAGTGTAGGAGGGTTCCCTTCTCTCAAAAAATTAATAAGCAGAAACCTTAGTAAAAAGAGAATTGGGAGACCAGAAGGGGAATCCTCACAAGCCTCACCCAGCAAGGATCGCCAAACCCAACAGAAAGACCTCTTCTTCCTGGCAACAACTCAGTCAATGAAGCCACAGATTCTTGGTTTACTACAGACCTCTCAGTTTATTTTTCCCCTTTGTAAAAGAGTTCTCCTTCCCCTGCCATGAAGGAAGATTTGCATGCAGTTCAGATGCATGCAGTGGCAGATCCTATGATGCAGTTCTTTGTGCATCTTGAATAAACCCATTTTTGGCTAGAGAAATAATTGGCAGTCTATTCACTTTAGGTCAACCTTCAATACACATGACCTATAAAAGAGAAACATGGTTTCAAGTTGTTATTTTCCTTTATCTAGCTGCTTGACCCGGAGACATCTATTACTTAAAAATTGTCCCCAAACCTTGTATTTCTCACCAATAAATTATGGTTTTAATTTTTCTTAAATAATTTGTAGTGCTCTTTCTAACTGATTAAGTTATTATGGGAATTAAATTAACTCTTACTCAGCAGATAAGCCAAATTAATTCAATACATCTTATTGATTTTTAACTCATTGATTAAATATTTTCACCCCAAATGTCCACAATCCCTTTGTACTTCAAAGACATCTGTAAAATAAGCAGGTTGGATTGCATCCCTGATTGCTCAATTACTGGGAACAACTAGAATATGAAAAACTGGTATATTGAGAACTAGATCCAAAAACAAACAGGGAATCCTAGAAAGATGTATTTTTCCAGAGTTTGAATTGCATCAGTATCATGAATAGAAATTGTCCAGAGCATGACTAAATCTGTATCTTTATGATTTTTCCTCAAAAATATTTTGAGTGAGAAAGTAGGTAAAGAGAACACACATATTAGTCTTTACTGTGTTTACTAGCAGCAGTAAATACTTTTGATCTATCACAAATGATTTAAAAATGATTGTCTACAACTACAAAATGTAATAAAACTTTCAGTATAATTTAGACTAATAACTGAACATCAGCATATTCCTTCTGAAGGTGAATTTGTATTTTAGATTACTCATGAATTGAGACATAGCATTTTATGTAAGGGACAAAAGTCATAGATCCCATTAAAGATATTTTTAATGTTAAAACAAGTATTTCAAAATCCATCATTCAGCCAAAACAGCTCTTTGTTATCAGGGATTGTGTATTTCTCCTGTGCCTTTTTGGCGTATATAAGAGCACTATTTCTGACACATGGTATATACTGAAATTATATTGATAACTTTTAAATAGTAAAAGTCCTGGAAAGTATAAACTTTCAAAACAATTATTATTCATTTATTAAGTTCATGTTAGGTGCAGGAGGAGAAGGGGGAGACAGAGGATAAGATGGTCGGATGGCATCACCGGCGCAATAGACATGAGTCTGAACAAACTCCACAGGACAGTGAATGACAGGGAAGCCTGGCGTGCGCTGCAGTCCATGGGATCGCAGAGTCGGACACAACTTAGCCACTGAATAACACAAAAGTTCACACTGACAGACCTCAAGTTATATTTAGCAATAACTTATTTTGTAGGTAAAGTGAAAAATGCATTTTCAGTATACTAGAGCTTCAGATAGGACTTGGATGTTTATTTTGATGAAGATAATTTCTGAACTTTTAAATATTTAAGCCTAATTACTTACAACTTCTGAAACTTTCCTCTGACTTTAAATGGCTCATGTGATCATTGCCTTGATTTCTGGAAGTAGCAAGTCTCTTCATTTGGCTGGTGATATTAGGTTCTAATTCTTGAATTAATTTTGGAGTAAAGCAGATACTTATAATCATTCATTCAGTTTCCAAAGATGTCAGTCTTAAACTCATTTTTGTCCCCTTTCTTTCCAGATAATCATGTCTTTTGGATTTTACTAGCAGAATATTTATTAAATCTGCCATAATACTCTATCCATTATCCCTGTGATTATACTTTCCATGTTGTAGTACAATCATCCTCTCATTATTTTTGCTTCTCTCAACCTCTCTATTGATGGAAACTTAAGGTTGTTTGTTTTATACTCACAGTGCCTAGGATAGTGTTTGGCACATAATAGGTACTCAGTAAATGCTTATTGACTGGATGAATGAATGAATGAGTATTTTTAAAGCATCAGTTAGCTGCTTGGGAAATCAATTTGCTTAACATACTATTTTATGAATCCCTCTTCATTAGAACACTAAAAAGAGTGACAGGTATTTGTGATGAAACAAAGAATGCACTGAGTTCTAAGAAGAGCCTCCCATTACAACAAAAGGCAGCAATTACACTTAAATACATATGATAAACTACAACAGCAAAATTAACCTATGCTTATATAAGAAATTTTAGTTTTTTTTTTTTTTTTAATGTACGAGAGCAACAGTGAGAGTTTCAATGCTTACTTTGGTTAAAACTAATAATTAATTGGGACCTTCCCAGGTGGAGTAGTGGTAAATAACATGCCTACCAATGGAGGAAATGTGGTTTCAACCCCTTGGTTGGCAAGATACCCTGGAGAAGGAAATGGCAACCCACTTCAGTATTCTTGCCTGGGAAAAGTCAAAGATGGAGGAGAATGGCAGGCTACAGTCCTGGGGCTAGCAAAGAGACAGACACGACTTAGCAACTGAACAGCAACAACAATAATCTATCAACTTTCAGTTCAGTTCAGTTCAGTTCAGTTCAGTTCAGTCTCTCAGTTGTGTCTGACTCTTTGCGACCCCGTGAATCGCAGCATGCCAGGCCTCCCTGTCCATCACCATCTCCCGGAGTTCACTCAAACCCATGTCCATCGAGTTGGTGATGCCATCCAGCCATCTCATCCTCTGTTGTCCCCTCTTCCTCCCGCCCCCAATCCCATCTAGCAGCAGAGTTTTTTCAATGAGTCATCTGTTCGCAAGAGGTGGCCCTAGTACTGGAGTTTCAGCTTTAGCATCATTGCTTCCAAAGAAATCCCAGGGCTTATCTCCTTCAGAATGGACTGGTTGGATCTCCTTGCAGTCCAAGGGACTCTCAAAGAGTCTTCTCCAACACCCCAGTTCAAAAGATCAGTTCTTCGCTGCTCAGCTTTCTTCATAGTCCAACTCTCACATCCATACATGACCACTGGAAAAACCATAGCCTTGACTAGACGGACGTTTATTGGCAAAGTAATATCTCTGCTTTTTAATATGCTATCTCGGTTTTCTTCCAATAAGTAAGCATCTTTTAATTTCATGGCTGCAGTGATATTGGAGCACCAAAAAAATAAAGTCTGACACTGTTTCCACTGTTTCCCCATCTATTTGCCATGAAGTGATGGGACCGGATGCCATGATCTTCATTTTCTGAATGTTGAGCTTTAAGCCAACTTTTTCACTCTCCTCTTTCACTTTCATCAAGAGGCTAAGTTCCTTTTCACTTTGTGCCATAAGGGTGGTGTCATCTGCATATCTGAGGTTATTGATATTTCTTCCAGCAATCTTGATTCCAGCCTGTGCTTCTTCCAGCCAAACGTTTCTCATAATGTACCCTGAATATAAGTTAAATAAGCAGGGTGACAATATACAGCCTTGATGTACTCCTTTTCCTGTTTGGAAACAGTCTGTTGTACCATGTCCAGTTCTAACTGTTGCTTCCTGACCTACATATATGTTTCTCAAGAGGCAGGTCAGGTGGTCTGGTATTCCTATCTCTTTCAGAATTTTCCACAGATTCTTATGATCCACACAGTCAAAGGCTTTGGCATAGTCAGTAAAGCAGAAATAGATGTTTTTCTGGAACTCTCTTGCTTTTTCCATGATCCAGATGTTGGCGATTTGATCTCTGGTTCCTCTGCCTTTTCTAAAACCAGCTTGAACATCAGGGAGTTCACAGTTCATGTATTGCTAAAGCCTGGCTTGGAGAATTTTGAACATTACTTTACTAGTGTGTGAGATGAGTGCAATTGTGTGGTAGTTTGAGGATTCTTTGGCATTGCCTTTCTTTAGGATTGGAATGAAAACAAGTTTTCCAGTCCTGTGGCCACTGCTGAGTTTTCCAAATTTGCTGGCATATTGAGTGCAGCATGTTCCCAGCATCATCTTTCAGGATTTGAAATAGCTCAACAGGAATTCCATCACCTCCACTAGCTTTGTTCATAGTGATGCTTTCTAAGGCCCGACTGACTTCACATTCCAGGATATCTGGCTCTAGATAAGTGCTCATACCATCATGATTATCTGGGTCATGAAGATCTTTTTTGTGCAGTTCTTCTGTGTATTCATGCCACCTCTTCTTAATATCTTCTGCTTCTGTTGAAGTGAAGTGAAGTCGCTCAGTCGTGTCTGACTCTTTGTGACCCCGTGGACTGTAGCCCACCAGGCTCCTCCGTCCATGGGATTCTCCAGGCAGAAATACTGGAGTGGGTTGCCATTTCCTTTTCCAGGGGATCTTCCCGAACCAGGGATCAAACCCAGGTCTCCCACATTGTGGGCAGATGCTTTAACCTCTGAGCTACCAAGTCCCCACTATTTCTGTCCTTTACCGAGCCCATCTTTGCATGAAATGTTCTGTTCCCTTGGTATCTCTAATTTTCTTTTTTTTTAAATTTTATTTTACTTTATAATACTGTATTCATTTTGCCATACATCAACATGGCAAAACAAACACAGTATTGCAAAGTAAAATAAATTTTCTTGAAGAGATCTCTAATTCTTTCCCATTCTGTTGTTTCCCTCTATTTCTTTGCATTGATCACTGAAGAAGGCTTTCTTATCTCTTCTTGCTATTCTTTGGAACTCTGCATTCAGATGCTTATATCTTTCCTTTTCTCCTTGGCTTTTCACCTCTCTTCTTTTCACAGCTATTTGTAAGGCCTCCCCAGACAGCCATTTTGCTTTTTTGCATTTCTTTTCCATGGGGATGGTCTTGATCCCTGTCTCCTGTACAATGTCACGAACCTCATTCCATAGTTCATCAGGCACTCTATTTATCAGATCTAGGCCCTCAAATCTATTTCTCACTTTCACTGTATAGTCATAAGGGATTTGATTTAGGTCATACCTGAATGGTCTAATGGTTTTCCCTACTTTCTTCAATTTAAGTCTGAATTTGGCAATAAGAAGCTCATGGTCTGAGCCACAGTCAGTTCCTGGTCTTGTTTTTGCTGACTGTATAGAGCTTTTCCATCTTTGGCTGCAAACAATATAATGAATCTGATTTCTGTGTTGACCATCTGGTGGTGTCCATGTGTAGAGTCTTCTCTTGTGTTGTTGGAAGAGGGTGTTTCCTATGACCAGTGTGTTCTCTTGGCAAAACTCTATTAGTCTTTGCTCTGCTTTATTCTGTATTCCAAGCCAAATTTCCCTGTTACTCCAGATGTTTCTTGACTTCCTACTTTTGGATTCCAGTCCCCTATAATGAAAAGGACATCTTTTTTGGGTGTTAGTTCTAAAAGGTCTTGTAGGTCTTCATAGAACCATTCAGCTTCTTCAGCGTTACTGGTTGGGGCATAGACTTGGATTACTGTGATATTGAATAGTTTGCCTTGGAAACAAACGGAGATCATTCTGTCGTTTTTGAGATTGCATCCAAGTACTGCATTTTGGACTCTTTTGTTGACCACGATGGCTACTCCATTTGTTCTAAGGGATTCCTGCCCACAGTAGTAGATATAATGGTCATCTGAGTTAAATTCACCCATTCCAGTCCATTTTAGTTCGCTGACTCCTAGAATGTAGACATTCACTCTTGCCATCTCTCCTGTTTGACCACTTCCAATTTGCCTTGATTCATGAACCTGACATTCCAGGTTCCTATGCAATATTGCTCTTTACAGCATCGAACCTTGCTTGTATCACCAGTCACATCCACAGCTGGGTATTCTTTTTGCTTTGGTTCCATCCCTTCCTTCTTTTTGGAGTTATTGCTCCAGTGATCTTCAGTAGCATATTGGGCACCTACCAACCCGGGGAGTTCCTCTTTCAGTATACTATCATTTTGCTTTTTCATACTGTTCATGGGGTTCTCAAGGCAAGAATACTGAAATGGTTTGTCATTCCCTTCTCCAGTGGACCACATTCTGTCCGATCTCTCCACCATGACCCACCTGTCTTGGGTTGCCCTGCAGGCATTGCTTGGTTTCATTGAGTTAGACAAGGCTGTGGTCCTAGTGTGATTAGACTGACTAGTTTTCTGTGATTATGGTTTCAGTGTGTCTGCCCTCTGATGCCCTCTTGCAACACCTACCATCTTATTTGGGTTTCTCTTACCTTGGACGTGGGATATCTCTTCACGGCTGTTCCAGCAAAGTGCAGCCGCTGCTCCTTACCTTGGATGAAGGGTATCTCTTCACCACCACCCCTCCTGACCTTGAAGGTGGAGTCGCTCCTCTAGGTCCTCCTGTGCCCACGCAGGCACCGCTCCTTGGACGTGTGGTAGTTCCTCTTAGCCACCACCCCTGACCTCGGACATGGGGTAGCTCCTCTCAGCCATTCCTGCACCATCGCAGTCTGGCACTCTCAGATGCTGCCCCTGACCTTGGACGTGGGGTAGCTCCTCTTGGCCACCGCCCCTCAGGCATGGGGTTCTCCCGGCTTCTGCCCCTGACCTCAGATGTGGGGTAGCTCCTCTCGGCCGCGTTTGATCAACTTTAATTACCTAAAATATCTGAAACTTTTTCTTGGCTGTAAATTGCTCTTGTGATGAATTGTCATCATTTTTGAGAGTAGCTGTTTTGTACAGCAAATAAAACAAACAAACAAAAACGCATAGAGAAACCCAATGTTAAATCTTCCCCTAATTTATAAGTTTTTATACCCCAAAAATTCAGCCATGAAATTAAAAAACACTTACTCCTTGGAAAAAAAGTTATGACCAACCTAGATAGCATATTCAAAAGCAGAGACATTACTTTCCCAACTAAGGTCCATCTAGTCAAGGCTATGGTTTTTCCTGTGGTCATGTATGGATGTGAGAGTTGCACTATGAAGAAAGCTGAGCACCGAAGAATTGATGCTTTTGAACTGTGGTGTTGGAGAAGACTCTTGAGAGTCTCTTGGACTGCAAGGAGATCCAACCAGTCTATTCTGAAGGAGATCATCCCTAGGATTTCTTTGGAAGGAATGATGCTAAAGCTGAAACTCCAGTACTTTGGTCACCTCATGCGAAGAGTCGACTCATTGGAAAAGACTCTGAAGCTGGGAGGGTTTGGGGGCAGGAGGAGAAGGGGACGACAGAGAATGAGATGGCTGGATGGCATCCCTGACTCAATAGACGTGAGTCTGAGTGAACTCTGGGAGTTGGTGATGGACAAGGAGGCCTGGCGTGCTGCGATTCATGGGGTCACAAAGAGTTGGACATGACTGAGCGACTGAACTGAACTGAACTGAATTGTGTTATTCAAGGTCAAATTATTTATAAAAAAAGAAACCTGCTCAAGAAATTTTTAAAAGTACAAATTAGTTGTAACATTTGCTGTGTTAATTACATCTAAAAATATTCCATACTGTTTTTTCTGTTAGCACTTAAACATCTGTTGGTATCTGCAAAGATTCTCTTTGATTCCTGAGTAAATTAAATGATGTTTTCCTTGAAAAGAGTCTAAAATATGACAATAGGCTACCACTAGGATAATTGCCTTAAAATATTATTATCAAAGCAGCCAGTTGCTTTGGTGTTGACCAATGTTTTGGAATTTGTGAGTTTTCTCCCTCTTGATATCAATATGCTTTCTTAAAAGGCCTATAAATAAAAAGCAAAGACTATCAATAAAAACCAGTTATTTGAGGTTTAATCTTAATATCAGCAATCCACAGCTTGAGCAAAATTCTTTTGTAACACTAATGCCAGTGGATCAGAGTTTTTCAAAAAGTTATATGTCATTAATGTTGTTTTTGTTTAGTTGTAAATCGTGTCCCACTCTTTGCAACCCCACAGACTATAGCCCATCAAGCTTCTCAGTCCATGGGATTTCCAAGGCAAGAATCCTGGAGTGGGTTACTATATCCTTCTGCAGGGGATTTTCCCAATGCACGGATTGAACCCATGTCTTCTGAGTCACCTGGGAAGGCCCATGGCATTAATGTAGCTCAGATGTGGGTTCAATCCCTGTGTAGGGAAGATCTTCTGGAGAAGAAAATGGCAACCCACTTCAGTATTTTTGCCTGGGAAACCCCATGGACAGAGAACCCTGGTAGACCACAGTCCATGGGGTCAAAAAGAGTCAAACACGACTTAGTGACTAAACAACAATTTACTAAGATACCTATAATATCAAAACAATGAATTATTTCACAGTTAATTATTACAGCATATAATTTATTTATTCTTCAAAAAGTTCCTGAATATCTGCCATTTTTAGGCGCTATGCTAAGCAATGAAGAAAACAGATGATTCAGATGATTGCAATTCTTGCCTCAAGAAATTCAAAGTCTTTGTAGACCAATAGGCAGGAGGAAGAATTTTAGAAGAGAAGAACATTAATTTCAAGTCAGCCAATACAATATAAGCATCCAGAGCAACTGTAAAAATAAAAGTAACCATATAATAATAGTGAAAAATCACAAAAAAATCTATATCACAATTTATTTCTAAAATGTAAAATATATCTAAAGTTAGTCATTACCCAAATATTATTAAAGCTCTGCTAGGAATTTTTAAGATCTACCTGCTTCATATTTTGTGTTAGTTTTGCCAAGAAGCTGGAATCATGTGCCTGATTCATGGAAATTAGTTTCTTCATTTCTTGTATCCACAAGTAAATTTTTGAGAAACTTTTAAAAGGTGAAATGGAGTTTAGTAAGCAGAAATTTTTTGCTGGAGATAATTGTTTTGATTTTGCATGTAAAATTCCTATCAGAACTTTAATAAGTGGTCAAATTCAGTTTTTTAAAGATTAAAACTTGAAAATAGCATGATGATGCTATACCTTTATTAGGATTTATATTTTTCCTGCAATTTATTGTTGTTATTCAGTCACAAAGTCATGGCTGACTCTTTGGAACCTCATGGAGTGTAGCACACCAGGCTCCTCTGTCCACTATCTTCTGGAGTTTGCTCAAATTCATGTCCATCGAGTCAGTGATGCTATCTAACCATCTCATCATCTGCTGTCCCCTTCTTCTTTGTCTGCAGTTAGGGGTCTTAAAATCTTCCACTGATGGATGGTCTGTCTATTTCAACTTTATTCCTGTTCATTTTAAGCAGCCATCATTTTAAGTAAATAAAATTTTACATCATTCTTATGTACTTAAACTTCTGTCATTATGAAGCATTCTATTTATTCCAATTAATGCTTTTTTTTTTTTTTTTTGGCTAAAGGCTACATTGTACTGTTACCATAAAACAAAGTGAAAGTGTTAGTCAATCAGTCGAGTCCAACTCTTTGTAACACCATGGACTGTAGGTCACCTGGCTCTTCTGTCAATGGAATTCTCCAGGCAAGAATACTAGAGTGGGTAGCCATGCCCTTGTCCAGAGGATCTTCCTGACCCAGCGACTGAGCTCAGGTCTCCTGCATTGCAGGCAGATTCTTTACTGTCTGAGCCACCACAGGAAGCCCAATATGTTAGTATAGTTCCAGCAGATTCCTTGAGGTTGGTGTTCCTAAAGTATATCTTTTCTACCTGTTCATTCCAAACTTTTTGTTTACTCTTATAAGAAAAAATACACAGACTACTTTTAAAATTAATCTGAAAATTCTTGTCTTTTAATTAAGGTATGCATTCCATTAACATTTAATGAATTTACTGATCTATGTTAATTTTATATCTAATATTTTATTACTTTTCTTTTAACCATACACGTTCTTCATTGTGTTTTCATTTTTTTCCATCTGATGGACTAATCAAGTATTGTTTATTATCTCATTTTAGATAAGATTGTTAATTATACATTATTTTGCTATACTTTTAGCAACTATCCAAGATATAACAATCTCATCCTTGACTTATCATGGTCTGATCATTTAGTATTAATTTACAATACACTTTGAAAATAATGCTAGGACTTTTCACACTTTCCAATTCTATTTACCAACTTCCATTTTTCATCACTATAGCCATGCATTTTAATTTTGCATATATTGAAACTAAACCACATAAGATATTCTGCTTGTTTTTTTCAACTGTCAATGTTTAGTTTTCTCATATTTTTTTCCTTTTATGTTGTTCTTTATTACTTTCTACATTTCTGTGATTTTCTGTTACTTGAAATGTTCCCCATAGTACTTCTTTTAATACAACTTGGCTTGCAACTGTTGATAAAGTGTTCTTACATTGCCCTCTTTTTTTAAAGAATATTTTTGCTTAATATAAAAATCTGGTTTGCAGTTACCTTTTCAGCAATTTTTAAAGATATGATTTTATTGTTTTCTAACTTCCATTATTTCTACTGAATAGTAAGCCATCAGTCCATTGTCGCTCCTTTAAAAATATTTTAATTCTAGTTTCTTTAAATTTTTTTCTTTATTTTCAGTCATCAATAGTTTTTCTATGATGCACCTAAGTAATTTATTTCTCGCTAGGGGTTTCCTATAACTCTTGATTCCATAAATTTCGTTCACTAGTTTTGGAAAATTCTCAGTCATTATCTGTTCAAGTATTGTTTCTGTACCATTTTTTTTCTCTATTTACTTACCATTCTGGGATTTCCAGTTACACACATTTTGACATTACCTCATGTCCTACATGTATCTTAAACTCAGGTTTTCCATTCTTTTCTCTCTGTATACATCAATCTAATTATTTTCTGTAACTCAACCTTTTAAATGTGTTCTCCAATAGAAATATAATTCAAACCACATATGTAATTTCAAATCCTCTTTCAGCTATATTTTAAAAAGCCAAAAAGAAGCAGCTAAAGTTAATTTAAAACTTTTCATTATTTTCTGTATGAAGTCTTTGAAATCCAATGTGTGCGTTCTGTTCACAGCACATCTCAAATTGAAATAGCCAATTTCCAAGGGCTAAGTAGTCACATCTCTAACTCAGGTGTCTAATGTTTTTGACAGTAACTAGAATAGGTCCTAGAATAGGAATTGTCTTACTAAGAATGTATCTACTGTTGAATTGTTACCTTCAATGATTGCAGTTTTACTTCCATAATTTCCATTTTATTCTTAAGACCTTCCAGTTTTCTGGTAAAAGTTCTAAACATCTATTTCTTTGAATATATTTATCACAGCTATTCTGAAATAGTTATCTGAAAACTTTTATAGGTCACCTGCAGATCTGTTTCTTCTTTCCATTCTCATCATTTTTGATCCATTTTCTGGGTATGCCTGGTGACTTTTTACTGAATTTCAGACATGTATAAAATTTGTACAGGCCTCCTCCACGGTCAATTTCTCTGTCTTCTGGCAGGTTGTTGTAATAGGAGTATCTTTAAGTATTGCTTCTAGTTTTTAAGATTCTAACTACCTTTGATTTCAGTTCAGTTCGGTTGCTCAGTCGTGTCTGACTCTTTGCGACCCCATGAACTGCAGCACAACAGGCCTTCCTGTTCATCACCAATACCCAGAGTCCACCCAAACCATGTCCACTGAGTAAGTGATGCCATCCAACCATCTCATCCTCAGTCGTCCCTTTCTCCTCCTGCCCTCAGTCTTTCCCAGCATCAGGGTCTTTTCAAATGAGTCAGCTCTTCGCATCAGATGGTCAAAGTATTGGAGTTTCAGCTTCAACATCAGTCCTTGCAAAGAACACCCAGGACTGATCTCCTTTAGAATGGACTGGTTGGATCTTCTTGCAGTCCAAGGGACTTTCAAGAGTCTTCTCCAACACCACAGTTCAAAAGTATCAATTCTTCAGCGCTCATCTTTCTTTATAGTCCAAGTCTCACATTCATACATGACCACTGGGAAAACCATAGCCTTGACTAGATGGACTTTTGTTGACAAAGTAATGTCTTTGCTTTTGAATATGCTGTTTAGGTTGGTCATAACTTTCCTTCCAAGGAGTAAGCGTCTTTTAATTTCATGGCTGCAATCACCATATGCAGTGATTTGGGAGCCCCCAAATATAAAGACTGACACTGTTTCCATTGTTTCCCCATCTGTTTCCCGTGAAGCGATGGGACCAGATGCCATGATCTTTGTTTTCTGAATGTTGAGCTTTAAGCCAACTTTTTCACTCTCCACTTTCACTTTCATCAAGAGGCTCTTTAGTTCTTTTTCACTTTCTGCCATAAGGGTGGTGTCATCTGCATATCTGAGGTTATTGGTATTTCTGCCAGCAATCTTGATTCCAGCTTCTTCTTCCTCCAGCCCAAGGTTTCTCATGATGTACTCTGCATAGAAGTTAAATAAGCAGGGTGACAATATACAGCCTTGACGTACTCCTTTTCCTATTTGAAATCAGTCTGTTGTTGTATGTCCAGTTCTAAATGTTGCTTCCTGACCTGCATACAGGTTTCTGAAAGGCAGGTCAGGTGGTCTGGTATTCCCATTTCTTGAAGAATTTTCTACAGTTTATTGTGATCCACTCAGTCAAAGGCTTTGGCATAGTCAATAAAGCACAAATAGATGTGTTTCTGGAACACTCTTGCTTTTTCCATGATCCAGTGGATGTTGGCAATTTGATCTCTGGTTCCTCTGCCTTTTCTAAAGCCAGCTTGAACATCTGGAAGTTCATGGTTCATGTGTTGCTGAAGCCTGGCTTGGAGAATTTTAAGCATTACTTGACTAGCGTGTGAGATGAGTGCAATTGTGCATACTTTGAGCATTCTTTGGCATTGCCTTTCTTTGGAATTGGAATGAAAACTAACCTTTTCCAGTCCTGTGGCCACTGCTGAATTTTCCAAATTTGCTGGCATATTGAGTGAAGCATATTCCCAGCATCGTCTTTCAGGATTTGAAATAGCTTAACTGGAATTCCATCACCTCCACTAGATTTGTTCGTAGTGATGCTTTCTAAGGCCCACTTGACTTCACATTCCAAGATGTCTGGCTCTAGGTGAGTGATCACACCATCGTGATTATCTGGATCATGAAGATCTTTTTTGTGCCATTCTTCTGTGTATTCTTGCCACTTCTTCTTAATATCTTCTGCTTCTCTTAGGTCCCTACCATTTCTGTCCTTCATTGAGCCCATCTTTGCATGAAGTGTTCCCTTGGTATCTCTAATTTTCTTGAAGAGATCTCTAGTCTTTCCCATTCTGTTGCTTTCCTCTATTTCTTCACATTGGTCACTAAGGAAGGCTTTCTTATCTATCATTGCTATTCTTTGGAACTCTGCATCCAAATAAGTATATCTTTCTTTTTCTCCTTTGCTTTTGGCTTCCCTTCTTTTCACAGCTATTTGTAAGGTTTCCTCAGACAGCCATTTTGCTTTTTTTGCATTTCTTTTCCATGGGGATGGTCTTGATCCCTGTCTCCTGTACAATGTCACGAACCTCATTCCATAGTTCATCAGACACTCTGTCTATCAAATCTAGTCCCTTAAATCTATTTCTCATTTCCACTGTATAGTCATGAAGGATTTGATTTAGGTCATACCTGAATGGTCTAGTGGTTTTCCCTACCTTCTTCAATTTTAGTCTGAATTTGGCAATAAGGAGTTCATGATCTGAGCCTCAGTCAGCTCCCAGTCTTGTTTTTCTTGACCTAATAGAGCTTCTCTATCTTTGGCTGCAAAGAATATAATCAATCTGATTTCAATATTGACCATATGGTGATGTCCATGTGTAGAGTCTTCTCTTGTGTTGTTGGAAGAGGATGTTTGCTATGCCCAGTGCACTCTCTTGGCAGAACTCTATTAGCCTTTGCCCTTCTTCATTCTGTACTCCAGGGCCAAATTTGCCTGTTACTCCAGGTGTTTCTTGACTTCCTACTTTTTCATTCCAGTCCCCTATAATGAAAAGGACATCTTTTTTTGAGTGTTAATTTTAGAAGGTCTTGTAGGTCTTCATAGATCTGTTCAAGATCAGCTTCTTCAGCATTACTGGTTGGGGCATAGGCTTGGATTACTGTGATATTGAATGGTTTGCCTTGGAATGGTTTGCTCCTCGTCCATGGGATTTTCCAGGCAAGAGTACTGGAGTGGATTGCCATTCCCTTTTCCAGGGGATCTTCCCGATCCAGGATTTGAACCTGGGTCTCTCACATTGTAGGCAGATGCTTTTACCATCTGAACCACCAGGAAAGTCACCTTTGATTTATCCTCTACTTTTAATGATTAATTTCCCTAGGATTGTGAGAGTGAATGAGTGGGGTTTTTATCATGATTCTTCACTTTAGGAGAGCCAGAACTCATTGACACTTTAAGGCTTCCAAAAGTCCTTCTGAGTTTTCTATTTTCCTATGACTTTAGTATCCAGTACAATTTAAGAATTTTCAAAAGCTCCAGAGAAAAATAGAGCTCAGAGCTGTAGGCTTACTTCTACATACTTCTTTCTCTCCAAAGTCTTTGTTCCTCAAATTCTAACTGTCAACATTAATTGTCTCCAGTTTAATAAAATCACATACATCTCTCTTATTTCAGTAGTCCCTTATCAAACTCCTTCTCTACAGCTTTATAGGCTGTCACTATCTACAATTTAAGGTGTAAGTGATGACACTGAGCTCACATTAGTGGAATTCCTTTCTTTAAGGATTCATGTCCCTTCAAACACTGGTGCCTCTGAAACTATCCAATCTGTGCACAGAAGTGTTGCTGATGATGTTTTTCTATTCGTTCTCAGTGTGAATGTTGGTCAGTTGCAAAATATTCTGTCATAGGTAGAAGTAAATATTCCCAAATTACATATTTCACTTTTTCTGAATTACATATTAGGAATCACTAAATCCCTAGTATTATTGGGAATATTATAAATCCCAAGAGGATAAGCTTCTTGCTGTTTTGGTAACTGTTTTGTTATCATTTCTAGTAATATTTTATTATGTTCAAGAATTAGGACTGCTACAAATTCTACCTCAGGGAATTGTCAAATCGTGAAGAAAGGAAGTATTTTCATCTTCCTAGAAGGAAAGGAAACAAAATTTTATTATGGTGGAAAAGTGCATTTCAGATGTTGTCAGAGATACAGCAGTTTCCACTGGATGATTTCAATTTCATGGGGAAAATAGGAAGCAAAAACATTGTCTGAGAATTATTAAGTTATGGCAGTATATTAGTTATCTATTTCTCTCCAACAAATTACCACAAATTTAACAATTTAAAAAACATGTTTAATATCACGAAGCTTCTGTAGGCTAGGAATCTGAATGTGATTTAACTGGGTCCTCCATTCATGATTTTACAAGGCTTAAATCAAGGTCCTAGCCATTTTGAGGATTTCCTCGGGAAGAACTGTCTTCTAATCTCATTCAAGTGATTAATCAAATACATTTTATTGCATCTGTATAACTCTTGGAGACTTACTTCTTCATGGCAATCAGGAAAATCTCTTTGATTTCTAGGCTGTTTTTATGCTCCTCCTGATCAGGTCAGGCTCATTCAGGATTTTTCTTTGGTTAACTTAGAGTCAATTGATTATAGATTTTAATCAAGCCTAGAAAAGTCCTTCATCTTGGCTATATCTTAGTGGTTAGAAACAAGTTACAGGAGGTACCTACACTTAGAGGGATATATTATATAAGATCATTATAGGGATCATCACAATATTCTGGCCACTAAAAGCAGTACAGCAGGGGTTTTTTGCTTGTTATTTATTTATTTAGCTGTGTTGGGTCCTGGTTGCATCATGTGATATCTTTCATTGTGGTGCCCAGGCTCAGTAGTTGTGGCACGCAGGCTCCAGAGCACATGGGCTTCAGTAGTTGGATCATGTGGGCCTCTCTAGTTATGGCATGTAGACTCCAAGGTGCTTGCTCTGGAGATACGGCTCCATTAGCTGTGGCATGAACTTAGTTGCTCCACAGCATGTGGAATCTTAGGTCCCTAACCAGGAACAAAACCCATGTCCCCTGCATTATAAGCTGGATTCTTAACTACTGAACAACAAGGGAAGCCCTGTAGTTTTAAGAGAAAGGCAAAGATTTTGAATCAGTCAGTCACTGCAGAGAATGTTAGGGAGGATTAACCATTTAGTATTATTTTGGAGTACTGTTATAGGTTCATCTAAAGAAGAGAGGTGAAAGGCAAAGGAGAAAAGGAAAGATATTAGCATCTGAATGCAGAGTTCCAGAGAATAGCAAGAAGAGATAAGAAAGCCTTCTTCAGCGATCAATACAAAGAAATCGAGGAAAAGAACATAATGGGAAAGATTTAGAGATCTCTTCAAGAAAATTAGAGATACCAAGGGAACACTTCATGCAAAGATGGGCTCGATAAAGGACAGAAATGGTAGGGACCTAACAGAAGCAGAAGATATTAAGAAGAGGTGGCAAGAATACACAGAAGAACTGTATAAAAAAGATCTTCACAACCAAGATAATCACGATGGTATGATCACTCATCTAGAGCCAGATATCCTGGAATGTGAAGTCAGTCGGGCCTTAGAAAGCATCACTATGAACAAAGCTAGTGGAGGTGATGGAATTCCAGTTGAGCTGTTTCAAATCCTGAAAGATGATGCTGTGAAAGTGCTGCACTCAGTATGCCAGCAAATATGGAAACCTCAGCAGTGTCCACAGGACTGGAAAACTTCAGTTTTCATTCCAATCTCAAAGAAATGCAATGCCAAAGAATGTTCAAACTACCACACAATTGCACTCATCTCACATGCTAGTAAAGTAATGCTCAAAATTCTCCAAGCCAGGCTTCAGCAATACATGAACTGTGAACTCCCTGATGTTCAAGCTGGTTTTAGAAAAGGCAGAGGAACCAGAGATCAAATTGCCAACATCTGCTGGATCATGGAAAAAGCAAGAGAGTTCCAGAAAAACATCTATTTCTGCTTTATTGACTATGCCAAAGCCTTTGACTGTGTAGATCACAACAAACTGTGGAAAATTCTGAGAGAGATGGGAATCCCAGACCACCTAACCTGCCTCTTGAGAAATCTGTATGCAGGTCAGGAAGCAACAGTTAGAACTGGACATGGAACAGCAGACTGGTTCCAAATAGGAAAGGGAGTACGTCAAGGCTGGATATTGTAACCCTGCTTATTTAACTTCTATGCAGAGTCCATCATGAGAAACGCTGGGCTGGAAGAAACACAAGCTGGAATCAAGATTGCCAGGAGAAATATCAATAACCTCAGATATGCAGATGACACCACCCTTATGGCACCCATCACTTCATGGGAAATAGATGGAGAAACAGTGGAAACAGTGTCAGACTTTATTTTTCTGGGCTCCAAAATCACTGCAGATGGTAACTGCAGCCATGAAATTAAAAGACGCTTACTCCTTGGAAGAAAAGTTATGACCAACCTAGACAGCATATTCAAAAGCAGAGACATTACTTTGCTGACTAAGGTCCGTCTAGTCAAAGCTATGGTTTTTCCTGTGGTCATGTATGGATGTGAGAGTTGGACTGTGAAGAAAGCAGAGTGCTGAAGAATTGATGCTTTTGAACTGTGGTGTTGGAGGAGACTCTTGAGAGTCCCCTGGGCTGCAAGGAGATTCAACCAGTCCATTCTGAAGGAGATCAGCCCTGGGATTTCTTTGGAAGGAATGATGCTAAAGCTGAAGCTCCAATACTTTGGCCACCTCATGTGAAGAGTTGACTCATTGGAAAAGACTCTGATGCTGGGAGGGATTGGGAGCAGGAGGAGAAGGGGACAACAGAGGATGAGATGGCTGGATGACATCATGGACTGGATGGACGTGAGTCTGAGTGAAATCCAGGAGTTGGTGATGGACAGGGAGGCCTGGCATGCTGTGATTCATGGGGTCGCAAAGAGTCGGACACGACTGAGTGACTGAACTGAACTGAGTTGATATTTAAAATGACACTTACATGTTGTGGGGTTTTGCCTTTTTGTTTTTTGAATGGTGCAAATCCTTCCATCAAAAGATGGGGCCTATGCCCCTTTCCTTGAATCTGAATAAGCTTATGATTCACTTATAATCAATAGAATTTTTCATATGGTTCTTAGTGACTTCTAAGTCTCTAAGCCAGAACAAAGGATTAAATTTTCCTTTATTGGCTAGGGTACTTACTTTTGAAGTCTTGCTCTTCTACTACAAAAGAAGTCCAATTTCATGGAGGCTTCCATATTGTGAAGAATCCCAGACTACATGAAAGATCATGTATACGTGCACTGACTGACAGTCCAAGCTGAGGTCCAAGTCAAAAGCCAGACAAATAAGTGAAAGTATCTCCATATGATTCCATTACCCAGCAGTCAAATTATTCCTCTTCTGTTAAGTCTTTCCTGCTGAAGCTTCAGAGATAAGCCATTCTTGCTGTGCTCTGTCTGAATGCCTGGTCTATAGAATTTATGAATATAATAAAATAGTGGTATTGGGATTCTGAACTGTTATAATTTGTTATGCAGCAACGGGAATTGTAATAAGCACCACTTTGAAGATGGTGTGATTTTTCTCTACATTATCCAGGAATTTTTATCTAATCAGTACTGAATTATCCAACATGGATATTTAGCAAGTGTTTTAAGAAAAATCATGTAAGCAGTTTTGATGAAAAAGTCAGAATTTCTGGATGCTTTACACTTATTTTATGATTTAAACTGTTTATTTTGAATTGCATTTGGTGAAGTATGAGGGAAAACAGAAGTATTTTAACTTTAGTGCCTGTAAAGGTCTCAATCCAGTTTAGAATATAGCAGATAAGAAGATGACATATGGATGAACCTGGAGTAAATATGTTATAGGTAAAAGCACATAGAAGGACACAAAGATGAGAATTCAGGCCAAGAAATTGTTGAAATGATTAACGTTGGAATCTAGGCTGAACAATGATCCACTGACTTGGTCAAACGTGGCTTTGACAAGGTAGTGGTAATAAGAACAGGAAGAAAACAATACTTGAAGGTCAAATGCCTGAAAGGAACAGAGTTTTTAAATGAGTTAAACAGCAATGCCCTAGAAATACCACTCTGCTTATAGGAAAATGCAGGTACCACTCCCTTACCCTGGTTACTAAGGGGTGTGAGAGAAATGAGCACCATATGTTTAAGACAGATGCAATGGAAATAGTCTTCTTAGAAGAGAGTATATTTTCAGTAAAGGGCAAGAAGTAGCAGAATTGGTTACCTAAAACACATGGCCCGGAGAATACAGTTGTAATATCTGAAAGATTAAAAGCGTAGTGAGTGTTTGAATCAAAGGAAAAGAAGCTTGAATATGATGGTGATGAGAATACCGCACAGAAGAAAACTAGTTATAGCATGATGGGCTTAACTGATTAGTTCAGTTCAAGTCAGTTCAGTCGCTCAGTCGTGTCTGACTCTTTGCGACCCCATGAATCACAGCACGCCAGGCCTCCCTGTCCATCACCAACTCCCGAAGTTCACTCAGACTCATGTCCATTGAGTAGGTGATGCCATCCAGCCATCTCATCCTCGGTCGTCCCCTTCTCCTCCTGCTCCCAATCCCTCCCAGCATCAGAGTCTATTCCAATGAGTCAACTCTTCGCATGAGGTGGCCAAAGTACTGGAGTTTCAGCTTTAGCATCATTCCTTCCAAAGAAATCCCAGGGCTGATCTCCCTCAGAATAGACTGGTTGGATCTCCTTGCAGTCCAGGAGACTCTCAAGAGTCTTCTCCAACACCACAGTTCAAAAGCATCAATTCTTCAGTGCTCAGCTTTCTTCATAGTCCAACTCTCACATCCATACATGACCACAGGAAAACCATTGCCTTGACTAGATGGACCTTTGTTGGCAAAGTAATGTCTCTGCTTTTGAGTATGCTGTCTAGGTTGGTCATAACTTTTCTTCCAAGGAGTAAATGTCTTTTAATTTCATGGCTGCAGTTACCATCTGCAGTGATTTTGGAGCCCCCAAATATAAAGACTGACACTGTTTCCACTGTTTCCCCATCTATTTCCCATGAAGTGATGGGACTGGATGCCATGATCTTTTTGTTTTCTGAATGTTGAGCTTTAAGCCAACTTTTTCACTCTCCTCTTTCACTTTGATCAAGAGGCTTTTTAGTTCCTCTTCACTTTCTGCCATAAGGGTGGTGTCACCTGCATATCTGAGGTTATTGATATTTCTCCTGGCAATCTTGATTCTAGCTTGTGTTTCTTCCAGCCCAGCGTTTCTCATGATGTACTCTGCATAGAAGGTAAATAAGCAGGGTGACAATATACAGCCTTGGCGTACTCCTTTTCCTATTTGGAACCAGCCTGTTGTTCCATGTCCAGTTCTAACTGTTGCTTCCTGACCTGCATATAAGTTTCTCAAGAGGTAGGTCAAGTGGTCTGGTATTCCCATCTCATTCAGAATTTTCCACAATTTCTTGTGATGCAGAGTCAAAGGCTTTGGCATAGTCAAAAAAGCAGAAATAGATGTTTTTCTAGACAGGTGCCAAAATTTAACATCAGCAAATTTCTGGCCCGTGAATAAGGCTGGGGACTCTCAGGAAGTCAGTCAGGGTCTAGTAGTCAGGGTCTACTTGTAGTTTTAAGAAGTCCTAGATTAACTGCAGAGAAATCACAGGCAAATGTGTTGCCAGGGCTTTGACCTCTTGTAGAAAGAGCACTTGCCTTTGTCAAATGGTGATATGTTAAGTTTGGATAAACTTCATTGCTACTTTTACGTTTTATTGATATGGCTATCTTTATCTTGAGATCGTTTGACTATCTTTTGCTTTGAATCCTTCTGTTAACAGTATTCATTATCCTTTGCATGCATTGCTGTATCCATAACTATTTTGGCATGACTCATAAACCACAAGTAATTTTAATCCAATTAGAAAGTCTATGCTTTTATTTTAGGATTAGTTTCATTTTCATTTACCTTTTGAAGTAAAATATTTAGCTTTCCTTTATGCCATCATGTTCTCTTTCTCATATTTATTACATATTTTTACTCTCTTTTGTATCTTTCTCTTTGTCCTTATTTCCCCTAGAGTTTTGAAAGTTATACATCCTATTTATTTCACTAAATATTTGTTTCAATTTTTCTAAAAATAGTATCTATATAATCTTTTATTAAAATGAGTTAATATATGAAAAAACACAGAGGACAAAATTTAACAAATAATTACTATTAACATATGCATTTGCTAGATGACAGTAAATCTAATAGGAATAAGCTTAAGAGTTTGTTTTTAGCTCTCCTTTATTTTGGCAAAGAGTTGCCTATAATGTTCCCATCTCCTTTCCCTCATTTGGTTTTAAATATTTGCTAAAATAATGTAGGTTTTTAAAATTGTATTACAAATTTTGTTTCTGTACTTATTCTAAACTTTGCCTGTATATTCACCATTATAATCAGAATTTATGCCACAAGTGTCCCTATACTGGACTCTTAAGTTTGCTTGATCAGTTATTTGGAATTTTGGAGTAATTTTTAAAGCTTTTTTTTTTTTTTAAGAATAAAAAGAAGGATTTGCAAGTGGCATCTTTTCTGAGCCAGCAAATATTTGAGAGTCTTCTGTTTTTTTTTTTTTTAATATGGAAAAAACTTGACAACATATAAAAGTCTTGTATGTCAATATTTTCCCTCAAAATGGATGATATTTCCCCCTAGTATTTAGTATTGCTAAAAATCAAAGTGTATATTTATGTTTCATGTTTTATACTTTTTAAATTATCAATGTAAATAAAAAGATTTGCCTAAGGATGTCCTGGTGCTAATATTTTTCCTATTGTTTAGCTTTGAAAATACTATGTCCTTTTGGTTTACCTTGTCAAGTCTTATGTCAAAGAAATGGTCTTCTGCTATTGCTTTTGATCCATTTATTAGAGCCTTTCATTCAAAAAATGCCCAGATTTATGTGTGAGCATTTCAATGTTAATTTCCTGTAATTATCTTCTTTCTCATAATTTTATTATTCTGTTTTTCTAAAATATTTTAGAAAAAAATTCCAAGTTTGTACTTCGTATTACTGGTACATATACTCCAAGAATAAATTCTGATTTTTGCTATGTGCACTGCTGAATTATTTCTGCTATGTTATTTTAGTTTCTTTGAAATCCTTCTCTAACCCATTCATTTCCTTTCTGTATATAATTTTGTTGTCCTTTAATCTCAAATTATTCTTTTTGACATTGCTCCTAAGCTATATAATTCTAGATCTTCATGCATTATTCTGAGATCACATAATTTTCTATTTTTTTCTGTTACAAATTAAACTTTTCAGAGGAATTCTGTACATCTGAATATTCTATTCTCTTTCTCTGTAAAAATTTTCCATAGGGCCCTCCAAAGCTATCTTTATATATTCTCAGGCAACACAGAATATATATGAACTTGGTATTTCTTAAGAGAGGATGGTATTAGATTGGTACAAAAGTAATTGCCATTTTAGACCATGAATTTTAAATCATTATAACTAGGCTTAAACACATTTTTATTAATCAAAATAGGAACCATTACAATCAACATATTTTTGCCAACAAGAAATCTTTGTTTATTCCTGTAGTGTAAAAATCCGAGCTTCAGGATTCAACAAATGTTGGAAGGTTATTTTCTGCCTCCTGCTGGCTGTGGGAGTGTTTTCCCTGCATGAGTTGTCAAGATGCTTGAAGAAGTGGTAGTCCCTTGGAGAGAGGTGAGGTGAATACGGTGGATGAGGCAAATCTTCGTAGCCCAATTCGTTCAACTTTTGAAGCTTTGGTTGTACAACATGTGGTTGCACACTGAATGGAGAATTGGGCCCATTCTGTTGACTGATGCTGGCTACAGGTGTTGCAGTTTTAAGTGCATCTCACAGATTGGCTGTGAGTGTAATCCTCAGATGTAATAGATTTGCTGGGATTCAGAAAGCTCTAGTGGATCAGACCAGCAGCAGGCCACCAGAGAGTGACAATGATTTGGGAAGAGCTTTGGAGCTTCTTCTCGATAGTGGTCATTGCTGGTTGTATAAAATCCACTTTTTGTCACACGTCACAATCTGATCGAGAAATGGTTCGTTGTTTTTGCAAAGAATAAAAAGAAAACTCTTCAAAACAATGATTTTTTCCTTCTTTCAGCTCATGAGGCACCCTCTTATCCAGCTTTTTCACCTTTCAATTTGCTTCAAATGCCGAATGACCATAGAATGGTCGACGTTGGGTTCTTCAGACACTTCTTGTGTAGTTATAAGAGGATCAGCTTCAATGATCTCAGTGGGTCACTGTCACTTCCACTGGCCAGTCACTGCACTCTTCATCTTCAAAGGTCTCATCTTCTTTGCAAAATTTCTTGAACCACCACTGCACTGTATGTTTGTTAGCAGTTCCTGGGCCAAATGTATTGTTGATGTTTCAAGTTGTCTTCACTGCTTTATGACCATTTTGAACTCAAATAAGAAAATCACTTGAATTTGCTTTCTAACATAATTTCTATAGTCTAAAATAAATATAAAATAAACAACAAGTAGTAAGTCATTAGCCAAAAAAAAAAACATAAAGTGAGAAAAATATATTAAAATGATGTATAACATAATATTTAAGAATGCATTCTAATATCAAATGGTGAGTGAGAAGTTAAACAATGCAAAATCACAATTACTTTTGCACCAATCTAATAGATTGCTCTCATCTCACTGTCTGTTGATGTGTCTGTTAAGTGTCATTTATAGTCCTCAAATGGAGAACAGAATAGAATATATGTCTCCAAGTTTCCACTGGTCTTCCAGCCAAGATATATCTGCTCTTCGGTAGTATTATCTTCCTCTTTTCTTCACAGCATGACTATCATATACCCTTGAGAAGATATACTTGCTAGTGGTCAGTGTTACCAGTTTTCATATTTCTGCTTCTGCCTGTATTTGTCCAATACTCAATAAATATCACACAAACATTTAATTGTCTACTGTGCCAAGCATTCTGCTTACTGCTGACAATAGTGGTGATCAAAACAGACACAAAGCACAACACGTCCCTAGTCCTATGGAGCCCTATTGATCAAGTAAGGAAACAGACAACCACATGTACAGAAACAATAAGTGACTCTGATGATTGCCATTTAATCATTAATTCGTTTAACCAACAAATATTCATCGAGTGCCTTCTTAGTGCCATTAACTATTCCAGATTCTGTGGATAGATCAATGAAAAAAAGAAAAATGTCTTGTTCCCGTTGAGTATCTTTTATTTTAGTGGGCTAGCCCATTGTCAAGAGGAAATATAAAATAATAGATCTGATTTAGTCTTCAGCAGTCTTTTCTGAGCATGTGACATTTGTACAGTGATATGAAGTATCAGTAGGAGTCAAACCATTGTGTTGTTAAAAGTGAGAGAAAGAATACTTCAAGAAGAAGAAAAAGCAAATCCAAAGGTCCTGAGGTAGATTGGAGCAAAACCTATGTAGCAATTTTTTTTTTTTTAATTCCAGTGGAAGCATCCTTTAATTAAGTTTCCCTTGATTAGTTTTCTATCAATCTTTGTTTTCAATACTGTGAAAGGCATTTCTTTATGAAATTTTCAGAAAAAATGTTGAGCAAAACCTATTAGTTTTTTCTATTCAGATGACATTTTAAATCAGGGATACTGAGCCCCTTTTGTAATAGCAATTTTAGTTTCTTCACACTGTTTCTTATCTCATGTGGTTTTTTCTCTTTACTTCTGCTTCTCAGCCAGTTGCCTTTTCATCACAGTCTGTTGTCTCATATTGTTGTTTTATATCATCTTTGAAGTTGTTTTATAGATTCTATGTTTCATTGAATTATATTGAGAGCAAAATCCAGAAGCTTTGTTAAATTTATTTGTTTTGTAATATCAATCTACAAATAAATGTTCTTGTTCTGTCTTTAGTATTACATTCTTTCAGGTTATCGAGATTTTTCCATAGATCCCATGTCTGGTGTACTAGCTCAATTCCTAAACATTTAGAAAAACATATAATGCAACCTGGCATTGAGTTATTCAAGGAAAGGGAATCAGATTCTCTTGGAGGCTGAGTTTCAGTCTAGCCCCTGAACCTATACCATGAGCTAGAGTCAAACAAACAAGCAAACTGTGCAGCATGTCTTCCCTGATTAATTGGACAGTGGTTTTGAAAAATGCCTGTGAGGGGGTGGGGTGGGGGGGTGCATATGTGTGTTTCCATATAATTGTACAGATGCACACCTTTTAGTGGGAAAATTGGTTATAACTTTAGACACTAGAATAAGATGCTTAAAATTTCACCTTGCTTGATATTTCATGTAACAAGTCATGTCAAATCATTATTCACATGAAGAAAACAAGAAATAATACGTAGAGCTGCACATAATAAAATGTGTCACAAAAGGACAGTATCTGTGTTGGCACAACTTTGATTCCTCTCAATCTACTGAAACACTTCAAGTTATCCATATCCAAACACTCTAACAAACACTCAAAAAGCTAATATTATAATGAATATTTTTATTTCCCATGTACATTGAATACCATAAGAGAATCTTCTAGTCACTGGAAAGTTAATTTCACCACATTTATTCAATTTATCAGTTTTAAATAATTTTGATTATTGTGAATCAGTCTCCAAAATTTGATAACCTTTAAGGAAGTCTATAAGCAAACTGTTTTCATTTGCAAAATTAAAGATAATACTCTAGACCATGATGACCTCACAGAGGAGCCTGTAACCCACCAGGCTCCTCTGTCCATGGAATTTTCCAGGCAAGAATACTGAATCAGGTTGCCATTTCCTACTCCAGGGGATCTTCCCCACACAGGGATTGAACCCACATTTTTTGTGTTTCTTGCATTGGCAGATGATTCTCTATCACTAGCGCCACCTGGGAAGCCCAATTACAGTATCTCTAATGGCTAACTTAAACATCAGATGGAAAATTCAATTCCCAAAGCAATAACAACTCTAATTCACAAATACTTGTCCCTTTTAAATTACCATGGATTTCAAATGGCCACTTTCAAACTGCCAAAACTAATGGATTATACTCTCAATAATGTACTTACCGTAAATATAATAGGTCTTAAATCTATGTTTATACTTTAAATCAATCCCAGTTTATAACAGAGCAATCCACTCTAATTTCAAAGAGTAAAGAAATATTTAGCTCAAAATAAGAAAATCCTGCCTCATAGAATTTTAGGAATGGTGGAGTGATATAGATGGCTAAAAAAAATTTCTTGAATGAATTTTGGAAGAAGTAAATATTTTGGTCTCAGGCCATGTTGCAATCATCTCTCCAATAATGTTCAGTGAGCAGGGATGAGTTGATCATTCCCATTCATAAGCAGCTTCCAATTGAGCAACCAAGATACATAAATTTATGAATAATCATATTAAAATCATTAACTTTTTTTAGTAGGTTGTAGTTCAGGGGATTTGACCTTTAGATATGGAATGTTGTGCAACATGTGGTTGAGCACTGCATGGAGAATTGGGCCCTTTTGTTGACCAACATTGGCTGCAGCATTGTACTACTAATGTCAAAGAAGCTGAAGCTGAACAGAACTGAATGAAGAAAATGAAGTTGAACAGCATTAAGTGATCACTAATGCCAAAGAAGCTGAAGTTGAATGGTTGTATGAAGACCTATAGACTTCTAGAACTAACACCCAAAAAAGATGCCTTTTCATCATAGCAGCCTGGAATGCAAAAAATAGGAAGTCAAGAGATACCTGGATTAACAAGTTTGGCCTTGGAGTAAAAAATGAAGCAGGGCAAAGACTAACAGAGTTTTGCCAAGAGAAAGTACTGGTCATAGCAAATACCTCTTCCAAAAGTACAAGGGATGACTCTACACATGGACATCACCAGATGGTCAATACTGAAATCAGATTGATTACAGTCTCTGCAGCCAAAGATGGAGAAGCTCTATACAGTCAGCAAAAACAACACTGGGAGCTGACTGTAGCTCAGATCATGAACTGAGTTATTGCCAAATTCAGACTTAAATTGAAGAAAGTAGGGAAAACCACTAGACCATTCAGGCATGACCTAAATCAAATCCCTTATGAGTATACAATGAAAGTGACAAATAGATTCAAGGGATTAGATCTGATAGAAAGAGTGCCTTAAGACTATGGACAGAGGTTCATAACAGTGTACAGGAAGCAGTGATAAAAACCATCCTCAAGAAAAAGAAATACAAAAAAGGCAAAATGGCTGTCTAAGGACGCCTTACAAATAGCTGAGAAAAGAAGAGAAGCTAAAGCCAAAGGAAAAAAGGAAAGAGATACCCGATTGAATGCAGAGTTCTAAAAAATAGCAAGGAGAGATAAGAAAGACTTCCTAAGTGATCAGTGCAAAGAAATAGAGGAAAACAGTAGAATGGGAAAGACTAGAGATCTCCTCAAGAAAATTAGAGTTACCAATGGAACATTCCATGGAAAGATGGGCACATTAAAGGACAGAAATGGTATGAACCTAACAGAAGCAGAAGATATTAAGAAGAGGTGGCAAAAATACACTGAAGATACAAAAAAATCTTCATGACCCAGATGACCATGATGGTGTGATCACTCACCTAGAGCCAGACAGCCTGGAGTCTGAAGTCAGATGGGACTTAGGAAGCATCACTACGAACAAAGCTAGTGGAGGTGATGGAATTCCAGTTGAGTTATTTCAAATCCTAAAAGGTGATTCTGTGAAAGTGTTGCACTCAATATGCCAGCAAATTTGGAAAACTCAGCAGTGGCCACAGGACTGGAAAAGGTCAATTTTCATTCCAATCCCAAAGAAAGGCAGTGTCAAAAAATGTTCAAACTACCACACAATTGCACTTATCTCACATGCTAGCAAGTTCAGTTCAGTTCAGTTGCTCATTCGTGTGCAACTCTTCGCGACCCCATGAACCACAGCAAGCCAGGCCTCCCTGTCCATCACCAACTCCTGGAGTCCACCCAAACCCATGTCCATTGAGTTGGTGATGCCATCTAACCATCTCATCCTCTGTCATCCTCTTCTCCTCCTGCCTTCAATCTTTCCCAGCATCAGAGTCTTTTCCAATGAGTCAGCTCTTCACATCAGGTGGACAAAGTATTGGAATTTCAGCTTCAACATCAGTCCTTGCAAAGAACACCCAGGACTGATCTCCTTTAGGATGGACTGGTTGGATCTCCTTGTGGTCCAAGGGACTCTCAAGAGTCTTCTCCAACACCACAGTTCAAAAGCATCAATTCTTCAGTGCTCAGCTTTCTTCACAGTCCAACTCTCACATCCATACATGACCACTGGAAAAACCATAGCCTTGACTAGATGGACCTTTGTTGACAAAGTAATGTCTCTGCTTTTTAATATGCTGTCTAGGTTGGTCATAACTTTCCTTCCAAGGAGTAAGCGTCTTTTAATTTCATGGCTGCAATCACCATCTGCAGTAATTTTGGAGCCCTCCAAAATAAAGTCAGCCACTGTTTCTACTTTGCCAGCCACATGCCAGGAAAGTAAAGCTCAAAATTCTCCAACTGAGGCTTCAACAGTATGTGAACCAAGAAATTCCAGATGTTCACGCTGGATTTGAAAAGGAAGAGGAACAAGAAATCAAATTGCCAACATCTGTTGGATCATCAAGAAAGCAAGAAGAGTTCCAGAAAAACATCGATTTCTCCTTTATTGACTATGCCAAAGCCTTTGACTGTGTGGATCACCACAAACTGTGGAAAATTCTTAAAGAGATGGGAATGCCAGACCACCTTACCTGCCTCCTGAGAAACCCATATGCAGGTCAAGAAACAACAGTTAGAACCTGACATGGAGCAATGGACTGGTTCAAAATTGACAAAGGAGTATGTCAAAGCTGTATATTGTCACCTTCCTTATTTAACTTTTAAACGGTGTACGTCGTGTGTAATTCTGGGATTGATAAAGCACAAGCTGGAATCAATATTGCCCAGAGAAATGTCAATAACATCAAATATGCAGATGATACCACCCTTATGGCAGAACAGGAAAAAGAAATAAAGGACCACTTGATGAAAGTGAAAGAGGAAAGTGAAAAAGTTGGCTTAAATCTCAACATTCAGAAAACTTAAGATCATGGCATCTGGTCCCATCACTTCATGGGAAATAAATGGGGAAACAGTGGAAACAGTGAGAGATTATTTTCTTGGGCTCTAAAGTCACTGCATATGATGACTACAGCCATGAAATTAAAAGATGCTTGCTCCTTGGAAGAAAAGTTATCACAAACCTAGACAACATATTCAAAAGCAGAGACATTACTTTGTCAACAAAGGTCCATCTAGTCAAAGCTATGGTTTTTCTTTTCTTTTTTTTTTTTAATTGGTTTTGCCATACACTGACATGAATCCACCACGTGTGTATACAAGCTCCCAGTCCTGAATCCCCCTCCCACCTCCCACCCCATATCATCTCTCTGTATCACCCCCCTGCACCAGCCCCAAGCATCCTGTATCCTGTATCGAACATAGACTGGCACTTCGTTTCTTACATGATAGTATACATGTTTCAAAGCCATTCTCCCAAATCATCCCACCCTCTCCCTCTCCCACAGAGTCCAAAATTCCGTTCTATACATTTCTGTCTCTTTTGCTGTCTTGCATAAAGGGTCATCATTACCATCTTTCTAAATTCCATATATATGTGTCAGTATACTGTATTGGTGTTTTTCTTTCTGGCTTACTTCACTCTGTATAATCAGCTCCAGTCTCATCCATCTCATTAGAACTGATTCAAATGTATTCTTTTTAATGGCTGGTTTTTCCAATAGTCATGTATGGATGTGAGAGTTGGACTATCAAGAAAGCTGAGCACTGAAGAATTGATGGATTTGAACTGTGGTATTGGAGAAGACTCTTGAGAGTCCCTTGGACTGCAAGGAGACCAAACCAGTCCATCCTAAAGGAGATCAGTCCTGAATATTCATTGGAAGGACTGATGTTGAAGCTGAAACTCCAATACTGGCTGCCTGATGCAAAGAACTGACTCATTGGAAAAGACCCTGATGCTGGAAAAGATTGAAGGCAGGAGGAGAAGGGGACCACAGAGGGTGAGATGGACATGAATTTGATCAAACTCCAGGAGTTGGTGATGACAGGGAAACCTGGCATAACTGCAGTCTATGGGGTCGCAAAGAGCTGGACATGACTGAGCAACTGAACTGAACTGATTCATAAACAGCTTCCTATTGAGCAAGCAATATCCATAAATTTGTGAAAAATCATATCAAAAATCAAGACTGTTTCTTTTAGTAGATTATCATTGGGGTCTTTGACCTTTAGATATGGAATGTTGAGTGATAGGGGATAAAATAAACCTTGCTTTCAGTCACAGAAAGAGTAATATTAAGAGTTCACAATTGAAATGAGGCTGGACTTTCTCATTATAATCCTCTTACTGAATGTGTTCCAATGAAGTCAGAAGTATACTCTCTACAGATCACTGCAAATTCTCATTTTAATTGTTTTAACTGTCATTCTGAATATCTCTTATGTCAGTGACATTTTACTCTGTAATGCAACAAAACTGCTACAGAAACATTGTTGCTAATTATATTTATCTATTTTACTACTAACAAAATGTTTTGAATAAAAAATCATAAAAAACTTCTCCTTTTTAGGTATTTAAGAATATGACATCTCTGTTCATATACGTATGATAAATTTGATTGGGGTGAGTATAAGAATCTTCTTATAGACAAATAAAATACTTTGTGTTTACATGCAGTATGTTTTTCCTTTGAAAACTTACAGAAATATACTTAGTTTCACAAATATTTTCACTAATAGAAGCCTAAACTTAAAATTATTATTTCCCCATGATAATAAAAGCATCAACCAGAGTAAAAAGTGAGTTACCTTTACTTCACAAAGAGCAGATAAAGGGGAAAATATAAATTAATGTTGCATTCTATTTTATTTAACTAGCACATAATATATTAAATGAGTTATACTGATGTTCTAAACCACAAACATGGGAGTGAAGGGCTAAGAAAAGGATGAGGGGATTTTTATCAGAGGAGAGGAGAGCTGTCAACCTAGGTAATCTTTTGAATTCTATTTAGCAATTCCCTTCTGAAACACCATCACTCCAAATCACTTCAGTAATATTTCTCACCAAGCTGATTTTCCTTGATGAGATTCTCTTGCAGTGTGAATGCATCTTGCTGCTACACCACCTGGGGCAGCTATTTCTTTGTCTTACTTCAAAGCTGCAGCAAGGAGTGCTTGCTTGGATGGCTGCCCAGGAAACCAAATGGGAATTATGCTTGTTTCCCTCTGAATCACATCCTGCTTGGCCCTTACAGCTGGGGCAGGGTGGAGGTAAAGTCTAAATTTCTAAATACTTGTACAGAAAGATAGAAAATTTTCTTCTTTGGTACATAAATATAGGGTGGAAAAAGTAGTTTTCATGTTAAATTTCATAAACTCATCAATGTCTATTGATGAGTGCCTAGTTTTCTAGAACTTAATGAATGATAAATATGGTGAATACTTGGACCACTGCTTATAAGTGTTAGTAGCTCAGTCGTGTCCAACTCTTTGCAACCCCATAGACTGTAACCTGTCAGCCTCCTCTGTCCATGGGGTTTTCCAGGCAAGAATACTGGACTGGATTGCCATTTCCTCCTTCAAGTGATCTTCCCAACCCAGGGATCAAACCCGGGTCTCCCACATTACAGGCAGATTCTTTACTGTCTGAGCCACCAGGGAAGACCTGAAAGACTATAGGACATTAATACTGATTTCTTCTCAGTTTAATAGTTTTGCTCATTTGACTTGGTACTATTGCCTTAAATAGGCTTTCTTAGCACAAACAACTTTCAAAAAAACAAAATAATTAGCCTTAAACCAGTAGAATAAATATAGGATACTTTATCAGAGCACATAGATGCATACAATTAGGACAGAGTGTCTATGTTAAAAAAAAATAAAACAAATAAAACAAGGAACTGTACACTGAAATATTAACAATTACAGACTACTAATACTCCCTGTCCAACTTTCTAAAAAATGTGCAATCATTGGTATTTGATAGTATATGCTCAATGTATCTGTGTGTGTGTTTGCTCAGTCACTCAGTCATGTCTGACTCTTTGCAACTCCCATGGACTATAGCTCACCAGGCTCTTCTGTCCATGGGATTTCCCAGGCAAGAATACTGGACTGGGTTACCATTTCCTCCTCCAGCGGATCTTCCCAACCCAGAGGTTGAACCAGTGTCTCCTGCATTGGCAGGCATGTTCTTTACCACTATCTCACCTAGGAAGAACATCTATATGTAGGGAAATAGGTATTTATACACGCCTTAAAACCTAGATCTGCCCAGGTTCATGCTTAGGTGATCCAGTATTTCTATTTATTACCTTCTCAAGTAGAGAAAAATATGGACATTTTCACAAATCAGCAAAAAATACTTTTTTTCAATGATGGCAACATAACTAGAGGAAGCACAATAGGATTGGGCCAGCTTGTTATTAACAATGTGTGAGAAAGGGAGGGAAGATCTCTATATGAGTAACTAATGGTTCACCAGTGGTGAAACTTTGACGAAACAGGGAAATACTGTATTCCTCCTTTTGTAAAACACAGATATTATTTGTGGTCTTAGGGATTGCAATTTGAGAGACATAGCTTCAGGTAAAAATGAAAGAGGGTTTTGGGGAAGAGAAAGTCAGCAGCTTTTAAAGACAAAAATTAGCCACAAGGTTGTTCATTTTGAGAACAAATAGATAGAAAATGCTTCTGTATATTACAAAAGAAAACTCAAAATGAAATTAGTATTGACCAGAGGGCACTCTACAATGGAGATCAGAGGCCATTAAGGAAGTATGACTTATCACTTCTCAGCCTACATAGAATCTGACCTTTTGACGATTTATTCTCCTAATGAAGTCATCAAGAACACCTTCCAAAAACTCAAGCTAAGTCTTAGATCTCTTTTCCTAAAATAACCTATAAAAGCCTAACAACTTATCAGACCCCTACCCTAAAATAACTTTTGATTCTTTAAGGACAGATATTCCCCGACTCATGTGAGTCAATCACAGTTCTCAAAATGAGCAACCTTGTGGCTAATTTTTGTCTTTATAAGCTACTGACTTTCTCTTCCTCAAAACCCTCTTTCATTTTTACCTGAAGCTGTGTCTCTCAAATTGCAAACCACAAATAATTTCTACCCTCCTGCATTGTGTGTATTTTATTTTATTTTTTTGTCAATATTACAGTGGTCAACTCAATTCTGCTAGTTCCAATCTCCATAATACAAATCATCTTCACTTTCTCTCATAAGGCCTAGAATATTCCCTACAGCAAAGGGGAATATTCCACTAGTCTCATTGGGGATCTAGCTAAACTCTCTTATTCTCCTCCACCTTATTAAGAATCTGTCAGTCTTCTCTTGATCCCTGGGTGGAAAGGATCCCCTGGAGAAGGGAAAGGCTGCCCACTCCAGTATTCTGGCCTGGAGAATTCTATGAACTGGATTCCATGGGATCGCAAAGAGACACGACTGAGCAACTTTCACTTCAATCGTCTCTCACACCTGAGACTCAGACATAGCAGTGTGTGTGTTTATTGCCAGACATGTCTGATTCTTTGTAACCCCATGGACTGTAGCCCACCAGGTTCCATGGGATTCTCCAGGCAAGAATACTGAAGTGTGTTGCCATTTGCTTTTCCAGGGTCTCCTGACCCAGGAGATGAATGGATGGCATCACCAATTCAATGGATATGAATTTGGATAAATTCTGAAAGATGGTGAGGGACAGGAAGGCCTGGTATGCTGCAGTTCATGGGGTCTCAAAGAGTAGGATATGACTTGGCATCTGAGAACAAGTCTTCTCTCAAAAATTAAAATTTGTGACAAGTGACCCAGCTCTCTTAGTGACATTGGCCAGAAATCTCCTGAAGAATGTCACTCATTTAAAGGATCAGTGACCCCCAGGGTTTGGTAACTTTCCCCAGTTAAACTTGAACTGAAACCAGGATATCCTCATCTAACATTATTTCATTTAAATCTTGATGCTTTGCCAAGGAAAGTCCTCTGCACTAGGAACAGAGATCCAACACATTGGCATTCTGGAAACCTTAGGTTTAAAATCTTAAATCTGAGGGAACTCAAAGAGAGGAGGAAGATAATGATATGGTAAAATGAGCAGGGGAAGAAAATCCAGCTAAAAGTCACAGTTTCTCCATTTATTTTTGACAAATCACTTTATTGTTCTCTGTACCAGTTGCCCACCTGTATAATGGGAAATCTGCCTCATGGGATTGTTGAAAGGATCAAATAAAATGATTACCTAAAGGAATCTTGGAAACACTTAGGAAACACTATCTAAATTGATGAACTGTTGTCTTATCAGAGATAGTATAAACTACTAATGGTTATATATTAGCAGATTTTTTTCCTCTGGCTATAAATCATTTTCTATTAAAAAAACAAAACAAAACAAAACAAAACACTAGAAGAGAGAGAAAAACACCTTTTGTAAACAAAATTTGATTCATCTTATTCCTTTCTAATTCATGATGCAATGCCAATTGTAAAATGATGATGCTTTGTTTATTTGAATTTATGCTCTTTTCATCCTGTTTCTCTTCAGTGACTCAGTACAATTAATATGTCAGTTAATTTTTTCACCCAAAGCCTATTTCTTGGAAAATATTTCTCAAGCTTAAGCTCCAGGCAATGTCTAATGATTTGATACAACCATTTTAAAGCAACAACCATATGCAATGTGGCTTAGACCATTAGAAGTAGCAGCTCAACAGTGGGCCAGAAGTGAAGTGAAGTCTCTCAGTCGTGTCCGACTCTTTGCAACCCCATGGACTGTAGCCTACCAGGCTCCTCTGTCCATGGGATTTTCCAGGCAATAGTACTGGAGTGGATTGCCATTTCCTTCTCCAGGGGACCTTCCCCACCCAGGGATCGAACCAGGGTCTCCCGCATTGTAGACAGACACTTTACCGTCTGAGCTACCAGGAAAGTCAGTGGGCCAGAGGGGCCTACAATTATCTTCCTAATCAGAATGTATTTCACAAAGGGAGTCAGGTGTCATGTCTCAATTTTTTTTTAAGATATATTTTTTTGATGTGGATCATTTTTTTAAAGTCTTTACTGAATTTGTTACAATATTGCTCCTGTCTTTTTATTTATTTATTTATTTATTTTTGCCTCAAGGCATGTAGGATCCTAGCTCCCTGACCAAGGTTCAAACCTGCACCCCCTGCACTGGAATGTAAAGTCTTAACAACTGGACCATTAACGAAGTCCCTCCACCCTGTTCTTTTTTTAAAAATATGTGTTTATTTATTTAATTTGTGGTTGCTTGGCTCATCATTGCTGGGTATGGGCTTTCTCTGGTTGCAGCAGGAGCAGATACTCTTCGTTGCAGTGTGCAGGCTTCTCACTGAAATGACTTCTCTTCTTGTGGAGCAAGGACACTAGGTGTGCAAGTTCAGTAGCTGTGACTCACAAGCTCTAGAGCGCTGGCTCAGTAGTTGTGGTACGTGGCTTAGTTACTCAGAGGCATATGAGATTTCCCCAGATCAGCAGTCAAGACAGTGGCCCTTGCATTGCAAGGGAGACTCTTAACCACTAGAACACAAAGGAAGCCCCTCCTCATTGTTTTGTAAAAGGATCTTGATGTATTAGGTATTTCGTGAGATAAAATTTATCATCTAGGGAATAGCTAGTAGCTGTATTTTTGATAATATTTGTTTCCTTAGAAGATTTCTAAACTTCTTTTTCTTTACTGAAATATAACTATGACATTCTGATATCAGCTTTCTGAAGAAAATGTAGACTTTCTAAATGAGCAAGGAGATCAGAGAAAATAAGCCTATGAATGACACCAGAGCTGATTCTAGTTCTTATCCTGACATACCAACCAACTTGCTACATGACATTGAGAAATCCCTTTCATTTCTGAATATGTAAAATAGGCAGCTTGAAATTAGTGATTGTAAGGTGAGTTCTAAAGTGAGTTAAAGTTCTACATTTTACTTCTCACCTTCTGTGATTCTAAAATATTTGGAGAAAAGTAAGCAAAATATGTAAAATTATTGACTGCAAGGAGATCAAACCAGTCAATCCTAAGGGAAATCAATACTGAATATTCATTGGAAGTACTGATGCTGAAGCTGAAACTCCAATACTCTGGCCACCTGATGCAAAGAATCAATTCACCGTAAAAGAACCTGATGCTGGAAAAGACTGAAGGCAAAAGGTGAAGGGGGCAGTAGAGGATGAGATGATTAGACAGCAGATAGCATCACTGACTCAGGGACATGAATTTGAGCAAAGCTCTGGAGATAGTGGAGGACAAAGGAACCTGATATGCTGCAGTCCATGGGGTCACAAAGAGCTGGACACAACTAGTGACTGAACAAAAACAACAGCAAAGAAAAATGCTTCTTTAAAATTATTAATCCACACAAATTGTATGTGAAAGTGCAAAAGAGAGGGTTTTTTCCTTCCTTTTTTGTATAACTATCCTTGTGGTTTCATTCGTTTGTTTTCCTCAGCTGTCAGTACTTAAGCATGAAGATTAATAGTTGCATTATTTTTTTCTGCAGAGGCTAATAGCCTCTTAATTGTTTTTAATGGGACATTTTGGAGGAGTCCCATATTTCCCACACTGCAGCACAATTTTTTTTTAGTATAGAACTTCTGATTTAACACAAAGCTCAGCATCAGCTGATAAAATAGATTATTTTTAAAATACTGCATGGTATTAGGCAAATATGTAATTATTTTCACCATATAATTTTGGCTGAACTGTGGATAACATTCAGATTGTAGTTGAAAGACTTGCCCCTTTCCTAGGAGACAGTTTCATACCAGAATTGGGATACATTTTTCATATGATTATAAGCCAAATATTGCTGCCTCATTTTTAGTGAGTATTCTCTCACGTGGAAAGTAAAATGGTGATGCCATAGTGAAACCTACTGAAAATTCAAGATAGACAAAGCACATTGACAATCGGAACATTTTCTCGAGTTCGAAACATAAGTGTGCCTCCTGCCAATGAGCCACAGTAGCAAATAAGGGCCAGAAGTTCAACGGATAGATCTGAGAACAGTATGGTCTTATCTAGGTTTTTCATAACTAGAATCGCTGTACCATCAGGCCACCCAAGATGGCTGTTCTCTTGCTCTCTGTACATTCTCTGCTCAACCTGTCCCTGCCTCATCCACACCCTACTCACCTGATTGAACTTTCCTCTTAATTATAAATCCTAATCAGTAAATGCGTACGCACTTGCCTCTAGCCCCAGCTAATAACTGTTATAATCTTTGAATCAGAATGAACTCCACTATGATAGTTTATCAAAGGGGTGGTGAGGTGCACACCCCCTGCCAGTTCCCCTGAGAACTAATAAGACAACCTGACATCAGTTGCCCCTACAAACTGGTAATCTCCCCCTTCCTCTGGTAGTGAAGATTGCTGGCATGTCTTGCCCACCATCTGGCACATATGGTGAGATGTCGCTCTAGGACCTTGTTTCAGACAAGTAAGATTCTCCTATTGATTAAACCATTAATATCGCTGTTCCTGGCTCTGGTCTCTTTCTTTAGCCTCAAGGCTGAGCAAGTACAGGGCTTGTAGGCCTGTAGAGTGTAGCCCAACCATTAGGCTGGGAAAAGAACATGAGTAAAAGTCAAGTGGTCTCATTGCCTGCTGTTTCGTTCACATACACACACACACACACACACACACACACACACACACACATATTATGGGAAATCCTCTTCTTTCTTAGAGCCCTCTTACCTCCTCCATGAGAGAAATATTGATTCCCTCATACTTCAATTGGAGAAGTAATTGGCAGCCCACTCCGGTATTCTTGCCTGGAGAATCCTGTGGATGGAGGAGCCTGATGGACTTCTGTCCATAGGGTCGCACACAGTCGGACACGACTGAGGCGACTTAGCCTGCATGCATGCATTGGAGAAGGAAATGGCAACCCACTCCAGTGTTCTTGCCTAGAGAATCCCAGGGACGGAGGAGCCTGGTGGGCTGCCATCTGTGGGGTGGCATGGAGTCAGACATGACTGAAGTGACAGCAGCAGAAGCAGCGGTGGCATACCTCAACCCAGAGACACCACCAGACTCTACTGTCCATCAAGCATTTCCATCTCGGTAATTAATACAACCATGTCCAATTACCAGACACTACAAGACCGCATGTCATCTGGCCCCTTCTCATTTCCTTGTCACCCACCCTACCTACACTCTGCACTTTTCACTTCACTCCAGCCACCGTGCCCTCAATTATGTTTCTTGAGTATTCCAAGCTCACTCTTGTCTCAGGGATTTTACATTTATTGTTCCTTTTGCTTGGAACATTCTTCTCTAGTTGAAAACATGGCTTGCATTGTCTTCTTATTTTTGTTTTAATTTAAATGTCTCTTGTTGGGTTTTTCTTTTTTAACCCCATTCCAATCACTTCAAGTTCTAAAGTTATGTGTGATTATTTGTTTTTAAAACACAGTATCTCTTTTCACTCAAAAACTGTAAGCTTCATCCATAGATGGGTGAAGAGAGCCAAAAGGTGGAAATTTCTAGTTAAGAATAAATAAGCCTTGGCAGTGCAATGTGGACTTCCCCAGTGGCTCAATGGTAACAAATCCACCTGCAGTGCAGGAGACATGGGTTTGACCCCCTGAGTTGAGAAGATCCCCTGGAGGAGGAAACGGCAACCCACTCCAGTATTCTTCCCTGGAGAATTCCATGGACAGAGGAGCCCAGCAGGCTACAGTCCATGGGGTTGTAGAGTCGGACATGACTGAAGCGATTTAGCACTTAGAATGGTGTAATGTACAGCACAGTGTGATGTACAGTAATACTAATCATTAATATTACTATACAGAATATTTGAAAGTTGCTAAGAGCCTATAACTTAAGATTTCTCATCACAAGAAAAAAACATTTGTAACTACGTGTGTTTATGGATGTTAACTAGACTTATTGTGGTGATCTTTCATGATGTACATACAAACATTAAAGTACTACATTGTATTTCTGAAACTAATATGTCAATTATACTTCCATATTTAAAAAAATTTTTAATGTAATCTCCCTGAGGGCTAGAAACTATTTCCAACTTGTTTAGTAATACTATTTACCATTACTATCCTACACTATTATATTCCAAAGCCAAAGAACACTGCTCAACACACAGTAGGAAATCAATCTGTATTTTTGATTGACTAAGGACCACCTGACCTGCCTCTTGAGAAATCTGTATGCAGGTCAGGAAGCAACAGTTAGACCTGGACATGGAACAACAGACTGGTTCCAAATAGGAAAAGGAGTATGTCAAGGCTGTATATTGTCACCCTGCTTATTTAACTTATAAGTAGAGTACATCATGAGAAACGCTGGGCTGGAAGAAGCACAAGTTGGAATCAAGATTGCCAGGAGAAATATCAATGGCCTCAGATATGCAGATAACACCACCCTTATGGCAGAAAGTGAAGAGGAACTAAAAAGCTTCTTGATGAAAGTGAAAGAGGAGAGTGAAAAAGTTGCCCTAAAGCTCAACATTCAGAAAACTAAGAACATGGCATCTGGTCCCATCGCTTCATGGGAAATAGATGGGGAAACAGTGGCAGACTATTTTTCTGGGGCTCCAAAATCACTGCCGATGGTGACTGCAGTCATGAAATTAAAAGACGCTTACTACTTGGAAGGAAAGCTGTGACCAACCTAGATAGCATATTAAAAAGCAGAGATATTACCTTGCCAACAAATGTCCATCTAGTCAAGGCTATGGTTTTTCCAGTGGTCATGTATGGATGTGAGAGTTGGACTGTGAAAAAAGCTGAGGGCCAAAAAATTGATGGTTTTGAACTGTGGTGTTGGAGAAGACTCTTGAGAGTCCCTTCGACTGCAAGATCAAACCAGTCCATCCTAAAGGAGACCAGTCCTGGGTGTTCATTGGAAGGACTGATGCTGAAGCTGAAACTCCAATACTTTAGCCACCTCATGCGAAGAGCTGACTCAGTTGAAAAAACCCTGAGGCTGGGAGAGATTGGGGGCAGGAGGAGAAGGAGACGACAGAGGATGAGATGGCTGGATGACATCACCAACTTGATAGACATGAGTTTGAGTAAACTCCGGGAGCTGGTGATGGACAGGGAGGCCTGGCATGCTGTGATTCACGACTGAGCGACTGAACTGAACTGAACTGAAGGAAGCTGAGTAAATTCTAAGATTTTCTTTGGCTCTCATATTTTATAAGTATTTGGTATCTATATAAGAAAGAGAAATCATGTAAATAACAAAGCCTGTTCTATACCTCTTCACTGTCTAAGTGAACTTTTTAAGGTGGCATTCAGCTGTGAAATTTTATAATCATGAAAATGCTTGCTATTGCTTCTTTCTTTTTATTGTCATCATGCTTATTCCATTTTATCACTATTTTCATAATAAATCCAATTTATGTTGAGAATAAAGTGTTGGGAAACCAAGAGGAAGCAAGATCAGAAGATAAACTGGGGATGAGAAGCATTTCTGACCAAGAGTAGGGGTTGAGGAAAGAAAATTGAATTAAAGGTGATTTGGCAGCCTTTGGTGATGGCAGCCACTGGTAAAAAGAACTTAAGTTTTCTTTCATGGTTATTTTTCAAGAGAAGTGATACCCATTCTATTGAGCCTATCATTTATATACCACAGAAGAACAGAGGTAACTAGGTATTTAGTGATGACTGCTGGCTTTCACAAGGTGGAAACTGAATGAAAAATAGTATAGGAAAACAAAAAGACAGGGGTAGAATTCATCACTTGATTGAAACAGAGCCAAAAACCACAGTCTTCCTCTTTCCTAGTCACATTCACAGTCCTGGAAAACACACAAAGTCTAAACTTTGGAGCCAATGCATGCACAATTTTCTGTGGCATACAAGACAAAGAAATAAAATGTTAGTACTATGGTTCAGTGCATGTATACCCTGAATCAGTACTACCCATATTAAAAACTGTGTATTTAAAGTTGGTGTTTATGCTGTAGGGAAACAAAATTTGTCACTCAAAAACATCTATCTCACATGTGCATTATTTTGAGCTAAAAACAACAAAGGGTTTCTGTGTTCCAC
Organism: Oryx dammah; assembly: GCF_014754425.2. NCBI lineage: Eukaryota > Metazoa > Chordata > Mammalia > Artiodactyla > Bovidae > Oryx > Oryx dammah. The sequence continues at coordinate 80,955,629 of NW_024070186.1, read as the reverse complement.
ATATCAAGTATGAAAGGCATTCATAAGCTACCTTTTTAAAGAAATCTTAAAGAGAATGCAAGTCACAAGGCTGCAGGCAGATCCACAGATAGATAGATAGATCATCAAATACTAATCAGAGGGGTTTCCTGAGAAAAGACAAAAATAACAGTTTGCTGAGGAGTGAAAAGAAATATGGGTCATATTTTATCCTCTAGGTTTAAGCTTGGGAGATTTCATGCTCCCACTGCCAAAACATTCTGTACTTTGCATAGAAACATCTTTGTCATCCAGAAGCTCTCATTGTTATAAATCATTGGAGGTCCTGAAACAGTTATAAAATTGAATGTCTGTAAGTTTTTTAATAAGAACTAGCTGTTATTGGGAGCCTAGTATACATGGGAATTCTTTTAAATTTCATTTACATACTGCCACATTTAATTCTAAAAACAACCCTTATATGTAAGATTATTTTCTCCACACTATGGGTAAGGAGGCTTAAGCTCAGAAAAGGTGAATTATCTACCCAAAAATTATCTACACAGCTTATAACTCTTAGCTACTGTGCCAGATTTTTCTAACTGACTTTTATTTATGCAAATATAAAATAACATTTTCTCATAATCCTTGCAATTATGAGGGGATCAAAGCAGGTTCACCCCCATTTTACAGCTAGGAAAACAAGTATGTATTTGGAGGATAATATTGCCCCTCCTCCCCCCAGGTCGTTACTAGCAGAGTCAGAAATCAAGAGTTTTAAGTAAATAGTTTAAATCTTCCTTTTCCCACAACATTAAGCTGTAATATCTAGAAATCTGCTTTTCCTATTAAGAAAACCAGCTAAGGTCAATGTCATAGGATTTAGAGAGGAAAAACTAATAAAATGTGATTGTAAAATCCTAGAGAATTGCTGAACAATGCAGTCTGCAGTGCTTTCCCTTGTTGGCATGCATTCTAGCAATAAATAAATCAGAGAGACATCCTGTGTTTGTGGAAGGGAGGGAGGCAAAAGGAGTGATCCATTATGCACTGTTTTCCAGAGTAGGACACAGATCAGCCAGTGGTGCCAGAGCCAGATTTTAAATATTCATGAGGTTGTGGGTGGTGGCCCAGAATAGGCTGCACTCCAGGGAAAGGCATCCCACGCGTTCTTGTCACAAGGTGCACTGTAACTGCACAGAATCACAGAGATTACAACACTTGCCATGGGGGGAAACCCTGGCCCCCTTAACAGAGTCTTTGGTAATTTCTGCTCAGAAATAGCAGCAAAGCCTGGGACAGAGATTCTGATGGAATCTTCAAAGGAAGTTCCTTAGCATGAAGCTGGGGAAATGATGGAATTAGTGATTTACACTGCGCTTTTCACTGATGATGCTCATCATTTGCTTTGCCTGTGAGTCTAATGCAATTCTTTCAAAGCATCTCCAGTAATAAGGCCAATGTACATGATAGTTTCTCAAACATGGTTGTGGATATTACTTTTTGTGAACAGTTCAGTTCAGTTTCACAGTCAAGACCAACTCGACCCCATGGACTGCAGCACGCCAGGCTTCCCTGTCCATCATTAACTCCCAGACCTTGCTCAAACTCATGTCCATAGAGTCAGTGATGCTATCCAATCATCTCATCCTCTGTCATTCCCTTTTCCTTCCACTTTCAATCTTTCCCAGCATCAGGGTTTTTTCAAATGAGTCAGTTCTTCACATCAGGTGGTCAAAGTATTGGAACTTCAGCTTCAGCATCAGTCCTTCCAATGAATATTCAGGATTGATTTCCTTTAGGATTGACTGGTTTGATCCCCTTGCTGTCCAAGGATCTCTCAAGAGTCTTCTCCAACACCACAGTTCAAAAGCATCAATTCTTCGGCACTCAGCTTTCTTTATGATCCAGCTCTCACATCCATACATGACTACTGGAAAAACCATAGCTTTGACTAGATGGACCTTTGCTGGCAAAGTGATGCCTCTGCTTTTTAATATTCTGTCTAGGTTGGTCATAGCTTTTCTTCCAAGGAGCAAGTGTCTTTTAATTTCATGGCTGCAATTACCATCTGCAATGACTTTGGATTATTATTTTGCTTTTTTTCCTAAAGGAAATCACATTTCTAAAAGAATGGATTTAAATCCAAACAATGCTAACTCCAAGAGAAAAGGGGTCTCTGGTGGTTCAAATGGTAAAGAATCTGCCTGCAATGCAGGAGACCTAGGTTCAGTCCCTGGGTCAGGAAGATCCCCTAGAGAAAGAATGGCAACCCACTCCAGTACTCTTGCCTGGAGAATTTTATGGACAGAAGAGCCTGGTGGGCTCACTTCATGGGGTTGCAAAGAGTCAGACATGACTGAGCAACTTTCGCTTTCTGAGAGAAATATCTTTATGAGTAATTTTTAAGGGCTCAGAGAATTTCAGTTTGCTCAAGCAAATTGGATTATCCTTAAAGAAATATTTATATTCTAAGACCATGAAAACAACTAAGATTAGAAAAGGATCCTGTAATATGCTAATTTCCCAGAGGCAGATTAGATATTTCAAGTACATTTTCAACTTTATTGATAGTAGCACATAGTAGTAAAGTGAAGTGAGTGAAGTCACTCAGTCGTGTCCAACTCTTTGCAACCCCATGGACTGATGCCCATCAGGTTCCTCTGTCCATGGGATTCTCCAGGCAAGAATACTGGAGTGGGTTGCCATTTCTTTCTCCAGGGGAATCTTCCTAACCCAGGGATCGAACCCGGGTCTCTGGCATTGCAGGCAGACGCTTTAACATCTGAGCTACCAGGGAAGCCCACATAGTAGTAAAAAATGCCTTTAAATCTGAACAATAGCAAGGTCTCAGGAAAGGCAAAAAGAGGAAAAGTTAGAGTGCAGGAGGAAATTTCCCCCCCTACAAAATAATACTATCATTATTATCTATAATGTGTCTGATATTTTCTATTCTATTTCATTTCATTTTATTCTCTCTGATTCTATTTTTTCAAAGTATTGGTCCTTAAAACTATTAAATGGTCTGCCATTCAAAGTCTACAGTTTCAAAGATATGTAAAGAATTCTCTCAACTAAAACAACTAAAATGCTTTATCACATATTAAAGATATGTACATATTTGTGTGTGTGTGCTATTCACTTAATCATGTCCAACTCTTTGCAACCCCACAGACTGTAGCCTGCCAGGCTCTTCTGTCCATGGAATTCTCCAGGCAAGAATACTTTAGTGGGCATTCTCTTCCCTAGGGAATCTTTCTGACCCACAGATCGAACCCAGTTCTCCTGCATTACAGTCAGATTCTTCATTGTATTTCTGAATAAGATGCATATATTCTTCTCCTGGAAAAGAAGCAAGTATCAAAGTTTGCTTCCACCCAGAGTATATTTGCATTGCCCTAGAAGACTGGAGTTTTATTCATACAACTTTTCAGAGTATAGCCATTAGAGAATAAAGCCAAGTGCCAGAAAACAGTGGCAATAGAAATTTTAAAAAATATATTGGCTTTTGTATGGACATAGACTACAGTATAAATATAAAACATGTGACTAAAGACATGAAAGAAAGGTTAAAAACATGAGAAGGTAAAAGAAAAATTGAAAATATTCATTTAAAAATTTTAAATTTTAAATATATGTAATAAATGTAATTTCAAAATTTATTGGGTAGATTAACTAGAATATTAAACACAACTGAAGAAAGAATTAGTGAACTAAAAGACAGATCCAAAGAAAGGATCCAGAATACAGTCAGACAGGGGGGAAAAAAAAAAAGAAGAAGGATAGATAGTATCAGTGATCAAGAAGTATGGAAATTAAAGTGTAGAAATTTAATACATATTATTAGAGTTTCATTTCAGAAGATGAATGAGGGAATGGGGCAAAGGCAATATTTGAAGAATTAATGGCCTAAAGTTTTCCACTGGTGTAAAAATAAAAACTATCAGCCATTAATCCTTCAAATAGATTCAAGAGCCCCAAGAATTACATACACACACACACACATACACACACACACACAATAATGTAAAACCAAAAAGAGAATAAAAATGGAATGATAAAAAGGGGTTATATCTATAAGAAATGACTGCATCAAATAACACTTAGTGTTTGATTTTGAGGAAAAGCAGCCTAGATCCAACATTCTGAATAACTGGCCCCAGCAATATGTGAACCATGAACTTCCAGAAGTTCAAGCTGGTTTTAGAAATGGCAGAGAAACCAGAGATCAAATTGCCAACATCTGCTGGATCATTGAAAAAGCAAGAGAGTTCCAGGAAAACTGGATTTCTGCTTTATTGACTATGCCAAAAGCTTTGACTGTGTGGATCACAATAAACTGTGGAAAATTCTGAAAGAGATGGGACTACCAGATCACCTGTCCTGCCTTTGAGAAACCTGTATGCAGGTCAGGAAGCAACAGTTAGAACTGGACATGCGACAAAAGACTGGTTCCAAGTAGGAAAAGGGGTACATCTAGGCTGTATATTGTCACCCTGCTTATTTAATTTATATGCAGAGTACATCATGAGAAACGCTGGGTTGGAGGAAGCACAAGCTGGAATCAAGACTGCTAGGAGAAATATCAGTAACCTCAGATATGCAGATGACACCGCCCTTATGGCAGAAATAGAAGAACTAAAGAGCCTCTTGATGAAAGTGAAAGAGGAGAGTGAAAAAGTTGGCTTAAAGCTCAACATTCAGAAAATGAAGATCATGACATCTGGTCCTATCACTTCATGGCAAATAGATGGGGAAACAGTGGAAACAGTGGCTGACTTTATTTTTCTGGGCTCCAAAATCACTGCAGATGGTAATTGCAGCCATGAAATTAAAAGATGCTTACTGCTTGGAAGGAAAGTTATGGCCAACCTAGACAGCATATTAAGAAGCAGAGACATTACTTTGTCAACAAAGGTCTGTCTAGTCAAGGCTATGGTTTTCCCAGTAGTCATATATGGGTGTGAGAGTTGGACTATAAAGAAAGCTGAGCACAGAAGAACTGATGCATTTGAACTGTGGTGATGGAGAAGACTCTTGAGAGTCCCTTGGACTGCAAGGAGATTCAACCAGTCCATCCTAAAGGAGATCAGTCCTGGGTGTTCATTGAAGGGAATGATGTTGAAGCTGAAACGCCAATACTTAGAGGATGAGATGGTTGGATGGCATCACCAACACAATGGACATGGGTTTGGGTAGACTCTGGGAGTTGGTGATGGACAAGGAGGCCTGGAGTGCTGCCGTTCATGGGGTGGCAAAGAGTCGGGCGTGACTGAGCGACTGAACTGAACTGAATTGAGGCTAGAACAAAAATTCTGAATAACAGTAGATTGATTTGGAAGATTGTTATTAGATTCAAAGTATCCTTGAGAATTAATATGCTTAGGAACATTGGTGTTAGAGTTTTGTTAGGTTGTATAGACTCATGCAAAGGTAATGAGGTATCTCTAAAGTAATAAGTAGTGAGTATATAACTTCTGAAAATAGGCAAGAAGTCAAACATTTCCAGGAAGACAAGAAAGATGGTATTTAAAAAAGAAATTAAAAGCAAGACATTTGAGATTATGACATGGAAATTTTGTATAAATTAATCCAGATATATGAGAATCAAATGTGAACAGACTTTTGATGGATTAAATATAGTTACAAAAGTTTGTTACTGTTTGAAAGGTGGTGCTTATATCCCTTCCCATTGAATATGGGCTGGCTCTGAGGTACTTAGGTAAAAGAATGCAACAGAAATTAAATTTTGCAAATTTCAAGTTTAGCTTTTGAGAGAATGATCAGCTCTCAGTTTTTTCTCCTTGCAACATTTATATTTGGAAAGCTTCTGTACAGAGCCCAGTTGCTGGTGTTTTCAACTCGAGCAGCATGGAGAGGCCCAGTACAGACTTTGGTCCCAGGTAAGTCTCATCTTTAAGTGAGAACTTAATATGTGCCAGACTCTGTTCTAAGGTCTTTATATTCTTAACCAGAACACCTTACTACTTTCTGTTGTGCCAGGTTCTGCTCTAAGGTTTTTACCCTCTTAACCAGAACACCTTACTACCTCCTCTAGAAGAAAATGAGATACAAATTTTAAACAAATATGCACTATATCAATGTTAATCAAAAGCAAGCTAAGATAGCCTGGATAACAACATAAATTGTAAAGAAAAGAGCATTGCTAGAGGCAAAGAGATCATTATGTAATGACAAAAGTTTCAATAATTCAGTAAATTATGATAATTTTAAATTCCTAAAGTTATAATATATTTTAAATAATGCAGATTTAACTATAATAATCCATAAACTATATTGATTTTTTTAAAAAATAGCATCATAGAGCAAGATTTTTAGCATAGCTATTTCAGTAGTGTATACATCAAGCAGGAAAAAAATCAGTAGAACAACAGAAGATTTGAAAATACAGTAAAATAATTAAACTTTATATAATTTACATATATAGACTATTGCACCAAACTGGAAATTATGCATTCTTTTCAAGCTTGTAATGAAGATTTGTCACATGTTAGGTAAGAAATTACAAACAGTTGGTATATTTTGATAATATTTTCTGACCTCAAAACAATTAAGACAGAAATCAATAACATAAACACTAATAGAAAAAAAACCATATATTTCATCAACCCTATTCATAAACAAGAAAGCAAAATCTTTAAAAATCTATCAAACTGAATCAAAAAATATACTAAATAGGTAATATAATAAGACCAAGTCATATTTATCACAATAATACAATATTGGATTCAATTTATGTACTATCTTATTCTACTGGGTTAATGTAACCATTGTATAATCTCATATTCTACTGGGTTAATGTAACCATTGTATAATCTCATTAAAGTGAGAAATTGTGAATCAGAGTTGATGAATAAAATGGTGAATTAGCTATATTCAATCTCTATCTCAAAGGATAAAGATGATCAAATAAAAGTAAGTTCAATAATTATAAATGTGGTTTGTAAAATGAGAAACACTGTAAAAATAAGATGAATTATTTTATTATGTACAAAAATTGTTATTGGTATTTCTTTTTTCCTTCTCTGCCAATATCAAAAATTGTCAATAAGCTACATTTATTTCCCATATAAAATTTGCTATCATCTTTATCACTGACAATTTGTAAATAAAGTAAGATATGTTTTCTTCTCCGAGTACTTTTAATATTTATCTCCTCATTGATGGTTTTAAATAGTTAGATTATAATGTACCATTTTAGCCTTAAAGAGTTTATTTAACCCCTGTATCTACAGGCTTATAATTTGCATCAAATTTTGAAAAAACTTGGCCATTATTTCTTCAAATATTTTCTTCTGCCCCCACTTCTCACTCTTCTATTTTAAATATTCTAATTTAATGATTATTAGGCTGACTGAAGTCAACCAGCAGCTTACTGATGCTCTGGTCTTTATTGTTATTCTCTCCATGTTTGTGTGTTTCATCTTGATAACTTCTATTGCTATTGCTATGTCTTCAAATTCAGTAATAGTTTCTTTTCTAATGTTTAGATACCTGTTGATTCATTTCTACCTATCTGCAACAGACATGTAATACTTGTAAAATTAGAAAGAAAACAATAAATGTCATTAAAATGAAAAATATATATCATAAATGTATGATTTTTATTTCTGGACTTTCAATACTATTCCATTGATATATATATATATATATATATATATATATATATATCTGCCATCCTGTCAGTACCACATAGTCCTGATTCAGTTCAGTTCAGTTGTTCACTCATGTCCTACTCTGCAACCCCATGAACCACAGCACGCCGGCCTCCCTGTCCATCACCAACTCCTGGAGTCCACCCAAAGCCATGTCCATTGTGTCAGTGATGCCATCCAACCATCTCATCCTTCATCGTCCCCTTCTCCTCCTGCCCTCAATCTTTCCCAGCATCAGGGTCTTTTCAAATGTGTCAACTCTTTCCATCAGGTGGCCAAAGTACTGGAGTTTCAGCTTCAACAACAGTCCGTCCAATGAACACTCAGGACTCATCTCCTTTAGGATGGATGGGTTGGATCTCCTTGTGGTCCAAGGGACTCTCAAGAGTCTTCTCCAACACCACAATTCAAAAGCATCAATTCTTTGGCACTCAGCTTTCTTTATAGTCCAACTCTCACATCTGTACATGACCATTGGAAAAACCATAGCCTTGACTAGACGGACCTGTGTTGACAAAGTAATGTCTCTCCTTTTTAATATGCTGTCTAGGTTGGTCATAACTTTCCTTCCAAGCAGTAAGCATCTTTTAATTTCATGGCTGCAATCACCATCTGCAGTGATTTTGGAGCCCAGAAAAATAAAGTCAGCCACTGTTTCCAGTTTCCACTGTTTCCCCATCTATTTGCCATGAAGTGATAGGACCAGATGGAGAAGGCAATGGCACCTCACTCCAGTACTCTTTCCTGGGAAATCCCATGGGCGAAGGAGCCTGGAAGGGTGCAGTCCATGGGGTCACGAGGAGTCGGACACGACTGAGTGACTTCACTTTCACTTTTCACTTTCATGCATTGGAGAAGGAAATAGAAACCCACTCCAGTGTTCTTGCCTGGAGAATCCCAGGGACGGGGGAGCCTGGTAGGCTGCCGTCTTATGGGGTCACACAGAGTCGGACACGACTGAAGCGACTTAGCAGCAGCAGCAGCAGATGGGACCAGATGCCATGATCTTAGTTTCCTGAATGCTGAGCTTTAAGCCAACTTTTTCCACTCTCCTCCTTGACTTTCATCAAGAGGCTCTTTAATTCTTCACTTTCTGCCATAATGGTAGTCTCATCTGCATATCCGGAGAAGACAATAGCACCCCACTACAGTACTCTTGCCTGGAAACTCCCATGGATGGAGGAGCCTAGTGGGCTGCCATCTATGGGGTCGCACAGAGTCGGACACGACTGAAGTGACTTAGCAGCAGCAGCAACATCTACATATCTGAGTTTATTGATATTCCTGATTACTGTAGCTTTTGTGTTAAGTTTTGAATCAAGAAATATAAGTCTCCAAAGTTATTCTTTTCACATATGTATTTATAAATATATATATTTATGTACATTTAATATATTCATATATACTATATATATTTACAAATATATATGTGTATATATATTACTATTCTGCGTCCCTAGCATTTTCATAAAATCTAAAAGATTAGTACTTTCTCAGCCTTTCCTCAGTAGATGAAAACAGCCCTGCTCCTGCAAGTAGCCTTCGATTCCCAGGATATGGCAAATATTTTCAAAGCCTGGTAAGAACATTTTCTCTCGTTTCAGTCATTTTTTTTTAGGTCCAACTGGTAGTGTCACCTCTGACACTGCAATGTTAAAAACTTGCCCCTTAATATTTCAAAAAAAATCCTGACAATAGAGCTACTCACACTGAGTTCTGACTGAGGTCAAATAAGGAAAAGCCCTAGAAATAAAGCTTTTCAGTGAGCTTCTAGACAGGTCAAATAGTGACATTTCTGGGGATGGGACTTTGGAGGGATTTTTAACCTTTTTGTCTCCTCCAGTGACTGCTAGGCTGCTGGTAATGCTGTTGACCTTCAAAGCTACCATTAAGTTGGGGAAAAGGGATAGAATTAGAGAAATATAAAAACATCACAAAGCTCAGTGTTATTACTGAGATACAGCTGGTTTTCTCGAATAGCACTCTTTGGAATGATTCAAGCATTACATTAATTTCCAGAATTCTGAAAAAAGGGTTCAGACAGATTTTGCCAGTGTTCTCATTGCTTTATGAAGAAGCATATTTTCCAGAGTCCTTAATCTGCCATTCCAGAGTGCTTCTATCTGTGATGGAATTTAGTCAGAATTCCCTGGTGACTCAGAGGTTAAAGCGTCTGCCTGCAATGCGGAGACCCGGGTTCAATCCCTGGGTTGGGAAGATCCCCTGGAGAAGGAAATGGCAACCCACTCCAGTATTCTTGCATGGAGAATCCCGTGGATGGAGGAACCTGGTAGGCTACAGTCCACAGGGTCACAAAGAGTTGGACACTTCTTAGTGATTTCACTTCACTTCACTTTATGGCTAATCTAGATTCCCTACAAAATTTTTACCTTTAGGTTCCACTTGCTACCGATATACTTCTTCTTCAATCTGGGATTTTATTTTCTTGATTTCAGGGAAGAGAATTTTAAAAATTTCTCTTTTAACCTACAAATTCATGTATTTCAGACAGGGAGGGTACTTTTCTACATGAGTTCTATATACAGTATTGAACAAAAGTGTAAAATCATTTTTTAAAATGATTGGCAAGAATTTAGTGAGGTGAGATAATTTGAAGATCAAGAACAAAATGTAATTTTTCCAAAGTCTCCAGGGGTGGTAAGAGATGCAATGCATATCAAAGGTGATTGCACAACTCTTCATCAGGAAAAAAGTCAACTCTTTTAATACAATGGAAATACAGAATGGGGACAGGAATGGCAGAATAACAAGAGTCTAGGATTGTGGAGAGAAGCAGTTAAGGAAGATCTTGTTTTATGATATGTTTTTTTTTTTTTTCCGTGAATGAAATGTAGGAAAAGGTTGGAAATGATAGAATATATTCTTGAAAAATATAAAGTCAAGCTAAAAAAACTAAGTCTTGAAAAAATGTGGAGGATTGAGGGAGAAACCCAGGGACTCAGTATAATATTTCTCAGCTTTGAGAATGTAGCAAGAATAAAGAACAGTGTCTTGTTGTTCAATGTTCTTGTTGTTCTTATGTCAATAATCTGCACCATTGTGTGATTTAATGTAACACCCGAATGCTCAGTAATATAACACTGAGGCTGAAGCCACATGGAATCCCCTCCTTTTCACCAAATACATTATGTCATTATACTTGTTTAATGCCCTTATCCAGTTATCTACAATATAAAGCATCTATTCATTTCTCATTTGCTTCTCTCCAAGGGAGACACAATGCCTTACCTGATTAGTGATTTAAATAAAGAGCCATAGCCTTCATGATAACTGTACTTCAGATCACCCTTCTTGCATATCACCCTTCTTGCATATAACTTCTTGTGGAGTACACCCACAGAGACAGTCTTTCCTGCACTGTATGAAAAGAAACAGTTCTTATCTTCTTTTTATTTATTTTACTTGACAATATTGTATTGGTTTTGCCATACATTGACTTGAATCTGCCATGGGTGTACATGTGTTCCCCATCCTGAACCCACCTCCATTCCATCCCTCTGGGTCATCCCAGTGCACCAGTCCTGAGCACCCTGTATCATGCATCAAACCTTGACTGGCGATTTGTTTCACATATGATAATTTACATGTTTTGATGTCATTCTCCCATATCATCCCGCCCTCACTCTCTGCCACAGAATCCAAAAGACTGTTCTACACATCTGTGTCTCTTTTGCTGTCTCACATACAGGGTTATCACTACCATCTTTCTAAATTCCATATGCATTAGTATACTGTACTGGTGTTTTCCTTTCTGGCTTACTTCATTCTGTATGATAGGCTCCAGTTTCATCCACCTCATTAGAACTGATTCACATGTATTCTTTTTTAGTGGCTGAGTAATACTCCATTGTATATATGTACCACAGCTTCCTTATCCATTTGTCTGCTGATGGACATCTAGATTGCTTCCATGTCCTGGCTATTATAAACAGTGCTGCAATGAAAACTGGGGTACACAGGTCTCTTTCAATCTGGTTTCCTCAGTGTGTATGCCCAGCAGTGGGATTGCTGGGTCGTATGGCAGTTCTATTTCCAGTTTTTTTAAGGAATCTCCACAGTGTTCTCCATAGTGGCTGTACTAGTTTGCATTTCCACCAACGGTGTAAGAGGGTTCCCTTTTTCCACACCCTCTCCAGCATTTATTGCTTGTAGACTTTTGGATCACAGCCAGTCTGACTGGTATGAAATGGTACCTCATTGTGGGTTTGATTTGCATTTCTCTGATAATGAATGATGTTGAGCATATTTTTCATGAGCTTGTTAGCCATCTGCATGTCTTTTTTGGAAAAATGTCTATTTAGTTCTTTGGCCCACTTTTTGATTGGGTTGCTTATTTTTCTGGAATTGAGCTGCAGGAGTTGCTTCTATATTTTTGAGATTAATTCTTTTTCCGTTGCTTTGTTTTCCATTATTTCTCCCATTCTGAAGGCTAACTTTTCACCTTGCTTATAGTTACCTTTGTTGTGCAGAGCTTTTAATTTTAATTAGGTCCCATTTGTTTATTTTTCCTTTTATTTCCAATATTCTGGGAGGTGGGTCATAGAGGATCCTGCTGTGATTTATGTCAGAGAGTGTTTTGCCTATGTTTTCCTTTAGGAGTTTAATAGTTTCTGGTCTTATGTTAAGATCTTTAATCCATTTTGAGTTTACTTTTGTGTATGGTGTTAGAAAGTGTTCTAGTTTCATTCTTTTACAAGTGGTTGACCAGTTTTCCCAGCACCACTTGTTAAAAAGATTGTCTTTTCTCCATTGCATATTCTTGTCTCCTTTGTCAAAGATAAGGTGTCCATAGGTGAGTGGATTTATCTCTGGGCTTTCTATTTTGTTCCACTGATCTATATTTCTGTCTTTGTGCCAGTACCATACTGTCTTGATGACTGTGGCTTTGTAGTAGAGCCTGAAGTCAGGCAGGTTGATTCCTCCAGTTCCATTCTTCTTTCTCAAGATTGCTTTGGCTATTTGAGTTTTTTTGTATTTCCATACAAATTGTGAAATTATTTGTTCTAGTTCTCTGAAAAATACCATTGGTAGCTTGATAGGGATTGCACTGAATCTGTAGATTGCTTTGGGTAATATACTCATTTTCACTATATTGATTCTTCCAATCCATGAACACGGTATATTTCTCCATCTATTTGGGTCCTCTTGGATTTCTTTCACCAGTGTTTTATAGTTTTCTATATGTAGGTTTTTGTTCTTTAGGTAGATATATTCCTAAGTATTTTATTCTTTTCATTGCAATGGTGAATGGAATTGTTTCTTTAATCTCTCTTTCTGTTTTCTCATTGTTAGTGTATAGGAATGCAAAGGATTTCTGTGTGTTGATTTTATATCCTGCAACTTAACTATATTCATTGATTAGCTCTAATAATTTTCTGGTGGAGCCTTTACGGTTTTCTATGTAGAGGATCATGTCATCTACAAACAGTAAGAGTTTTACTTCTTTTTCAATCTGGATTCCTTTTATTTCTTTTTCTGCTCTGATTGCTGTGGCCAAAACTTCCATAAGTATGTTGAATAGTAGTGGTGAGAGTGGGCACCCTTGTCTTGTTCCTGACTTTAGGGGAAATGCTTTCAATTTTTTACCATTGAGGATAATGTTTGCTGAGGGTTTGTCATATATAGCTTTTATTATGTTGAGGTATGCTCCTTCTATTCCTGCTTTCTGGAGAGGTTTTTTTTTTTTTTTATCATAAATGGATGTTGAATTTTGTAAAAGGCTTTCTCTGCATCTATTGAGATAATCATATGGTTTTTATTTTTCAATTTGTTAATGTGGTATATTACATTGATTGATTTGCAGATATTGAAGAATACTTGCATCCCTGGGATAAAGGCCACTTGGTCATGATGTATGATCTTTTTAATGTGTTGTTGGATTCTGTTTGCTAGAATCTTGTTAAGGATTTTTGCATCTGTGTTCATCAGTGATATTGGCCTGTAGTTTTCTTTTTTTGTGGCATCCTTGTCAGGTTTTGGTATTAGGATGATGGTGGCCTCGTAGAATGAGTTTGGAAGTTTACCTTCCTCTGCAATTTTCTGGAAGAGTTTGAGTAGGATAGGTGTTAGTTCTTCTCTAAATCTTCGGTAGAATTCAGCTGTGAAGCTGTCTGGTCCTGGGCTTTTGTTTGTTGGAAGATTTCTGATTGCAGTTTCAATTTCCATGCTTGTGACGGGTCTGTTAAGATTTTCCATTTTTTACTGGTTCAGTTTTGGAAAGTTGTATTTTTCTAAGAATTTGTCCGTTTCTTCCAAACTGTCCATTTTATTTGCATATAGTTGCTGATGATAGTCTCATGATCCTTTGTATTTCTGTGTTGTCTGTTGTGATCTCTCCACTTTCATTTCTAATTTTATTCATTTGATTTTTCTCCTTTTGTTTCTTGATGAGTCTGGCTAATGGTTTGTCAATTTTATTTAACTTCTCAAAGAACCAGCTTTTGGTTTTGTTGATTTTTGCTATGGTCTCTTTTGTTTCTTTTGCATTTATTTCTGCCCTAAATTTTAAGGTTTCTTTCCTTCTACTAACCTTGGGATTCATAATTTCTTTCCTTTCATGTTGCTTTAGGTGTCTAGTTAGGCTATTTATTTGACTTTTTTCTGGTTTCTTGAGGTAAGCCTGTATTGCTATGAACCTTTCCCTTAGCACTGCTTTTATAGTGTCTTATCGGTTTGGGGTTGTTGTGTTTTCATTTTCATTCATTTCTATGCATATTTTGATTTTTTTAAAATTTCTTCTGTGATTTTTTGGTTGTTCAGCAGCATGTTGTTCAGCCTCTGTATGTTGGAATTTTTAATAGTTTTTCTCCTGTAATTGACATCTAATCTTACTACATTATGGTCAGAAAAGATGCTTGAAATTTTTTTGAATTTACCAAGGCTAGATTTATGGCCCAGGATGTGATCTATCCTGGAAAAGATTCCGTGTGAGCTTGAGAAAAAGGTGAAATTCATTGTTTTGGTGTGAAATGTTCTATAGATATCAATTAGGTCTAACTGGTCTATTGCATCATTTAAAGTTTGTGTTTCCTTGTTAATTTTCTGTTTACTTGATCTATCCATAGGTGTGAGTGGGGTATTAAAGTCTCCCACTATTATTGTGTTATTGTTAATTTCCCCTTTCATACTTGTTAGCATTTGTCATACATATTGTGGTGCTCCTATGTTGGGTGCATATATAATTGTTATATCTTCTTCTTAGATTGATCCTTTGATCATTATGTAGTGTCCATCTTTGTCTCTTTTCACAGCCTTTGTTTTAAAGTCTATTTTATCTGATATGAGTGTTGCTACTCCTGCTTTCTTTTGGTCTTTATTTGCATGGAATATATTTTTCCAGCCCTTCACTTTCAGTCTGTATGTGTCCCTTGTTTCAAGGTGGGTTTCTTGTAGACAACATATATAGGGGTCTTGTTTTTGTATCCATTCAGCCATTCTTTGTGTTTTGGTTGGGGCATTCAACCCATTTACATTTAACGTAATTATTGATAAGTATGATCCCATTGCCATTTACTTTATTGTTTTGGGTTCGAGTTTATACACCCTTTCTGTGTTTCCTCTCTAGAGAAGATCCTTTAGCATTTGTTGGAGAGCTGGTTTGGTGGTGCTGAATTCTCTCAGCTTTTGCTTGTCTGTAAAGCTTTTGATTTCTTCATTCAAATGATTTTCTTCATTCAAAAGGCTTCATTCAAATAAAGCTTTTTATTTGAATGAGATCCTTGCTGAGTACAGTAATCTGGGCTGCAGGTTATTTTCTTTCATCACTTTAAGTATGTCCTGCCATTCCCTTCTGGCCTGAAAAGTTTCCATTGAAAAATCAGCTATTATCCTTATGGGAATCCCCTTGTGTGTTATTTGTTGTTTTTCCCTTGCTGCTTTTAATATTTATTCTTTGTTTTTGATCTTTGTTAATCTGATTAATATGTGTCTTGGGGTGTTTCGCCTTGGGTTTATCCTGTTTGGGACTCTCTGGATTTCTTGGACTTGGGTGATTATTTCCTTACCCATTTTAGGGAAGTTTTCAACTATTATCTCCTCAAGTATTTTCTCATGGTCTTTCTTTTTGTCTTCTTCTTCTGGGACTCCTATGATTCAAATGTTGGGGCGTTTAACATTGTCCCAGGGGTCTCTAAGATTGTCCTCATTTCTTTTAATTCTTTTTTCTTTTTTTCCTCTCTGTTTCATTTATTTCTACCATTCTATCTCTACTTCACTTGTCCTATCTTCTGCCTCCATTATTCTACTATTGGTTTCCTCCAGAGTATTTTTGATCTCATTTATTGCATTATTCATTATATACTGACTCTTTTTTATTTCTTCTAGGTCCCTGTTAAACCTTTCTTGCATCTTCTCAATCCTTGTCTCCAGGCTATTTATATGCAACTCCAATTTGTTTTCAAGATTTTGGATCATTTTCACTATCATTATTTGGAATTCTTTATCAGGTAGATTCCTTATCTCTTTCTCTTTTGTTTGGTTTGGTGGGCATTTATCCTGTTCCTTTACCTGCTGGGTATTTCTCTGTCTTTTCATCTTGTTTATATTGTTGTGTTTGGGGTGGCCTTTCTGTATTCTGGCAGTTGGTGGTTTCTCTTTATTGTGGAGGTTCCTAGCTATGAGTGGGGTTTGATGGGTGACTTGTCAAGGTTTCCTGGTTAGGGAAGCTTGTGTCAGTGTTCTGGTGGGTGGAGCTGGATTTCTTCTCTCTGGAGTGCAATGAAGTGTCCAGTAATGAGTTTTGAAATGTCAGTGGGTTTGATGTGACTTTGGGCAGACTGTATATTGAGGCTGAGGGTTATGTTGTTGGAGATTCTGTGTTGCTAGACATTTGCGTGGTATGTCTTTCTCTGGAGCTGGTTGGCCCTTGGGTGGTGCTTGGTTTCAGTGTAGGTATGGAGGCATTTGATGAGCTCATTGATAATGTTCACTGGATTCAGGAGTTTTCTGGTGTTCTCAGGATTTGGACTTAAGCCTCCTGCCTCTGGTTTTCAGTTTTATTCTTACAGTAGCCTCAAGACTTCTCTGTCTCCTTTTGAAGACAATGGGCTGCTTTTCTGGGTGACTGATGTCCTTTGCCAGCATTCAGAAGTTGTTCTGTGTGGAATTTGCTTGGTGTTCAAATGTTCTTTTGATGAATTTGTGGGGGAGAAAGTGGTCTATTCCTATTCCTCCACCATCTTAGGACTGCCCCCTTAGAACTGTTCTTAACTGTGATGTGTTCGGATAAACCAATTCACTTAGTAGATTGGTACTTAAGAGGCAAACTTTTATATCTGATCCAAGCTCCACTCTCTAATAAATCTTATCAGTATGAAAAGATAAGTTGATCCTTGTTTTAGTTCAGGCTGCTATAACAAATTCTGTAGACTAGATGGCATATTAACAATAGAAACAATAGATATCAAAGTTCTAGGGGCTGGGAAGTTCAAGATCAAGATGCAAAATGATTCAGTGTCTAGTGAGAGTATTCTTTCTGGCTCATAGACACTGTCTTCTAGCTCTACCTTTACATGGAGGAAAAGGCAAAAGAACTCTGTGGGTCTCTTTTACTTAGGGCATTAATCTTATCAATGAAGCTTCCACCCTTGTGATATTTTGTTTAATTTAAGCCCAAATTTTACAATAAGGAGCTCATGATCTGACTCATAGTCATTTCCAGATCTTGTATCTGCTGATTATATGGAGCTTCTCCATTTTTGGCTCTGAAGAACATAATCAGATTTTCAGTATTAACCACCTGGTGATGTCCATTATTAAAGTCATCTCTTGGGTTGTTGGAAAAGGGTGTTTGCCTTGACCAGCATGTTCTCTTCACAAAACTCTGTTAGTTTTTGCCCTGTTTCATTTTGTATTCCAAGGCCAAGTTTCCCTGTTATTCTGATTATCTCTTGAGTTTCTACTTTTGTATTCCAATCCCTTATGATGAAAAGGACATCTTTTTTCATTGTTACTTCTAGAAGGTGCTGCAGGTCTTTATAGAAACGGTCAGCTTCAGCTTCTTTGGCATCCATGGTTGGTGCACACTTGGATTACTATGATGTTGAACGGTTTGCCTTGGAAACAAACTGGAATCATTCTGTTGCTTTTGAGGTTGTACCCAAGTACTGCATTTTGGACTCACTTGTTGACTGTGAGCACTACTCCATTTCTTCTAAGGGATTCTTGCCCACAGTAGTAGATATAATGATCACTTAAATGAAATGTGACCATTCCCATCCATTTTAGTTCACTGACTTCTAAGATACCAATATTTAATCTTGCCATCTCTTACTTGACCATGTCCCAATTTACTTTGATTCATGGACCTACCATTCCAGGTTCCTATGAAATACTGTTCTTCACAGCACTGGACTTCACTTTCACCACCAGACACATCCACAGCTGAGCATCGGTTCTCCTTTGGTCCAGCCATGTCATTCTTTCTGGAGCTTTAGCATACTGCACACCTTCAGACCTGGAGGGCTCATCTTCCAGTATCATATCTATTTGCCATTTCATAGTGTTCATGGGGTTCTCAAGGCAAAAATACTGGAGTTGTTTGCTATTCCCTCTTCCTGGGAATTTGCTATTCCCTCTTCCAGTTTTGTCAGAACTCTTCACTATGACCTGTCCACTTTGGGTGGCCCTGAATGATATAGCTGGAGAAAGCAATGGCACCCCACTTCGGTACTCTTGCCTGGAAAATCCCATGGATGGAGGAGCCTGGTGGGTTACAATCCATGGGGTCGCTAAGAGTTGGACACGACTGAGCAACTTCACTTGCTCATATCTTCACTGAGATACACAAGTCCTTTTGCCATGACAAGGCTGTGATCCATGGAGGGGATGATCATATTCAGTTCATTTCATTTCAGTTCAGTCGCTCAGTAGTGTCCGACTCTTTGTGACCCCATGAATCACAGCACGCCAGGCGTCCCTGTCCATCACCAACTCCCGGAGTTCACTCAGACTCACGTCCATCAAGTCAGTGATGCCATCCAGCCATCTCATCCTCTGTCATCCCCTTCTCCTTCTGCCCCTAATCCCTCCCAGCATCAGAGTCTTTCCCAATGAGTTAACTCTTCGGCATGAGGTGGCCAAAGTACTGGACTTTCAGCTTTAGCATCATTCCTTCCAAAGAAATCCCAGGGCTGATCTACTTCAGAATGGACTGGTTGGATCTCCTTGCAGTCCAAGGAACTCTCAAGAGTCTTCTCCAACACCACAGTTCAAAAGCATCAATTCTTTGGCGCTCAGCTTTCTTCACAGTCCAACTCTCACATCCATACATGACCACTGGGAAAACCATAGCCTTGACTAGACGGACCTTAGTCGGCAAAGTAATGTCTCTGCTTTTGAATATGCTATCTAGGTTGGTCATAACTTTTCTTCCAAGGAGTAAGTGTGTTTTAATTTCATGGCTGCAGTCACCATCTGCAGTGATTTTGGAGCCCCCCAAAATAAAGTCTGACACTGTTTCCACTGTTACCCCATCTACTTCCCATGAAGTGATGGAACCAGATGCCATGATCTTCATTTTCTGAATGTTGAGCTTTAAGCCAACTTTTTTCAGTCTCCTCTTTCACTTTGATCAAGAGTCTTTTTAGTTCCTCTTCACTTTCTGCCATAAGGGTGATTAGGCACTAAAATTCGGGGAAGACACAAACATTCAGCCTATAACAATCCCCTTTTTAATATTTTAGATTATATGTTATTGTCATCCTCAAATGCCAGCATATGTTAACAGAAATTTTAACATATTATTGATTTTCCCTGTGAACATATTTGCTGCTCTATACTAGACTTTAAGTACCTTGAATGTAGCTAACATGCTTGCCACTATTGAATACTTAGTGCCTAACCAGGTAACCAAAATATGTTCAGTTCAGTTCAGTTCAGTTCAGTTGCTTAGTCACGTCTGACTCTTTGCAACCCCATGAATCACAGCATGCCAGGCTTCCCTGTCCATCACCAACTCCTGAAGTTCACCGAAACTCATGTCCATCGAGTCAGTGATGCCATCTAGCCATCTCATCCTCTGTCGTCCCCTCT
The DNA here is from genome assembly GCF_014754425.2 of Oryx dammah. Taxonomy (NCBI): domain Eukaryota; kingdom Metazoa; phylum Chordata; class Mammalia; order Artiodactyla; family Bovidae; genus Oryx; species Oryx dammah. Next base: position 80,935,944 of record NW_024070186.1, on the reverse strand, counting down.
TCCTCCTGCCCCCAATCACATCCAGCATCAGAGTCTTTTCAATGAGTCCTCTGTTCACATGAGGTGGTCCTAGTACTGGAGTTTCAGCTTCAGCACCAGTCCTTCCAATGACCACCCAGGACTGATCTCCTTTAGGATGGATGAGTTGGATCTCCTTGCAGTTCAAGGGACTCTCAAGAGTCTTCTCCAACACACAGTTCAAAAGCATCAATCCTTCGGCACTCTGCCTTCTTCACAGTGCAACTCACATCCATACATGACCACTGGAAAAACCATAGCCTTGACTAGACAGACCTTTGTTGGCAAGGTAATATCTCTGCTTTTGAATATGCTATCTAGGTTGGTCATAACTTTCCTTCCAAGGGTTAAGCATCCTTTAATTGCATGGCTGCAATCACCATCTGCAGAGATTTTGGATTAAAAAAAAAAAAGTCTCACACCGTTTTCCATCAATTTCCCATGTTAGGCACCCTGTAATTGTTGGTTGAACTAGAGGACAATTTCCTTATGGAAGAAAAAGGGAAGAATGCATAGATTTCAGAGACAGACTTCCCACTTACTATATTTTATAAGTTCAATGTAAGCAACTGGTGGGCAAAGCAATATATTGTAAAACAAGCTTTAAAGGAAAAAATAGATAAGCAAAAATAATAGAGAGTTGCTGTTTCTTTCTGTGACTCTAAATAAAAGGTCAGAGTTTGAAGAACTTTAAAAATCATGCATTCCAGTTTCAAAAAGTAAGAGCATCTTGACATACTTCCATGTAAATGGTCTTTAGAATATCTTGAAAAGAATAAATAAAGGTGGATAAAATTTATATATGTTACTGTGTAAATAAGAGCTAGGAAATACCAATATAGATAGACCTATATTTTTATTAACAAGATATGCAGTAAAATTTGGCAAATAAATATTTAATAATTAGCCTCCAGTTAACTTATAAAGGTTAAATTTGTCTTACCTACGACTTTCTGTTGTTTTATTTTTCCCCATCAAGTGTATGCCTCCCTTAAAAAGACATTTGTAAAGTCGTCTTTTCCAATCACATTAGTGTTTACATGAAATGTGTGATCTTCTCCTTGAAGAGTGCGGGTGTTTGCATATGAAATCTGACACTTGAGTTGCTAGGGTAACAGTCTGTTACATCGTAATGAGAAAGAAATAAGTACTAGAGTAAAAAAGATGTGCTGTGCGAATAGACCAGCTACAAAGTCTATTTGAAAGGAATAAAAAAGGGTTTGTTCCAATACTGAATGAAACACAGGTAAATCAGGAAATTGAAACTCTTAAGCTCATATTTTTCAGCTTCTCCCTGTATCCAGGGGAATTTCTCATGAGTTATTTGCCCCATACTATTAATACCCCCTTGCTTTCTCCTTCGCCTCCCAGAAAAACTTGCACCTTTATTTGCTGAAGGTGTGAATAACTGTTTACAGCTTGTAAAAGATAACATTTCTCCCCAAATGGTTTTTTTTCTGGAAGGAAAAGATAAAAGACAATGCACCCTCACACTCTGCCTCTCCCCTTCCAACCGAGATTTTCCAAGAGACACTGAAATGATACCACTTAGGTGCTCTTTCTGCAAGCCAGATATTTAGTTCTTTGGTTCCCTGATATTACTGCCTGAATATTACTACTTTACAATCATTGTTTCTGAGTTGGGAATATAGATTCTGAAATCTAGAACATAAATTCAGGAAACATGCAAAATTATGTGGAAAAATAAATCAGCCAAATTTTAATATCTTACATTTATTATTAGTGACTGGTTTAACCAAGGGCAAGCTGATACTTTTATAATTTAGTTTTATCTCTGAAACAAGGTAAAAGGTTGAGAATTTTGATTTAAATTTTTCTCAATATGGTGATTACATCTTGGACTATTTATTTTCAGTTGTCCCACTCAAATTTTCACTCAGATAGTATGGACTTGATATCTTTCAAGTGATTTTCTGTCCTAGCATTTTGTGAGTTACTATGTAGAATAATTTCTTTTTTAATAAAAAATTAGTGTGTTTTCTGTCCTACATGATACTTGAAAATCAAAAAGTATAGGTGTGATTAATTCAAGAACTGATGGGCTAATACAGCAAAGTTACAAAGCAGAAGTTGACTTCAGTTATTTTAGAATTCAAAACCCAATAATATAACAGCAACAAAATACAAAAGAAAATAAATTCATAAATGTGCTGAGATTAGGAGAGAAGAATACAAGTCCAGAAATTGATTTGCAAAAGATTGTTCTTAAAGTACTGAATATGAATTCTATTTTCTGTTTCTACATAAGATCAAACATGATCTATGTCTGGGTTAGTATTAAAAATTATAAGTATGTGCATATACATTTCAAATGGAACAAACTCCATTTCTTAGACATGGTGGATTTCAAAAAAAAATCTTGCTTTCTATTGAAATATAAGAGGTAAATGACTTTGTGGTGGGAGCATTTTCTCTATTTGTAGCCTTTACAAAATAAAATGATTCTTCTCAGTCCATGGCTTTTGTTTTTGTTCAGTGGCTAAATCACGACTGGCTCTTTGTGACCCCATGAACTACAGAACACCAGGCTTCTCTGTCCATCACTATCTCCCTGAATTTGATCAGACTCCTGTCCATTGAGTCAGTGATACTATCCAACTATCTCATCCTCTGTCACCCCCTTCTCCTCTTGCCCTCAGTTTTTCCCAGCATGAAGTTCTTTTCCAATGAGTCAGCTTTTCACATTAGTGGCCAAAGTATTGGAGCTACAGCATCAGTCCTTACACTGAATATTCAGGTTTGATTTCCTTTAGGATTGACTGGTTTGATCTCCTTCAAAAGCATTAATTCCTTGATGCTCAGCTTTCTTTATGGTCCAACTCTCACATCCATACATGACTACTGGAAACACCATAGCTCTGACTAGATGGACCTTTGTCAGCAGAGTAATGTCTCTGCTCTTTTCATGGACATATGGCCAATGATTCATCTGTGGTTTTGCTGTAATCTGTGGATCTGCTTCATCTCTTCTCTTTGAGTTTTCTTATTCTGGAATCTAGGTTGAAGACTTCCCCCAGTTAGGGACCATGTGCATCCTCATAAAAAAGATAAGAAAAAAGAATTCATAAACAGAATACTTAGGCAAATAAAGTCAGGGAATCAGAATGGAGGTGTGGGGTTTTCACATCCTCTGTCAATAGCAGAACAAAACAGAAAAAAACACAGTCATTTTTTTCCTGGTGAGAGCTAAGCCAATAAGATTCTCACAACCAAATCAATGAAAAGGCATGAACTCTGTCTTATATGTCTGAAGAGCAAAAAGCCCTTGAAACCAGAAAAACTAACTTTTGATCACTAATGCTTTCAGAAAAAAGAAATCTTGATTTATAGGGGGAAATGTTAAAAAAAAAAAATGAACAGAAACCTCAGGTAAAACGAAGTCAGGAGACTAAATGGAAGCTCTCATGCCCTGTGGCCAGTCAGTTCAGTCACTCAGTCGTGTTTTACTATTTGTGACCCCATGGACTGCAAAAGACTTCCCTGTCCATCACCAACTCCCAGAGTTTGCTCAGACTCATGTCCATCAAGTTGGGGATGCCATTCAACCATCTAATCCTCTGTCGTCCCCTTCTTCTCCTGCCTTCAATCTTTCCCAGCATTAGGGTTCTTTCCAATAAGTCAGTTCTTTGCATCAAGTGGCCAACGTATTGGAGTTTCAACTTCAGCATCAGTCCTTCCAATGAATATTCAGGATTGATTTCCTTCAGGATGGACTGGTTGGATCTTTTTGCTGTCCAATGGACTCTCAAGAGTCTTCTCCAACACCACACCTCAAAAGCATCAATTCTTCAGTGCTCAGCTTTCTTTATAGTCCAACTCTCACATCCATACATGACTACTGGAAAAACCATAGCTTTGACTAGATGGACCTTTTGCGGCAAAGTATTATCTCTGCTTTTGAATACTCTGTCTAGGTTTGTGACAGCCTTTCTTCCAAGGAGCAAGCATCTTTTAATTTCATGGCTGCAGTCACCATATGCAATGATTTTAGAGCCCAAGAAAATAAAGTCTCTCACTGTTTCCTTTGTTTCCCCATCTTTTTGCCATGAAGTGAGGCCATGATCTTACTTTTTGAATGTTGAGTGTTAAGCCAGCTTTTTCATTTTCCTCTTTCATTTTCATCACGAGGCTCTTTAGTTCTTCTCCACTTTCTGCCATAAGGGTGGTGTCATTTGCATATCTGAGGTTATTGACACTTCTGTCAGCAATCTTGATTCTAGCTTGTGCTTCATCCAGCCCGACATTTCGTATAATGTACTCTGCATATAAGTTAAATAAGCAGGGTGACAATGTACAGCCTTGACGTACTCCATTCCCTATTTGGAACCAGTCTGTTGTTCCATGTTCAGTTCTAACTGTTGCTTCTTCACCTGCATACAGATTTTTCAGGAGGCAGGTAGGGCCCTGCAATAGTAGAGTCCAACAAAAAGAAGACTCCCTTTCCTTGCCTGGAAAGAGCTCAATCAATAAGAGATGATCACAATGCAGGCAATGAAAAACCATTGACTGTTTACTACAGCTCTCCCAACTAACTGCCTTTCTTCCTTTTTAAGAGTTCTCCATTTATTTTTGTGAGTGATTTGCAGGTGATTTATAATGATTGCTGACCCTGAATTGTAATCATGTGTTGATCTGGAATAAACCCATTTTTGCTGAAGAAATAACTGGAAATTTGTTTTAGGTCAATAGACCAAAGAGCCAAAGGGAAGGCAAAAGCTTAGAATGTCTCTAAGAGGTTCTGATTACCTGTAGATGCAACATATTTCCTCATAATCTCTTGGTAAAGCAAGCTAAACCCCATGTCAACACATTGCTGATGTAAATTCCTCCCATAGGAGGCACTGGAAATAAACAATTGGTATGCAAGTAAAAACTCCTTTCAGAAAAGGATAAGTTCATGATTGTGAAAAATGTTATCTATCAAAGACTTCTCTCATTTCTATATGCAAAATAGTCTATTAATTTTTCCAAGGAAGATACCCTAAAATTTCATCTCGCCGTGCACTCAGCTTTGAAGACTAAGACTCATAATAGATTTTACATCAGATACACATATTGCTCCTTTTGATCCAGAGACATGTAGCTAAAAATTTTGTTATCCCACACACTAATGCACACCTCATGTTAAAAGGGGAAGGGAAAACTGCTCAGAGATCACTGGGTTACAGAAATTATTTAATCTCATTCAATCAGTCAGTTCAGTTGCTCAGTCGTATCCGACTCTTTGTGACCCCATGAATCACAGCACGCCAGGCCTCCCTGTCCATCACCATCTCCCAGAGTTCACTCAAACTCATGTCCATCGAATTGGTGATGCCATCCAGCCATCTCATCCTCTGTCATCCCCTTTTCTTCCTGCCTCCAATCCCTCCCAGCATCAGAGTCTTTTCCAGTGAGTCAACTCTTTGCATGAGGTGGCCAAAGTACTGGAGTTTCAGCTTTAGCATCATTCCTTCCAAAGAAACCCAGGACTGATCTCCTTTAGAATGGACTGGTTGGATCTCCTTGCAGTCCAAGGGACTCTCAAGAGTCTTCCCCAAAACCACAGTTCAAAAGCATCAACTCTTCGGCGCTCAGCTTTCTTCACAGTCCAACTCTCACATCCATACATGACCACTGGAAAAACCATAGCCTTGACTAGATAGACCTTTGTTGGCAAAGTAATCTCTCTGCTTTTGAATATGCCATCTAGGTTGGTCATAACTTTCCTTCCAAGGAGTAAGCGTCTTTTAATTTCATGGCTGCAGTCACCATCTGCAGTGATTTTGGAGCCCCCCAAAGTAAAGTCTGACACTGTTTCCACTGTTTCCCCATCTATTTCCTATGAAGTGATGGGACCAGATGTCATGATCTTCGTTTTCTGAATGTTGAGCTTTAGGCCAACTTTTTCACTCTCCTCTTTCACTTTCATCAAGAGGCTTTTTAGTTCCTCTTCACTTTGTGCCATAAGAGTGGTGTCATCTGCATATCTGAGGTTATTGATATTTCTCCTGGCAATCTTGATGCCAGCTTGTGCTTCCTCCAGCCCAGCGTTTCTCATGATGTACTCTGCATATAAGTTAATCTCATTGGGCAAATATTATTAAATTTCTTACCTTGAAGCTTGGTAGTGTATTATTGATTGGGCCCAGGCACACTTCCTATAGGCAAAGGAAATGGCAATCCACTCCAGTATTCTTGCCTGGAGAATTCCACGGACAGGGGATACTGGTGGGCTACAGTCCATAAAGTTGCAAAGAGTTGGACACTACTTAGTGACTGAGCAACAACATTCTTCCTTCAAGTGACTTCACAGTTTATCTCTCTCCATGAATCTTTAGTCTGTTTCCTGAGAGTTCCTGTCTTTTTCATTTTCCCCTTTGTCTAAATCTGAAGAATGCAATGAAAAACATGACCTCCTTGGAAACCAAGCAGTTTTTCAGCCTACTTAATGCCTGCAGATATTTTGAAAACCAATGTTGTTTCACGTCAGAAACAAAACCTCTTTGTAAGAATACATTTAATCCCTTCTTCTTGAGCATGTATGTCCAACTAAAAAGATGCTTTGGGGTCCATATTAAACTACAGAGATATCTTAACAAAGGGAATCATGACTGTATCATTGATTTGGTTTATGCCTTGAAATCAAGAATGATTCTTTGAATAATTTCTCTGTTTGTTCTTTAACCCATTAGACATGAGTAAAAACTTACACATCTTAGGTTTGCACTATTGAGAATTTCTGAGTTTTTTTTCTTTGCATCCCTGCCTACAAATGGGCCAATTCCTTTCTAAGCACATAAAATAGTGTTTGTCTTGTATTATTTGCCTAATACAGCTAGTAAACAAAAGCCATAGTAAAATTATGTATCACAAAACCCATTTGCCTAAATCCACACAGTTATTAGGTACATTGTTTGCTTCTCAAGTTCTCAATACCTTAAATATACCAAGTCTTTACCTCCAGTGATATTTATTGACATTTTTTCTACACTCCAAAAACTTTCCATCACTGACCTGCTACACATTTCTTATGATATAGTTTGGAGTATTTTGTTAAGGCAGCACCTATTTCTGGTACCACATTTTGTCTAACAGTTGGCTTTGTTATATTAAAAAATAGCACCAAAACTTCAGTGATTTACAGAAACAAACTTTCTTATTTTCGGACTCTGGCTGCTATGGCTTTTCTTATCGCTGCTCCCTGTGAGTTTTCATTCCAGGAAACAGGCTGTGAGAGCAGCCTTTGTCTATAAGAACAACACCTTCTTCGGATTTGAGCCATTTTCTCAGCCTACTTGATATCTGTAGATATTTTGAAAATCAGTGATTGTTTTACATCACAAACAGTTGCAATATACTACCTGCTTAAGGCAGAGAAAAAGAGTGAGAGGTACATAGAAATTTTAAGCAGAAGTTCCTGTCTTAATATATGTTAGAGTGCCAGATTTTTTTTTGGTAGACAGGCTTTTTCTGTTATAACAGAAGTCCTTCTGGTATTATTCTGAGTACCTCATTATAGACAGGCTTTGCAGTAGTAGCTGTGAATCTGCTTTGTTGTTATTCATAAATTTTATATCTGTTAAAGCTAGCAAATTTTCAGAGGTTATGAAAGTAACCTTATTATTATACAAATGGAAACATCAAAGAATAAAGGAGTAAGTGCCTTTCAAAAGGTAATGCATCGTTAATGTCTAAACAATGAACAGAATTTGATTCATATCACCCTTAGTATAGAGTTTTGTCCACTACTTTATGCTTCTTCCTTCTGAAGAAATGGGAAATTATTTAGTAAAACCAAAGTTTTTGTTATCATTGTTATTTGTGCTATTAATATCTACAATGAAAACTATCCCCATCTCATATTCACATATACTATTTGTCTCATATTCATATGTTATCTGTTCAGTTCAGTTCAGTCACTCAGTCGTGTCCAACTCTGTGACCTCATGTATCACAGCATGCCAGGCTTCCCTGTCCATCACTAACTCCCAGAGTTTACTCAAACTCATGTCCATCGAGTTGGTGATGCCATCCAGCCATCTCATCCTCTGTCCTCCCCTTCTCCTCCTGCCCCTAATCCCTCCCAGCATCAGGGTCTCTTCCAGTGAGTCAACTCTTCGCATGAGGTGGCCAAAGTATTGGAGTTTCAGCTTCAGTATCAGTCCTTCCAATGAACACCCAGGTCTGATCTCCTTTAGGATGGACTGGTTGGATCTCCTTGCACTCCAAGGGACTCTCAAGAGTCTTCTCCAACACCACAGTTCAAAAGCATCAATTTTTCGGTGCTCAGCTTTCTTTATAGTCCAACTCTCACATCCATACATGACCACGGGAAAAACCATAGGCTTGTCTAGACAGACGTTTGTTGGCAAAGTAATGTCTCTGCTTTTTAATATGCTATCTAGTTGGTCATAGCTTAGGCTAAATCATACAAAATGTCTATATCAATGAATTTAGGCCAAGTTATGTTATAATAACAAATGACTCCAAAATCTTAGGCTTAAAGTGACAAAGGTTTACTTTTCATTCATGTTCATGTGCACATTAGGGTGAGATATAGTTGTTTCATTGCAGTACAAAAGATGGCAGGACCATGTAACAGCTTGATCCTACCAAGCTTAATTTTTTTTTTTTTTTTGGAAAGTCATTCAAATAACTTCTTCCCAGATATCATTGCCTAATACTTATGTTGATGGAACTGATGAAATAGTTTCAGAGCTGAAGAAGAGGGTTTGAAAGCAGGAAATATTTTGACTATGGTACAATTTGTATACATAGATAATAACTTAGAGAAAAATAATTTGTCTATCTTAATTACCTTATTTATTGGAATAATGAATATTAATTTTTTATTGAAAAGGGGTTAAAATATGTAGAAAATAGAGCTCTTGTTGGCTTTCTCATGATATGTATACCAGGGTTCTGTTTCTACCGTATAGAATAAGCTCCTAATAAAAAGATCTTTCCACAAATAAGAGCTATTGACTCTCAAAACACAACTACCTGAGGGCACTGGAGATGGAAGCTGAGGGAGAATCATTTGCAGGAGATTTGAAACTTGGAGCATGTGCCAGCAGGGAGTGAGAATATTCCTTCTTAACTGCTCTGCACAGAAAGCCATCACAGAAGCAGTACTGGGCACAGAGTTGCTATAATTGCAATAGAAAAAAATTCACTCTTTTTTGCAGCAGAATCATAGAGCAGAACCCAAAGAAACCAGAGCCTCTGGAAAAGAGATATCCAGTCTCCCACATTGCAGGTGGATTCTTTACCATATGAGGCACCAGGGAAGCCCAAGAATACTGGAGTAGGTAGCCTATCCCTTCTCCAGGGAACTTCCCAACCCAGGACTTGAACTAGGCTCTCCTGCATTGCAGGTGTATTCTTTACCAACTGAGCTATGCAGGAAGCCCATCCAGGGAAAAGGAATCCCTAAAGCCTGAATCACTGACACTTGAAGTAGGCATGCATGGGCAAAGCAATTAGAACTTAAGATCCGAAGAACCAATGCACAATCTGAGGCACTGTCACTACAGTTTATTTTGAGCTTAGTTTGATTCTAAGTTAATTTTTGGATTTTAAAAAAAGCATCAGCACTATTTATCATACTACAACAATATTTAGAACCTGCACAATGAGTTCAGAATGCCCCAAATTCAATTCAAAGTCACTTCATGTACAAAGAGCCAGAAACAGTGACATATTTTAAAGGAAAAAGAAAATCAACAGATGTCAACCCTAAGATGACTAGATGTTGGAATTATCAGACAATAACTTTAAATACAGTTAGTATAGCTATGCTCAATGAGATAAAGAGAAATAGACTTTCAAGAAATAAAAGATAAGTCTCAGCATAGAAATAGAAAATATAAAAAGGAACTAAATAGAAATGGTAGAACTGAAAAATATAAGATCTAAACTACAGATTTCCTGGTTAAGCTTAAGTAGGAAAATGAAAGTTTAAGTGAGGTTGAATATAGATCAATAGAAATAATCCAATTTGAAAAAGAGGGAAAAAAAGACTGAAAAAATATAATCTGGGCCTCAGTGACTTATGGGTAATTTCAAGGCACATAGGCAATTAGAGTTTCCAAAAGAAAAGAAGCGAGTTTGGGGCAGAAAAGTTTTGAAGAAAGGGATCTAAAATTTGCCAAATCTGATGAAAAAACATATTTATTGGTTCCAAAGATCAGTAAGTCCCAAACAAGATAAATTTGTAAAGAATAATACCTAGGCATATCATCACAGTCAAACTGCTGAAAGTCAAAGATCTGGTTGGAGAAAATGCTATAGTACCCAGAAAACAGAAACTTTACATCCAGGTAAATTATGATTCAAATGATAGTATATATGCCATCAGACCATTAAGAACAGACAGAAAACTTTGGAACAACATACTTAAACTCTAAAGAGGATAAAAAAACAACTAATGGTTAACCCAGAATTCCATATCAAGTTAAAAATATAATTGAGTTTTTTTTTAAGACATTTTCAAACAAAGCAAAATGACAAAAAATGCAATTAAACTTCTTTAGACTCCAAGAGAATTGATATCAGAGGGAATCTCAGATTTTTAAGAATTATTAAAGTTTAAATAAATAGAGATTTAAAGTAGTCAATAAACAGTTAAATACAAAAATAATTTCTCATAATTCCCTTAACATACAAAGTTACTGTAGAAAATCAACTTCATTTTGTATACCTGCAGCAAACACATTGAAAATGAGATTTTAAATAATTTGCATTAATCTCCAAATCATAAAATCCTTTAAAAAAATTGTGCAAGACCTTTACACTGTAAACTACAGAGAATTAGAGTAATTAGCAAAAACTTAAATGGAGAAATACTATGCATTTATGGATTGGAAGAATCAATATTAGTAAGATGTAAAATCTCTTCAAAGTGATCTACAAAGTCAATGAAATCTCTGTAGAAAAGTTGTTTATAGAAATTGAATAGTTGATTTTAAAAATAGAAATACAAATGATGTAGAATAGTGAAAGCAATGCAAAACAAAACGAGCCCTGGATAACTTACACTACCAGACTCTGAAAATTACAATAACATTATAATAATCAAACAATGGAGTATTGGCCTAAGGATAGATGTAAAGATAAATGGAACAAATAAGAATATCCAGAAATACACCCAAACATATAGATGAATTGATTTTAAAATAAGATGCCAAGCCAATGGGAGGGAGGGGGATGCATTTTCAAAAGGTAGCATGGAAACGAAGAGAAATCAGATTCAGTTCAATCATTCAGTCGTGTCCGACCCTTTGAAACCCCATGAACCGCAGCACGGCAGGCCTCCCTGTTCATCACCAACTCCCAGAATCCACCCAAACCCATGTCCATCGAGTGGGTGATGCCACTCAACCATCCCATCCTTCATCGTCCCCTTCTCCTCCTGCCCTCAATCTTTCCCAGCATCAGGGTCTTTTCAAATGAGTCAGCTCTTCACATCAGGTGGCCAAAGTTTTGGAGTTTCAGCTTCAACATCAGTCCTTCCAATGAACACCCAGGACTGATCTCCTTTAGAATGGACTGGTTGGATCTCCTTGTAGTCCAAGGGACTCTCAAGAGTCTTAAAAACTATAGTTCAAAAGCATCAATTCTTCGGCACTCAGCTTTCTTTATAGTCCAATTCTCACATCCATACATGACTACTGGAAAAACCATAGTCTTGACTAGACAGACCTTTGTTGACAAAGTAATGTCTCTGCTTTTAATATGCTGTCTAGGTTGGTCATAACTTTCCTTCCAAGGAGTAAGCGTCTTTTAATTTCATGGCTGCAATCACCATCTGCAGTGATTTTGGAGCCCTAAAAAATAAAGTCTGCCACTGTTTCCACTGTTTCCCCATCTATTTCCCATGAAGTGATGGGACCAGATGCCATGATCTTCGTTTTCTGAGTGTTGAGCTTTAAACCAACATTTTTACTCTCTTCTTTCACTTTCATCAAGAGCCTCTCTAGTTTTTCACTTTCTGCCATAAGGGTGGTGTCATTTGCATATCTGAGGTTATTGATATTTCTCCCAGCAGTCTTGATTCCAGCTTGTGCTTCCTCCAGCCCAGCGTTTCTCATGATGTACTCTGCATAGAAGTTAAATAAGCAGGGTGACAATATACAGCCTTGATGTACCCCTTTTCCTGTTAGGAACAAGTCTCTTGTTCCGTGTCCAGTTCTAACTATTGCTTCCTGACCTGCATACAGATTTCTCAAGAGGCAGGTCAGGTGGTCTGTTATTCCCATCTCTCTCAGAATTTTCCACAGTTTATTGTGATCCACACAGTCAAAGGTTTTGGCATAGTCAATAGAGCAGAAATAGATGTTTTTCTGGGACTCTCTTGCTTTTTGATGATCCATCAGATATTGGCAATTTGATCTCTGGTTCCTCTGCCTTTTCTAAAATCAGCTTGAACATCTGGAAGTTTACAGTTCACGTATTGCTGAAGCCTGGCTTGGGGGATTTTAAACATCACTTTACTAGCGTGTGAGAGGAAAAAACCGAAACAAACAAAAAAGAAAACACTTAACCTTAATTCACACAAAATCTAAATGTTTTAAAGGCTTAAGTATACACACTAAAGCCATAAGACACCTATTTTACCTATTTTAAAGTAAGTATAACCATGGAGAATTAAGGGTAAACAAGCATATCTTAAAATATATAAGGCATAATCATCCACATACATGCAACAATATACATGTAAAAGTTGCATACATATATATCAAATAACTTTTATCTAGAAAATGTAAACAACTCTTACAACTCAATAGTTAGAAAATAATTCTTTTTTTTTTGAATTTTCAAAAGATTTGAATGGATAATTTATAGAATAATATATGTGAATAGCCAATAACTACATGAACAGATACTCAACATCATTAATCATTAAAAAAATACAAATTAAAACACAAAGAACTACTACTATCACCCTTAAAAACAGTTACAATGAAAAAGACTGACAGTAACAAATGTTGGCTAGGATATGGAACAACTGACACTCCCATAAACTACAGGTAGGAGTGTAAAATGAAACAAAAACAGTTCTTCCATTTCTTATAAATTTAATAATATACTGCCCATAGACTCTACCATTTCACTCCTAGATATTTACACAAGTCAATAAAACCAATGTCTATGAAAAGGTGTATCTATAATTGCTCATATCTTGATTTGCAATATTCCAAAATGGAGAAAAGGCAACGTTCAACATTGAGTGAGCCAATAAAATAAAAAGTAAATGTTATTGAAAGGTTGTTGCTGAACCACTCAAAGACACCAGAATTCTTGGCCTCTGGAGGAGAAGAATTCAATCCAGGGTTAGAGTCAAGCCTTGATCGCTCAGAGCTTCTGTGTAATAAAGTTTTATTAAATATAAAGGAGATAGAGAAAGCTTCTGACATAGACATCAGAAGCGGGTAGAAAGAGTACCCCCCTTGCTAGTGTTAGCAATGGAGTTATTTACTCTCCAGTGAATCCAAAGAATGTCTGGAGGTTGTAAAGATCTCACCAGACTTACTCCCTTAATTTACATTTTAATATAACATGATTCAGTTCAGTTCAGTTCAGTTCAGTCGCTCAGCTCAGTCGTGGTGTCCAACTTTAGCCAGGCTTAATCCAGACACTGTCCTCAGGCAGGATACATAATCCTAAGGAATGTGGTGGGGGGGGGAAGGCTTGTTCTTTCTTCCTCCTTGAGAATTCTAGACCCCTCTCTCCTTGGGGACCCCTAGACTTCTTATCAACCTGCCTAGGAAGTGACTGTCTCATTATCCACTCAGTGGTATTCTATTCAAGAAAGATTTAACTACTGATACATACAATAGTATAGATAAATCTCAAAATACTTTTGCTAGGAGAAAGCTACTAGACACAAAAGATGACAATATGAGATGATTCCCTTTATAAAAATACCAGTTAAACTGTGGCAACAAAAATCATATACACGGTTGCTTGCAGCCAGACGTGGAAGGACGACTAACTATAAAGCCACAAGAAGGATCTTTTAAACATAATGAAATGTTATATATCACAAGATGGTGAGTTTGGGGGTATATACAGCTGTTAATACTCATTGATAACACATCTTAAATAAATACAGTTTCTTGTATGGACTTTCTGCTTAAGAAAGTTGATAAGAAAAAGGTATTTATGTATACCTTTAAGTTTTGCTTTGTTTCTAAGAGTAATTTCTTTTTCTGATAATTTTACCCTAGCTTATTGCAGATCAATCATTCTTTTGAGAACAGCTAGAAAATATGGAAACCATATTTAAAAGGGCTGCTCAATGGTATCACTAATATCTTCTAAAACTATCAGACTTGAGAGGCCAACATAGAGAGGAGAGAAAGGTGGATGCAAGATTCAGCACATTGATCTTTTTCTTCTTAAGGAATTTATTGGTTGACAAGTTGCATCTGAGAGGCTGAGAAATCATGAACAGTTTCTGACAGTCTAATGGGAGTCTTTGAAAAAAAAAAAAAGGAACACACAAACTACCAGTTGATATCTAGTAATGTATGTCCCTAGAAATTCCAGGACAATTTTCGTGTATACAAACAGCTAAAATAACAATACTGAGAAAGAAGCAATCATTGTACTTGGAGGGAAAAGCACATCTAATTAGATGATACTGATGCTAAGCTTTGAATTTGAGTTGTATTTAGTGGAGATGGTATTCCTAAGCAGAAGGCATAATCAGTGACTAGCTCTTCATAAGGTTTCTCAGAGAGTTTCCTTCTCTCTGAGCACACAGCAGGAGGTCAAGGCAACAGGGAAGCTTCCAGAAGGTTCTAAGGTAGTCCCTGCCTTTTTTCAGTAGACAGAATGGATGTATTTGCTTACTGAGTTTCTTTGCTCAGTTAACTTTGCCATGGTTAATCTCCCTTGTTCTAGTAGCAGAATTAAGTCCTATAGGCTGGCATTTTCAGTATGTAATTCAGGATGTAATACAAATGCCAAGAAAAAGAGAACCATTCTTTTGGAGCCTCTTTATTGTCAATACCATTCTTTAAAATGACCTAATATTAAGGTAAATCTTGAGCAGGAAAAATGTCACTAGCTGGCTTTTACCAGTCTCACTACTAACCTTAGGGATCAGAAAAATGAAGTTTTGTTCTTGTCCTGATAGTGAATGATCTTGATCAAGTAATCCATCTCTCAAATTAAGAATCTGACAAGGCCATCAGACTAGAATATCATGCCACAAACAGCGGAAGAAATATTAAAATGCCAGCCAATCCATTTGCTATACTGCATAACATGCTGACTGCAATAATTAAAAAAAAAAAAAATTAGTAACATACATTCTGCCTACTATAAGAAAAGTTCCATACTAAGTCTGATATCATTGAGTTACCCTACACAATGACCATTCCTGTGAATCTTAAAAGACCATTGAAAGTTTCCTGTACAGTATTAAATATTAAAACATGTCTAAGGGGAACTCCTTCTCATCAATTTTCTTTGAAAATTTCCCTCCTCCTTAAAGTTCCTCATTAACTTAGCTATATCTTTCCCCAGCTACGAAAGCAGTTGAGGAAAAAGGGCCACATTATGGTACGGTGATGAGCTTTGCAGAATCGATTTTTTAATTTTTAAAATGCCTAATCTGGAAAGCAAAAGTATGTTATTAAAGCAAACTACAACTAATAATGATTATATTGAAGAAAAAATTTATCTTGGTATTTCCTAGTGTCTTACAATCTCTTACAAAACTAATTCCAGTTACCTTCATATTTACTTTTTATCTATAGATTTTTCTGCTGTTAATGTTTCGCTGTAACAAGGAAGCTGGGATCAGCTGTGTGATATGAGTCTTGAGATAAAGGTATGGCTTATTCTAATTTTGTTTCCAGAATTCTGAGACATTTCATTAAAAATAATTTCTGAGTGATAGTCATAAACACATATAAACACACATATCCATACACACACATCCATTAACCACAAATACACTCTCTAAGGTATGGTGGAGACTATTATTATCATTTTCATTTAGTGTTTTCAGTTCTATGTTTTAATGCAATTCATAATTTTCCTCTTAGCCATCAACTACAAATGCCTAATTAAAAGCAGTGAAAGGAAAAATGTAAAGAGGGAATTTCTTTCATTAATTCTTTGGGGAAAAAAATCGTCCAATAAAAAACAAGGATCCATCAATTTAATCAGAGCCCCTGTAGAGAAGATTTTCCTCTCTGATAAAGTCCCAGCTTAACCTGACTTGGGCAATTCACCATGCCTTCATTACTTCTTGAAGTTGATGCAGCCACCAAGTAATAAGTTTAAAGGAAAAAAATCGAAATATTCAGCATGGCAGAATAAAAAATTAGTAGAAGTCTACATACTAGATGTCATCAAAAGCAATCCAACCTGAAACAACTCCCTGAAGACATATTGTTATATGAGGTTATTAGATAGCTTCTTTGCTTACACCGTTTCTCAGGTATTCTGACACCCTGCAGCCAGACATCTTATACAAAGCACAGTTAACCCATTACATGAGCTGATGGTTATAGCAAGGATGATATCAGCTTCTCTGTGTTGCTTTCATTATCTGAGTTCAAAACACAACTATTATTATTATGACTATTATCTGAATTCAAGTGAAGTGAAGTGAAGTCACTCAGTCGTGTCCAACTCTTTGCGACCCCATAGACTGGGGCCTACCAGGCTCCTCTGTCCATGGGATTTTCTAGGCAATAGTACTGGAGTGGATTGCCATTTATAAATCCAAATGACTATTCAACTTCCTCCCTTGGATGATTAAGCACCTCAAAGATTTTCTAAAAAGCTCAAAGATTTTCTACTCCAAAAATCACTACCTTCAAAATCACCCCACCATTAGTGCTATTGTTTACACCAAAAACCTGAGACATTTTATTAATTGTTCTTTCTCTCAATTCCTACTTTCAAGAAATCAATATAACTGTTGGCATTAGTAAAAAAAAAATCCAAATCTGATTATTTATAATCCCAACTGCTATCGCCCTAGGCCAAGCTCCAGGCTACTGTTATGTTGTTACATGTGCATGTACTCTGGCCCTCCAGGCTTCACTGTCCATGAAATTTTCCAGGCAAGAATACTGGAGCAGGTTGCCATTTCCTACTTCAGGGAGCTTCCTGAGCCAGGGATCAAACCCTCGTCTCCTGTGTCTCCTGCTTTGGCAGATGAATTCTTTACCACTGAGCCACCTGCAAAGCCATAATCTACCCTTATCCCTCCAATATTGTTCCTGCTTTCATTTTTAGGCAGTGTGCTCCACAGAGGAGCTAGAAAGGTCCATTTTAAATATAAAACATTGCTTCCCTATTTATACTTCAATGGCATATCACCACTTTTAGAATGTAATTCAAGCAATTACAATGGTCTGAGGGACTTCATAGATAGATAACTGCCCATATCTTTGACTTTCTCTCTTTCTACTTTTTCTCTTTCATTCATTTGACTGCAACAGAACTAGACTTATTGGTATTTCTTGAAGACAACAATTCTTCCCTGACTTAGGACCTTTCCACTTGCTGTTTTTTCATCCTGGAGTGCTCTTTGCCCACACTATGGGATGACTTGTAGTCTCATTTCATTTAGGGGTTTGCCCAACTATCACTTCAACAGATGGTGTCCCTAAATGACCCCATTTAAAATAGCATGGCAGAAGCAGAAAATAGTAGATTTGGATAAAATTCCACCAAATCTTGAGACTTGGTGGTATTATAGAAGAAGCCTCTAAAGATTTGCATCTCCCTTTTCTTATCAGTAAAATAGGTAAAAATAAGGCATGAACATAAAGTATGGCAAAATTCTGAGTATACATCTGCATGAAAATGGGTCATTAATCTCATAAAACTGTGAAGATGTAGGATTATATTTTTTAAGTGGTTGCAAATAATTGGAAACAATATTTCACTGACAACAGTAATATGGCAAAACCATGTATACACATATATTGATATATTGCTTTGGATTTTACAGCTCCACAAAAGGTTATACAGTGATCTTCAAAATGATCTGATGACAATAAAGAAAATATAGTGCTATTTAAATCATTCAACTATGAGAAAACTGATATCCTAACAGTGAAATAACTTGCGATCACAGTCTAGAAGTATTAGATTTTACATTTATTACAACATTTCTATAACCAAAACTTTAATACCTTTTGTGTAACACCCTATATCAGGTCTAAATACCAGAGAGGAAGATACAAACTTAAATATTCTACCCATTAAGATCCACATTGATGATTATTCAGCAATCTCTAATGTGTTGATATACATACTGAACCATTCCTACTTACACAAAGAATGAGTTGTTGTGTTTTTTTTTTTTTTTTTCATTGCTTCAATCATCAAAGCAAAGAAATTGGGAATTGTTTGGAGAGAGCTTATAGTACTCTTCTCAGTTCCTGAGTTTGTCACCACAAATGAGAGTCGTTCATAGACCATAAAATTAACTTTCTCCATTGCCACTTGCCCAGCTGCACAAGGCAACCTACACGTCTTTGTTAATTGGGTGAAGCAAGCTTGCTATGTTTTCCTTTCCTTCTCACTAGCAACACAAGCTGTGTGAAATGTTCCAAAGGGAAAACGCTCCTTGACAAGATGTACTCCTGACAATCTGTCAAAGCAGTGTAGGGCCAAGGTTCCAATGAGTGAAGATAAGTGAATATTGCCACACTATGCTCAATGTGCAATTGAGAAACTTCACCAGGTCATAGATGCTTGAGGTATATCTTTCAGAGAATTTTTTATACATTAGTATTATAGGCATGAGAAATATTGTGGGGGCTATTCAAGCTTTATTCTACAATTGTCCAGGAAGTATTATGCTCTAAGTCCAATGGTTCTAGAATACACTTTTCATGAGAATGGATTCAAACTTTAGAATGTTATTGTCAGACAAAGCAGCAAACCACTCCAAGTTTTCAGCTTAAATATGTCTTTGTTCCTTGTTTAAATTTGTATTGATTCCTACTGTGTGCAAGATTCTGTACTAGATGCCAAGGAATACACAGATAATTGTTGCTTTTCTAACCTATGGTAGTTATGGTCTAATAGAACTGATAAGACTTTTATAAAAATAATATTATCTACATAAGGTTATATCTACATATCTAGAATGACAAGAAAAGTAAGTTTTCTCTAAAAGCAGAAGAAAGTATCAAGTTTGGGAAGTTTAGAATAGTTATGACTTTTATCGTAAATTCTGGGTTGTAGAAATGAAAGGTAATTAAAGATTATTTAGCCTAGTCTCCTCATTTTTGATATGAGGAAATCAGAATCCTGAGTGAAAAAATAATTTCTTCTAGTTCCTACAGCTCATTAGTAAGAATCAGAAAGAAAGTTTTCCAAATTCTCTGTCTTTTTTATACTTATAGGAACCAGATGTTCACAACAGTGAAAAATAACAACCTTGGGGCTCAGTAGAATTGAACACCTGGAGGTTTTTAATATCAAGCAGTCTACTAGTTGCTACTTTCACCATTTAGAATCTTGGCCAGCCTCTCATGCTGCATCCAGCTCTAACTATTCCAGTGGGAGCTCTTAGGGAAACAAACCAGAGCATCAAGAAAAGAAACAAAAATCAATTCTAGCCTTCAACAATCCAAAAAAAAAAGTCTCTGTCATTGACACATGAATCTCAATATTCTGACAAGTCTTCTTTCCAGTACCCAGGTTCACACCACCAGTTGGACAGTTACCCATAGATATTTAAAATGTACTTCAAACACAAAATATGTAAATCCAGTTGCATTATTTCCCTTGCATTACATGTTTCTCCAGTTTTATTCCCTCTCCCAAAGTAACTGCAAAATTCTAAAATGACTTGCAAAATGTATTTATTAATAATTCAGTTTCTATCCTTGTATCCTCCTCTGTGAAAGTTTGTCTTTCTCTAAACTCCACAACTTCCTAGATATAGCAAGTTTCTTAAAGTTCCTGAGGGTTAACATCTTCAGTTGTAAAATAGAGACTGTAATTTCACTTCCCCTCATAAGATTGTTATGGTGAGATCATGGTGGTTATTGGCCAGTTTCTTCTGCCTACTTATTTTTATCTTTCTTTTTCCATTTTATATAAAGGGCATGCATTTAACTTTAAAATCACAAAATAAACTCAAAATTTAAAGCAAAAAGCACATCAAGGGCATTTTTCATGTCATTTTTGTGATTATTTCCATGCAAAGATAAAATACACCCATTATTTTTAAGTTAAGGCAGTAACCACCGATTATATAATAAAAAGTAGGTCCCTGTATCCATGACAGAAAAACTGTGTTCAACAAAATTCATTTCCTCTTTTCCTGGGCACACAGCCATATCACTACATTTTCAATCTCACTGGCAGTTAGGTATGGCTTCCTGATAGTTTCCTAGCCAATAAGTAAAAGTTTAAGCTTCAAGCCTTCCCATTAAAAACCTCCCACATGCCATTTGCTGTGATCTTTGCCCTTCTTTCAGCTAAATTTTAACATCAAGAAAACTTTGGAAACCACAGGGGAAAAGATACCACAAACTTGATCTTCTCGAGTTCCTGAATGACTATATGAAGAGATGATCACCTTCATCAAGCCAATTAGTGCTAAATCTCCAAGGACTGATACATGTCATGTCCGACTCTTTGTGACCCCATGGACTGTAGCCTATGAGGCTCCTCCATCCATGGGATTTTCCAGGCAAGAATACTGGAGTGAGTTGCCATTTCCTTCTCCAGGGATCTTCCTGACCCAGAGATTGAACCCGGGTCTCCTGCATTGCAGGCAGACATTTTACCCTCTAAGCCACCAGGGAAGCCAAAGACTGATAAATGAACAAAAAATAGACTTCTGCTGCATTTGAGCTATTACACAGTTTGAAGTCTATATATTACAATAGTAAGACAACTTTAAATATATTTGGCTTCCTTAATGAACTGCTCATAGGAGTTAGGATGGTCTATGTTTATTCTGTGATAAACAAAACCCTTAATCCTTAATAGTTTAACATAGTAAGCATTTATGTGTTGTTCCTACAAACCTCTTGCCATATCAGCTGACCCTCAGGCAGCTATTTTATACATGAATCAGTCATCCAAACTGTTTTTATCTTGTGGCTGCACCTTTTCAGCACAAGACCCTCTGCTTGAAAACAGAGGGAGAGACTAGAGAGTTTTAAAAAGGCTTTTCAGTCACATTTTATTTGCTAGAACTAGTTTTGTGTCTCTGGATAAAAACAAGAAGTTTGGAAAGTGTAATCTTCTGTATATCCAAGAAGAAAAAGGAAACTAGAAGACATGAATACCAGTCATGTTTACCACACAACTGTAATCTATTTCTTATACTTCTTACCAGAAAAACTGTTCACACATTTAAGCATATCATAGAATATTAGAGAAATGAGAAAATACTATAAACAGTGTTTGATGTCTTACTTTTCTATAGAATATATTTTGCAGATTACAATATAGATCATTCTGTAAACAAGGTCCTACAATATAGCACTGAAAACAACAACTATATAGCACAGAGAACTATACTCAATATCCTATCCTAAGATAAATCATAATGGAAAAGAAAATTTAAAAAGAATATACATATGCATAACTGGGTCATTTTTCTGTACAGAAGAAATTAACACAACCTTGTAAATCAACTATATTTCAATTTAAAAAGATATAGATCATTCCTTTTTTAAGTTTTACATTTAAAATATATCCCTTATCAGTGGATATTTAATTTACTTGCATATATTTTCTATTGCAAACAAAATTGTAGTGAACATTCTTTGGGTTTTTACAAGACTATCTATGGGATAAATACCTAGAAATATACTTGCCAAGCTAGACTTGTATTTTTAATTTTGATATATGTTCTCATAATTGAAAAATTTATAATTTCCTCTCAATAACTCTGTATCAATTTATGTTCCTACTAACAGTTTATATGGGCAGGCTTTCCTGTCCTTCACTGTCTTCTGGAGCTTGCTCAAATTCATGTCCATCGAGTCAGTGATGCCATCCAACCATCTCACCCTCTGTTATCCTATTTTCCTTCTGCCTTCAATCTTTCCTAGCATCAAGGTCTTTTCCAATAAGTCAGTTCTTTGCATCAAGTGGCTAAAGTATTGGAGTTTCAGCTTCAGCATCAGTTCTTCCAATGAATATTCAGGACTGATTTCCTTTAGGATGGACTGGTTGGAGCTCTTTGCTGTCCAAGGGACTCTCAAGATTCTTCTACAACAGCACAGTTCAAAAGCTTCAATTCTTCAGTGCTCTACTTTCTTTGTGGTCCAACTCTCACATCCATACATGACTACTGGAAAAACTGTAGCTTTAACTAGATGGACCTTTGTTGGCAAAGTAATGTTTCTGCTTTTTAATATGCTGTCTAGGTTGGTCATAGCTTTTCCTTCAAGGAGCAAGCATACTTTTAGTTTCATGGCTGCAGTCAAGGCCCACAGTGATTTTGGAGCCCAAGAAAGTAAAATTGTTCACTACTTCCATTGTTTCCTCCTCTATTTGTCATGAAGTGATGGAACTGGAAGCCATGATCTTAGTTTTTTGAATGTTAAATTTTAAGCCAGCTTTTCACTCTCCTCTTTCATACTCATCAAGAGGTCCTTTAGTTCCCCTTCACTTTCTGCCATTAAGATAATATCATCTGCATATTTGAGGTTTTTTGATATTTCTCCTGGCAATCTTGATTCCACCTTGTGATTCATCCAGTCCAGTATTTCACATGATGCACTATGCATAAAAGTTAAATAAGCAGGGTGACAATATACAGCCTTGTTGTATCCTTTTCCCAATTTTGAAACAGTTCATTCTTCCATGTCCAGTTCTAACTGTTGCTTCTTACCTGCATACAGAGGCAGGTAAGGTAGTCTGGTATTCCCAACTTTTTAAGAATTTTCCACAATTTGCTGTGTCCACACAGTCAAAGGCTTTAACATACTCAATGGATCAGAAATAGATGTTTTTTGGGAATTCACTTGCTTTCTTCATGATCAAACAAATGTTGACAATTTGATCTCTAGTTCCTCTGTCTTTTCTAAATCCAGCTTGTACATCTGGAAGCTCTTGATTCATGTACTTTTGAAGCCTCACTTGATGGGTTTTGAGCATGACCTTTTTAGCATATTGAGTACAGCAGTTTAACAGTATCATCTTTTAGGATTTGAAATAGTTCAGCCTGAATTTCATCATCTCTACTAGCCTTGTTCATAGTAATGCTTCCTAAATCCTACTTGACTTAACACTCCAGGATGTCTGGATCCAGATTGAGGAACCACTCCATCGTGGCTATCTGAGTCATTAAGACTTTCTTTGTATAAGTCTTGTGTGTATTCTGGCCACCTCTTCTTAATCTTTTCTGCTTCTGTTAGGTCCCTACCACTTTTTGTGATCACAGTGAGTGTAACAGTTTATTTACCAGTTTTCCAGCCACACTATTATAATTCTATTAATTAAAAAAAAAAATCTACTGAGCATTTCTGTGTTACAAGACCATGTATCAGATATCACAGAAGATAAAAAGATGAAATAGAGGCAACAATATTCTCAGATTAACACATTGTCCAACAAAATGGAAAAATCCATAGACAGAAGGATTAATTCAGTCATTATATATTTATAAGCATGTGTTTTCTCCAGTCACCAGTCTAAAGTGCTGTAAATACCATAGTCAGTGTTGTAGGCAAGGTATCAGCAGACAGGAAGTGTATATTTTTATGAGGGAGACATCCCCTTAGTAGTGCTGGGGAGCAAAATATGATGATAGAACAGCCAGTGACCGGGAGGTGACTTCACCTTGCATGGTCAGAGAAGATCTGTTTATTGTGGCAGAATTTTAAGTTAAGACCTGGATGACAAGAGTAAACCAGATAAAGCTGGAGAAAATATCCAGGATGAATGACCAATTAGTGCAAAAACATAAGGTCTTTACTATATGACATATACTACATAGTGTGTAGGAAAAGTATGAGTATACTAAGGTGACCTATGACAGGAAGCTATGGGGATTCAGAAGTTCAAGAAATATGTAGAGCGGGAGATGGGGGATTTGTGAAAAATCTAAATGAACCTCAAGTTTCAGTGGGCTGCCATCGGAAGGTCATGTGTCAAGGCCAAGGAATAGAGCTCAAATTTTAGAGATCTGCTTTATAACACCGTGCCTACAATTAACAATAGAGAATTACGCATTTAAAAACTTGTTATAAAATAGGTATCATGGTAAGTGTTCTTAATACAAAAATAAAATCAAGAGAAAGTCAAGAAACAAGTCTTTTGGAGGTTATGTGTATATTATTATTTGATTGTGGTGATGTTATCTTGGGTGAAGGTGAATGTCCAAATTCATCAAAATATATACATTAAATATGAGCAATTTTTATTAATCATACCACAATAAATATGAAAATAAGAAAATAATATGGAAATAAGAAAATAAAAACATAAACTATAATTTCTATTAAATAATCATAATCTTCCACCACTTTATCCAGTGATGATTAATACTTACTAACACAAATGGAAGAGTAACCTCAGGAAGTCTTTGGTGAGCTTTCTCCAAAAATACCATAAAGAATACCTAGTCACTTATTTCACAATCTGAAAATAAGTAATTTCCCCTAATATCCAAGATATAAAAATCTCAAGAAAGAAATTTAATTTTCATTTTTAAAACTTTAAATCATATCCTCCTTTCCTCTGTCCCCAAATAGATTGATTTTTAATTTTCATCTGACAATCTGTCTGACAAAGATACATTCTCATTACTTGAAACTTTCAAATATTTGAGGGAACTCAGGCAACTACAACACAGTAGAAAGTCTATTAGATATAGTTTGTTAAAATGAATAGTTAAGGAATCAAATATGTGAATTATTTTCATATTTTGTATTTAGAGATGGTTAAGGTAATTTTTAAAAATAATATCAGACTTGTTCACTTTGCATTCACATATGCTTTCTAGAAGGTCAAAAAAGAGTGGAGTTTGTAATATTAGTGTCATATAGAAAATCTATCTAAAATATACTCTTCTATAGTTCACTCAGAATTTTTTAAATTTAGCCTAAAAAAACAATATAAAAATGTGCAGATACAAACTTTAAATATAGTGTGAAAAAAAAGTCTAAATACTGGTAGTAGTTGAAGGAGAAGATATAAGGCCCCTTTTTTAAAATCTCTTTACTTTGACTAGATTAAGGATGATTGAAACAATACATTTCTAATTATCCACATTTCTGCCTGCTTACCTATCAATCTAACCACCAGCAAAAAAACAAATACTTTCAGTGAATACACACAATGATTGGTCTGCTAATCTAGGCTCTGTCCT
This sequence comes from Oryx dammah, assembly GCF_014754425.2. NCBI lineage: Eukaryota > Metazoa > Chordata > Mammalia > Artiodactyla > Bovidae > Oryx > Oryx dammah. The sequence continues at coordinate 80,910,593 of NW_024070186.1, read as the reverse complement.
CTCCAGCATGGAAGTACTTCAGGGAAATGTAGCATATTAAATGTTTCCTAGTTCCCCTAAATTCTCTTGTTGATCAGATCCAATTACAAGTCCCCGCATAGGATTTATAAATATCCGACTGTTTTGAATTCTCAATTTTAATTACTTGTGCATTTGAAGTACTAATCAGGAAGGAGAAACAAAAAGAAGGAAATTAAGAAAGAAGCTTCTATTGTATTTCCAAAGAAGGTAATGCTGGAGGTTACAATTAGTGTTCCTTTCAATTATAGTACCTCTCATGGAGAGGAGAAGACAACACAAACATAATTAATATGCAAAGTCTTAAAATAAAACTTTAAAATATTTATCATGCTTTCTCAATTGTTTGTTTTTAGAGACAAGAAACAGTTTGCCTGGCTCTCTCAATTTATAAGGTGATGTCTACACACTGTCCTTGCTGAGTTCAATAAATCTGATACCCGTCTTGCTGAGCTGATGTAATCCACATCTCACCTCACTTCAATTTGTCTGAATTCCCTTGATAACAATTGCCATATACACTGATGCTTTTATTTGTAACTAAGAAAATTCTGATGCTGCCTTTGGCTTTTTTCCAAAATGCCAAAAGCTGACACATTTTAATTCAATAGCTAATCCCTCATAGCTTAATCATTTCAGGTACATTCTGATACTTATTTTATATATTTTTAAGTTAGTAACAGTTTTCTACCCTTCAAAAAGGAATATTTTTCTTCCTGCAATCAAATTGCCTGTCTTTCTCTATGCTGGAAGTTGTTATTCATCCTTTGATAAAGTAAGGAGGTTCAAAGCCAGGGAAGCCAACCTAGCACTTTGATCAGCTCACACTGTCATTTGAGATGCATTACCTCAAAATGTGGCTTTAAAAAATCCAGATACCTCAGGTAAAATTATCAGAAAATGTCCTCTTAACAACTCTTCTGTTTAGGCCACAAGTTGCTTTTTTTATCCCTAACTTTAATCTTTTAGATAGATATAGGACCTTTACATTCTGTAAGTTTCCTAGCTCTTGCTATTGGCAGAAAGATGTCTTCATAAATCATTCCCAGAAGAGCATGACCATTTAAACTGTTAGAGCTAGAAATTGCGTGATATAATTGTAGGTATACTTGTTCAACCAGTGATTCTTGGCATGACCTTAGGTAAATCACTTCACCTTTCCAATTCTCATTCATTTTTCATTTGTGGAGCAAATGGATATTATGGTTCTCTCTTCTCTCTTCTGTTCTTGCATGGGATAAACCAGGGGGATAACGTGAGAGAAACAGCATACTACAGTGCTGTAAGTGATTACTAAAAAGGAGAATGCATTTTAAGAAAATAAACAAATAAAAAAACTCTAGTAAGAGCAAATAATAACAGTCTCCAAGATAGTTGATAAAAATGTGGCTAATTGTGTATGCTGCAGTTGAGTATATATGAATATCTGTGAAATGAAACAGATGAAGGTCTTCTTGATTTGACTATATCATGCTGAGCACCTCTAATCTTACCTTATAAAAGTTTTGATCAAGCATATATAAATATTGTTTCTACTTCAGAAATCATCATGTTCCAGGAAAACAAATAAATTAGACCTAGACACATCCCAAGAAATTTCAAAAAGAATTAAGTAGTTTCCTTAATTCTAATTTAAATATATTATTAATTTTATACTATATTTAATGAGCAAGCAAACTTATACATGCTGATTTTCTGTCCTAGTTTTTTCAGAATTTGTTGTGTTAATTATCAGTATAAGCTTCTAAGTCAGAAAAGGTTCTGAAATGTCTTTATTCACTCCAAAAATAAAATTGAGTAGAGCACATTATGGCCATTGAAATACATTTAAGTATTAATTCATTAATATTTGTGTACAGTGTAAAATAAGAATCTAGTTCTTTCACATGTGGGTATCCAGTTTTACCAACACCACTTATTGAGCAGATTATCTTTTCCCCCACTGTATATTCTTTGTGCCATTTCCAAAGATGAGGTGACTATTTATGGATAAGTTTATTTTAGGGTTCTCTACCCTGAGATAGAGATCTTCCACTGATCTTTAAATATGTTTTAAAGTCACTGCCATACTGTTTTGACTATTATAACTTTGTAATACAGTTTGAATTAAGATGTTTGATGCATCAAGCTTTGTCTTCTTTCTCAAAATTGTTAAATAAAAAGGCAAGGACACTTCCAAATTCATTTTATGAGGCCAGGATTACCCTAAAACCAAAGTCATATAAGGACAATACAAGAAACTGCAAAAAAAAAAAAAAAAAAAAAACAGGTCAATATCCCAAATGAATACAGATGCAAAAATCCTCAACAAAATACTAGCAAGCCAAATTAAACAGTACATGAAAAATATCACACACCATGATTCACTGAGATTTATTCTTGGAGTGCAAGGATGGCTCAGTGTGTGCAAATCAATTAATGAAGACACCATATTAACATAATGAAACATGAAAATCATATGATCATTCAAGAGATTTGGAAAAACCATTGACAACATTCAACCTCATTTTATGATAAAAACACTCAACAAATTAGGTATGGAATAAATGTACCTTAACATAATAAGGGCCATATATTACAAGACCAGAGCTAGCATCATACTATATGTCAAATACCTGAAAGTTTCTCTTTTAAGATCAGGAACAAGACCAGGGCACACACTCGCACCATCTCTATTCAACATAATACTGGAAATCCTAGCCAGAACAATTAGGCAAGAGAAAGAAATAACTGGCATACAAATCAAAACAAAAGTTAAATTGCTTCTATTTGTAGCTGATGTGATATTAATAAATAGAAAACCCTGAAGACTCCACCAAAAAACTCATAGATGTAATAAAGGAATTCAGCAAAATTTCAGGGTACAAAATCAATATATAAAAATCAGTCACATTTTTCTATACTAACACAAAATATTAGAAAAATAATTTAGGAAACAATCTCATTAACAACAGCACCAAAATGAATGAAATACTTACAAATTATTTTAACTAAAGAAATTCAAGAGCTATACACTGAAAATTATAAGACATTGATGAAATAACTGAAGACAAAATAAATAGATTTCTCATATTCATGAATTATAATAATTAATATTGTTAAATTTTCTATTCTACTCAAAGCAATATATAGATTCAATGCATTCCCTATCAAACTTCCAAATGGTACATATTACAGAAACAGAAAAAAGCATCCTAAAATTCAACTGGAACCGTAAGATTCCACATAGTCAAGGCAATATCTTAACTCCATAAATATTACACTACTTCAAAGCTAAAGCAATTGAAGAAACTAATAATTCACACCTCAGAGCAAAGTCTGAGACTTGACCTTTCATGTTATCTGTTTAATATTTAATCAGTTGATAGAAATCAATCGATATAGAGAGGAATATTTTATTTGTATGCCAACTTTCTCACCTTAATTCTCTTCTTTGATTAATGCTATTGCATTTATTCAGAGACTAAATCTTTGTTTTTCATATTTTACAAGCAGAAGTTATGAGTAAATGTCCCCTTTAAGATTAACCAAAACTTAGATTCCTTTCATAGGGATGCTTATTTATTAATCTATTCATTCAACACACAGTTAAAGCTGAAAAGCTGAAAATCTCTTTTATTCTAGTAATAGACAACCAGCCAGAAACAAAATAATAAAAAGATTACTGCAGAATTAGATAAATAAGCAGATTTAAAAGATGAAGCAAATAAGTAGATTAATGAGATGGAGAATAGCTGTGGGAGGAGAACACCTCTAGCTAGATAGTTTTAAGGAAAAATCTCCAAGAATTTTCTTTAAAAGCTAATACCTGAAGGGTAAGGAGAATTACAAAAAGAAGAAGTAATCATTTTAAGCCCTCAATGATGAGAAAGATTAGAAACATTCAAGAGACAGAGGAGACAACTGTGAGAAATAAAAATGAAATGGGTATGGAGATATAAGTGGGAAGTATTGTGTTTTAGGTCTTGAAGACAGTGACAAGTAATCTGCAGTTAAATTAAGTTTTATGGGATGTTTTTGAAGGCTAGTAAGCATGATCCTATCTCATTAAAAGTTTTTTGGTTTCACTGCAGCATGAAGGATATTATACATATGCTAAAATTCAACTGAATATGAGTCTGGAACTCAGAAAAGGAGATGGAAATTTTGAATATATCACCATAAAATCTATTCTATTTAGAAGAGAAAATCTGATTATAAAGAAAATGACACAAGTGATATAGCATTTAAAAGACAGAGATGCATAGAAAGGGAAGATCTCACATGGGAATTTTTAAAATAGAAAGAAGATCTTCCAGTAGCCAATATTGGAACAACTAGAGCAACAAAATAAAGTAGTATTGGATTATAACCAAAATTATAAAACAAATATCCATGAGTCCATATGTTATGAAGTCAAGCTTGCCTTCTGCTCACCACAGGACAGGTCAATGAATTGGAGATGAAATGTTGAGGCAAGGAATATAACTTTATTCAGAAAGCCAGCTGACCAAGAAGAAAACAGACTAATGTCTCAAAATAACCATATTATTGGGGTCTGGATGCCAGGTTCTTTTATAGAACAGAGATGGGGAGAGATGAGGAAGTAAAGTAAAAAGGACATTAATCTTGCAAATATCTCCTGGAATGAGCAGTCTTGGGAAGGGGGTATGTTAATTTCTTCCTTCTTGTAGCCGCTCACAGGCAGATAGGGTCCTGAATAAATGCATTTTGGTTTACCATTCAGGCAAAGGGGCAGGGTATCCTGAAGCAGGCCATTATGTATGGACAGTGTCCTTCAGAAAACAAAAGCAACAAGAAGCAAAGGTTAAAGTAAGAGAAACAGATCCAGCATGAAGTCAGTTCTTTCCTGTAATATGTATACATACATGTAGGTGGCAAAAAATAGACAAACCTCCTGTGCAGAATTCTAAATAATTTATGTAGAAACTCCATTCTATAGCAGATACACCATAACCCCACTCCTTATATGTGCTTCACACATAATGAATTCCTTCAAAAAGATTGTATAAAAAGGGGAAAATAGAGTAATTTTTCAAAGGATTAGCCAGACATTCACTAGTTTAGCCAATAACCAAGATTAATATCAAAAGTGACAAATTAGGTTGTCAGTACACTGAATATGATTTGGTGAGAATGATATGCTATGCCATTTTTAAATTTTAACTTTGTGATCTTCCTCCCCAAAACTGGTAACTCCAGTCCAATCATGAAAAACACATCAGACAAATACCACTGATGAACATTCTTCAAAACATCTGACAGTTACTCCTCAAAACTGTCAAGGTCATCAAAAACAAAGAAAGTTTGAGAAATTGTCATAGCCAAGAGGAATCAGAGGAAACACGATGCAGGCAGAAGGATAGAAATAAAAGGTAGAAATAAAATGAAACTAGAAAACAGACAAATAATAAAACATTAACAAAACCAAAACTTAATTTTTTGAAGGATAAATAAAATTGGCAATCTCCTAAATAAATCAAGGGGGGAGGAAAAATTAGTATCATGAATAAAAGAGGGATTTTTGCTACTATTCCATCAGACATTAAACGATAAGAAAATAACATGAACACTATTATGCAAACAAATTCCAAAATATAATATGAATACCATTATGGCAACAAATTCTACAATTTAGATGAAATGAAAAATATACTGGAAAAATATAACACAAAGTTGACATAACAATAATGACAAAATATGAATATTTTATATGTATATTTTAAAATAACATTATCAAAAACCTTCATACAAATAAAACCAAATAATTTCAAGTGTGAATTATATTAAAGATCCAAGAAAGAACAGTACCAATAGTATACAATCTTTTTTCAGAGAATAGAGGAAATAAGCACGGCCCAAATCCATTTATGAAGTTAACATAAACATAAATCATTATATAGACATTTTAAACAAAATTATGACCATGTCCCTCATGAACATAGACACAAAAATCTTTAACAAATTATTATAAAATTAAGCCAAATAATATATAAAATTATAATACAATGTAAACAATTAGATTTTATCCCAGAACTGCAAGATTGATTTAACAATCAAAAATCAATCTATGTAATTCACTATGTTACCAGAATAAAGAAAAAAAGCCACAATTTCAATATATCCAATTGACAAAATATTCATTCATGATAAAATTCTAGTGAAACTGGAATAATAGAAGAATCACCCAAAAATATATCCTTAACATTACATTTAATGTGGTGGTGGTTCAGTTACTAAGTCGTGTCCGACTCTTGGGACCCCATGGACTGAAGCCCACCAGGCTCCTCTATCCATTGGGTTTCCCAGGCAAGAATACTTGAGTGGGTTGCCATTTTCTTCTCCAGGGTATCTTTCTGACCCAGGGATCGGACCCATGTCTTCTGCACTGCAGGTGGATTCTTTACCACTGAGCCACTTAGTAACAGACTAAATAGTTGCCAGTTAAAATCAGGAACAAAACAAGGAAGCTCACTTTCTCTGTTTCTAGTCAACACTGTCTTGGAGGTCCTATCAATTGGAACATATAAAGTATAAGCAATAAAATTTATAAAATTCAAAAATAAAGAAGTAAAACTATTCTTTCTAGATGTCATTTTTGCTTACCAAACAAACAAACAACAAATCTATAAAACAACTGTTAAAACCAGTGAGTAAATTTTAAGTTACAGGATAAAGAGCTAATATAAAGAACTGCTTTCCACGTGCATATATTAACCACAAGGAAATGTAAAGTGAAACCTTTAAAAAATCCATATACAGTAGAAAAATATAGCAAGGAAAACCAAGTTCTTTGCACTAAAACTTATAAAATATTGTTGATAGAAATTAAAGGAGGAAATAAAATAACATCTTATAAATGGATTGAAAGACAGTTATTGTTAAAATGTAAATTTTCCACAAAATGGCCTACATTTTCAATGCAGTTTCAATGTAAAACCCTTTAAGCTTTTTTTGTGTGTTTTATTCCACAGCACCCAGCATAGTGCTAGGCACACAGCAGGTGCTGCAAGGGAGGAAAGAAGGGAAGAGGGGAAAGAAGTAAGAAGTGATGAGCAGGACCTTGTGAAATCCTCCTGGGAATGAAAAGCCTTTCTTGATTTCTCTATTTTTCCTTGCCACTTGAGTTTTTGTAGAATCAGTATGATTCTATTTAAGCTAATACCTTTTATAGGAGCTACCTGAGAGGGAGCAAAGATAAAAACCCACAAATAAAATTTTCTCTCTTTAGGCAGGAGATGGACCTGGTTCTTGTCCAAATTCCAGAAAGCACCATATCCCCTCCTTTACAGCCCATAGTGGCTGTCTTTGAAATTAACTGACCTAATCTTAGATGTTTTTTAGAAACATTTCAGAATGTCTAATGTCTGTAAGAACTCAAGGTTTCGACATCTCCTCCATCTCACAGGTGGTAAAGGAACTTTAATAAGACACCCAGAGCTGAATATTAACCACTGACACTCCTTTCCCCTTTTTGCTTCTCTGTTCTGCCTTCCCCTTTAAAAGCTCTTTGTCTGAGCCTATATGTTAAGGTTTGTTTTTTTTTTTTTGGTTTTTGGGTTTTTTTTAATAAACTAGTCCACCATCTTGTTGGTCAGCAGGCTTTCTGGAATAAAGTTGTTTTCCTTGCCTCAAGCCTTGTCACCCAACTTATTGGCCTGTCAGGCAATGAGTAGCCAAATCTGTGTTCACTAACAGAAGAAACAGCTCTTTTACTTTGGTCTTTTACATTATCTATTTGAATATTTTTCAGAACCTGACATCAACAACACTTTTATAAGGTTATAAAGCCAGCACAATTAAAAAAAATAAGTCCACCTCCCTAAAAGCCGACACTGGGCACTGGGTTCATCCTAAATCCAGTTTAGACCATACTAACAACTATTTCAGGCTTCCCAGGTGGTGCTAGTAGTAGAGAATCTGCCTGCAAATGCAGGAGATGCGGATTTGATCCCTGGATCGGGAAGATCTGAAGTAGGAAATGGCAACCCACTCCAGTATTCTTGCGTGGAAAACTCCATGGAAAGAGGAGTCTGGGGGGCTACAGTCAATGGGGTCGCACAGTCAGACAGGCCTGAGCAGCAGGACACAGCAGCAGTTATTTCACAGGGATTTTCACGAATGCTCTTTTGTGCCTATGTGTGTGAAATTACTACTGAGAATCTGTTTTAGAGACCAGCTGAGCCACCACCTTCTCAACATCCCACCCAGGCCACCATCTTCCCAAACCAGTCTTCCAGCAAAATGCGTAAGTGAGTGAAAGAGGCTACTTGCTCTGGGTTGAATAACTGTCTTACTCTCAACCTTCGAAACCGTAGGTAGTATGTTGGTTCATAATCTTGGAAGTCTCTCTGTGAAACTCGAAACTGTCCCCTGTACCAGCATGGCAAAAAGAGACAGAAGGCAGGGGCGGACCCCTCCAAATTGGTGGTGACAAGTCTGAAACCAAGGGAACGTACATGTGAGGCTGGTCTTGAGTGGCTACCAGACGAGTAGATCTCTGAATCTGTCTGCCAGGATCTTAAACGTTTACATAGAGGTCCTCACAGGGTTCAGTCATGTTTACAGTCCAGATGGTCTCAATAACACATTACTCTCTCAAGTGAAGTGGCTCCTAGTGCAGGAACCATAGGCTGAATATACATTCCAAGGACAGGGCAGGGAATAGAGTCTCTGGAGCACCCCTTGAACAGTCACATCCTCTTGATGACCCCTCAAACAGAGTACCATGATCTGCTAAGGATCCAATACTATGGAAAACAAGCCAAAGTGAATCCACCTTATGAAACCCTCTTAATCTTCCCAGACAGATCCTCTTTTCTTGGTGTGCTGTGTAATGAAGCAGGACCCTATTGGACTTTAGTGGGAAACACCCTCTCCCCCATATCCTCCAGATCAGCTCCTCTCTCAAGTACTCAGATAACAGTGTCTCACACATTTTTCCTGAATTTTTCAGCTGCTAAAAACCACCACCAAATGGAAGAAATTAACTACTTGATGAACCTGAGCTCCTAACTCCCAGACATCCTGACGTCGAAGGACTGATGACATTAACCGCTCTGTTACCTCAGTCAACAAATCAGAGAATTGTGCAGGAGCTGACCACATACCCTAAGTTGCCCCTCCCTCACCTGTGTTTTAATACTTTGCTGAAACCCTTCATGGAGTTTGGGTCTTTGAGGCACATGAGTCCTCTGCTCTCCTTGCTTGGCCCTTCAATGTATCTTGCTCTGCTCCAAACTCTGATGTTTTAGCATTGTTTGACCTCACTGTGTGGTGACAGTTGGAATTAATAAGAAAGAAAGATCCTAACTCTTGCATATTCCTGACCACTGTTATTTGGGAGTTTTACAGTGCTGCCTCAAGATTAGTTACAGTGTTATAGCCACGCGTTCTGGGAAACAAACTCACTCAGAAGGACAATGCAGATAGTGGAGTGCAGTTTATTACACCAGCGGGCCCAGGGCAGAGTCTCCTCTTAGCCAAGGACCCCGACCAGCATTTGTGAAAATCTTTTATACCCTATGTGTACATGTCTGAACCCACCACTCCAAATTACTTGAGACTTATATAAACCAAGGAAAATATAATCCCAATAACCCCATGATTCACGTGCTATGTGCTCATGTGCTCAAACAGTCAAACAATTAGCCAATAATCAATAAACCTGAGGTTACACTCCGATAGGTACAGAAAAATTTATGGCCTGTCTGGAGGAAGGGGTGATTAGTGTCTGTTTTCTCTTAGGCAATGAGTAATCTAGATATGATCTTCAAGGTTCCCCGGTCTGGAGGGGGTCTTATCCTTCTGTTGTTGTTTTCATAGGCACTAAATACAGAGTTCAGAGTCCATTGGAAAGGTGGCTGAGCATGATCAGCATGAACAGGCCTAAGATGGAGTCCAGGCCCTATGAATTCCTTCTTCAACAGCTGAAGCAGAAAACCAAGCAGTCACTGCTTCAGAAGTCAAGAAATAAAGGAGAAAATACTAAAATAATAATACTAATAACAAAAACAACATATTTTATTTATAGCATCCTAACCTCCAGTACTCTTGCCTGGAAAATCCCATGGATGGAGAAGCCTGGTGGGCTGCCGTCCATGGGGTCGCTGCGAGTTAGACATGACTGAGTGACTTCACTTTCACTTTTCACTTGCATGCATTGGAGAAGGAAATGGCAACCCACTCCAGTGTTCTTGCCTGGAGAATCCCAGGGATGGGGGAGCCTGGTGGGCTGCCGTCTATGGGGTCGCACAGGGTCGGACACAACTGATGCGACTTAGCGGCAGCAGCAACCACATATATAAATGCAAAAAAGTCATGAGATAAAAATATTACACTCATCCAAATGAAAAAAGTGAAACTAAGAGAGCAGAGAAGCATTTAAATCATAAAAGTAGCAATTGGGAGCTAGAAGTAACGTTAATGTTCCTTTCATTGAACCTCACTTTAAAGATTAAAAAAAAACTGACAGAAAGAATAAATATTACTGTATGACTATCTTTGCTCAAGAAAGACTAACAATGATTTTGCTTATAAGAGGGACAGGCTAAACTAGTTCCAAAGGAGATGTTGACCTGAGTTATATTGGTTTTGGGGTGTTTTTTAAAACCCTTCTAATTGCTGTTTCCTCTTCTAAGGAATAGCCTTTTTTTAGATACTTAAGTAGCTCAACACCTCAGCTCATTCATGTCCCTGCTCAACAAATGTGGGCCTTCCCTGACCAACCACTACTACTTTACAACTTTCATCACTTTCTATCCCTTTATTTTCTTTAGAAAGCTTATCAAATCCTAACACCAGAGTTTGTATTTATTTGTCTACTTGTTTGTTTTCTATCTCCCCACTAGAAGGTAAGTTTATGACTTTGTCTTATTCAGTACTGTATCCCTGGTGGCCTACAATAGAGCCTGGCACAGATTACACTCTCACGATTATATGATGATGTAAGAAATAGATGAGTTTTCTGAGCAGCTCACTGTTGTTCAGTCGTTCAGTCCTGTCTGACTCTTTTATGCATGGACTGCAGCACACTGGGTTTCCCTGTCCTTCACCATCTCTCAGAGTTTCCACTAGGAACTTGCTACACTAGATAGCAAGGTTTCCACTAGGTTCTGTTCACTGTGTACAGTATGTTGTGTAAGGGAAACAGGCTCAAGACAAGCTCTTCACCTGCAGAGAACGCACTGCCTGGGTATATTGAAGAAGGAAAAAAACATCCTCTATTGACTATTTAACTCTATGGTATATGAGAACATAAAAATATAAATGGTTATACTATAGATAATAACATATTACCTTATGATACCTTGAAAGGAGATCTGAAAAGCTTTCCACACAAAGTTCTGGAAGAGGTAAACAAACAGTCCAATCAGTAGAGAAGGATGGAGAAAGACACTGGAGAAGGATAGAGAAAGCTATACAAAAAATGGCCTAAGGGATGGGAATGCAAGGCATGTACAGACACCATGTCCAATTCCTAAAGGACTGAATATGTGAAGGCAAGTCCTCTAACTGAAATGCTGGTATCAACCTTTGGAAATATTTGAACTCTGTTTACACATATCTGGAATTTGTTTTCTTGGTAATGGGAAGCCATTGATGGTTTTGTCTAGTGGAGAAACATTAAACAGTTGAGCAGTGTCTTTTTTTAATATCAGGCAACTTTCTTAGAAATTAGATAAAATAATCTGGTCAATAAATCTGAAAATAAGACTGTGGAGTTTAGAGAACAGATTTTCAGAAAGATACATAACCTGACATAACCGGAAAGGGTAAAACAGCTTGTCAGTACAAGGAGTAGTTTTAAAAGAGGTCTCTAATCTTGAGGCTGTCTTTGTTCCATTCTACCTACTCTGATCAAATCTCCAGTTTAAAACATTACTTCAGAGAGTATGGTGAGAAAAAGAGTATCTAGTTATGGAGTTCATTTAGGAATATCTGCAAAAAAAGGCAGGGTGGGAGGGGGGTTCAGGATGGGGAACACATGCACACCGGTGGCGGATTCATGTTGACGTATGGCAAAACCAACACAATATTGTAAAGTAAAAAAAAAAAAAAAAAATCAATTCAGTGAAATTCATTGAAATTGACCCAAGGTCCAGAAATAGTTGATTCACATGAACATTACACATGTGCCTAAAGGGAGTAGGTTTTCTGCAACTGTTTGATGCAATGTCTATAAGCATCCATTACGTAAAACTTTAAAATCTGGTTTAAATGTTCTAGATGATTATGATTGTTTCTTGTAAGATTGTTTATGACTTAGAGAGATATACAGCATTATAGTCTACCACTTGGATGGTTATTATTTCTCCTTTTCTATAAATTTTTATTTTATATACTCTAAAAAAAAAAAGACAGGGTGGATACTGAGAGCTTGAACTAGAACAGGGGAATTGAAGTGAAAAGACAGATGGGATAGGTAGTATGAGGTGATTGCACAGAACACTGGACAACTGGGTATTTTCCCTCTGGGGGAGTTTAGTTTTGAAGAAGAAAATAAAAATAAATTGCATTTCATTATTATTTATTTATCTGGTCAACTAGTTTAGGAGAAGAAAAATGAAAATAGCAGTAGAATATAAAAGCAGGTGCCAGGAAAGAATTTTAAAAGAAATGGGCCCTTTAATTTCATTCCCTCTCTATCCTTCTTAAAAAAAAGAGAGACATAAAAGCTTTCAGTGTTTGTAGGTTTCCAAATCCACCCACTTACACCTGTTCAGAAACATCTGTTTTCTTGTATAATGGAAACTGCAACAAATAAAAAGGCCTGCTAATAATAACATGATGAAGAGAAAAATTGTCGTTAGCTTCTTTAGTTTTATTTTTTTTCTAGGCTTAAAAAGGGTAATTTTTAAAATAATATGTTTTTAGAAATAAATGGTGCATTATTGGTTAGACCTATGCATGAATTTGTATTCCTGGCATTTCCTTATTTCTTAATGCAGTCAGTGCATACATTGTTTTCATATAGTTCAATAAATATGTGGATATTTTGGGAATTTCATGTCACTGTTTATTAAGATTTGAATTATATATAGGTAGAAAGAGAGAGAATAAATCCCTTTATTTCAGAATATAGTAAGAACTGCTTAAATCTTTTAGAGCTGCAGAGACTCTAGTAGCTCTAAATAAATTCAAATCTAGCACAACAATGAGTCTTAGCAAGGAAATAGCTGGTTAAGAAGATGATCTATGGGCCCTAAGAAGTAAGTGAAGGAGACAGCCATACAAAAACCAAGAGAGACACCCTTCCAAGTTAACAATGAAGGTAAAGATTCTGAATTTTCAATGGATAGAGAGTAAGAATAAGCCTGGAATTTTCAATAGATAGAGAAAAATCTAGTGTGAATGAGGTGAAAAAAGCAGTGAGAGGGGACTTTGGAAAGGTCAACAGGAACAAGATTATGCTCGCCTTGGGGGCCATGGAGGAAACATTTTTTTTCTCTTTGCAGAGGAAATTCATTAAAGTGTTTTATTCTAGTGAGTAAGCAGTCCATTTTATGTTTTTGAATGTTTATTATGATGACTCGATGGGTAATGAATGCATGAAGGCAGGAGTAGAAGCAAGGAGACCAGTTAAAAAGCTTTTACTATAGTCCAGGTAGGAAATGATTGAAGTCTTGGAGTGGAGTGATAGAGGTGATATTCAGTGCTCATACTGGGGATATGCAGTGGATGAATGAGTATACCTGGTAATAAATTAGCATGGAGTTTATGCCCTAAATTCATTTTCAGTTGGTCTATGTTGCACAGAATTTCCTTTATTTTAAATAAGCAAAAACTATTATCTGATGATTTAAATAATGCTATATTAAAATATAGTTTTAAAACTATAATTCAATACACAATGGCTTATAGCACCAAAATTTCACTTAGATATTAATGAAGTCATTTTACCCATAAAAGAACATTGATGATATAACATTTATAACAAATATGATTGCTTATTTATCATTTATGTGATTTATTCCTTATAAAATTTCTCACTGTCTTATGTCATATTTGCTTTTATGCATTGAATTGCTGTTATTTTCACAAAACTTTTATTTAAGGAATATGTCAAATGTATGAATTTCAACAAAATTGGGTCATTAAAACACAGAAATGTTTAAGCGTTAATTTATTTTCAACGTACAGAAGACTTATGGGTTTCTCCATGCATGAGTAAAATATAACTGAGCCATTTGATAGTAAACATGGCTAATGCTTTTAAATGAAAACCTATTCTTGATCTAGAGAAATGCCTATTTAGCTGGAATTATGTGAACAGTTTACATTTTCTGCTAAGTACATTCAAAGTCGCACTTGTGTAATGAGATAGTCTACATTAAGCTCTAATAACAGTTTGCTGCATGATCATCACAATGATAATGTGTGTAATTTATCACACCTGCCATTGAAGGAGCTCTAAGAATTCCACAAACAGGCCCCTCATTAATCTATTCACTTAGCTTCCTTCTTTAAAGTTTCTAAAGCTGTGCAAGAAATTATACGGCAACTGTGGGAAAGAAAAAGGCTTTAAAATAATCAGAAAAAGGCATTAAAGTAGAGTGGGGTGCAGGATCACAAAGACGATAAATTCTGAGTAAAACTATCTGGAGAACTGTCACAATCACATCTGTGATAGATTCCTGTTTTGTTAAATTGGGAAACACCCTAAAATACTCAGATCAAATCCTTCATTTTAGAAGTTGTACATCCCTGTTGATTTACTTACTGATCTGCCCTCTCTGGAGGTTTGAAACACACTGAAGACCCAGAGGTCTTTCATTCTAAAATAAAACTTGGTGTTTTTCCAGTGCTATATAATTCTATACTCAAAAGATTGTTTCCCATGTAACTAAAGTGGATATTATGTTTATGTATAATATATTTGGTATTCTAAAATATTATTTATATTGTCTAATAATAAAGAATAAAAAGTATTCTGAATATATTAGTTAAGGTTTATGTTCTAAGTAGGCATAAAATGTTAGGCAAGCTTGAATATTAACAGACAACAAGTAATTGTTCTTTAATTTTGTGATCATTGCATATATCTATATATTTATCAGATTATTATTTTTTAAGTGCTTATAGAACACTTTCATTTGACAGATATTATACAATATTACCAAAAGTCCAACCCTTAATCAAAGGTTTCTGCAAGGATAATAAATACCTTGGGAAAAAATATTTCCAAAGTTTGGATCAGGGTGGGATGAATAGGCAGAGCACAAAGGGCAGTGAAAATACTCTGCATGATACCATAATAATGAATACCTACATGTCATTATACATGTGTCCAGTCCACAAAATGTATAACACCAAGTGAACCATAATATATACTACAGAAAGGAGGTGATTATGGTATGTCAGTGTAGGTTCATAAGGAATATTGATACTGCGGGAGATTATGAGTGTGTGGGGCAGTGTGCATATAGGAAATCTCTGTACCTTCCTCTCAAATTTGTTGTGAACTTACACTGCTTTAAAAAAATAAAATCTGAGGTGGCCGAGCCTTTGGAACACATTAGGCACATCTCAGAGCTTCATCTCCAAGGAGAGTCCTCAGGGAAGTGGCCAGCTCCTGGTCAAGGTGATGGAGTGCCTGGAGCACCAAGCACTTACAGACTTGGGCAGCCATGAAGCCTATGGCACAACTGGAGAAAGTCATTGCTTTTGTGGACTAGCTCCACTATTGGACATGAACAGAATGGAGTCCATGATGTCAGTACTGGAGGACAAAGGTCTCCACTTGAGATCCAATAGTGTGGTAGAATATACAGAAAGCTACTACAAATCTCCCTTTATCTCATGGAGGAGTATTCTGCGCCTCCACCCACACCCCCACCCCATGCTCTGCAAGTCTTTGCTAAAGATGGATGAACAAGAACCTCTCTCACCTGGCTGAATAGCTGTTCTGGGAAGGGGAACTCTGTTCACAAGTGGGCTTGAACACATGGATCAGATGGAAGTACAAGGATAGTGTTTCAATATTCTGAACACTAATAGTCGCAATTTCTTCAGTCACCTGAAAAAAAGAAACAGATGGTTAAATGTTTTTTAGTAATTAACTATTCTGAATACAGAAATAGGAAAGATCTAGTCAAAACAAAGCAGTGAGTTCCTGATGCTAGTGAAAATAAAGGGTATGGCCAGTTTCCAAGGAAATGGATCCAGTATTTACTCTCAGGCTATTCAGTATGAAAGATGTTATTCCCCTTTGTCTTATCCCCAAAAGACTTATGTATTGGCTGTACTTAAATAAATTTTTATATTTATGTAACTGTTAGATGTCTATGTGACAACCTGAATTGTTTCTTTTTTACTGTCATTTCTGTCCACCTGAGCAGCCTTTTCTCTTTAACAAACATACTTGAAATTGCTATGGGGTACCCACTTTATTCCCAGTAGAAAGAACTTTCTGCTAAGAGCTGAAGAGTGTTTAAAGTAGATTAAAGCTTGGAAACTCATAACCTAAAACTATCCACCATCCCACAAAGTGATTATATGCAAAGAAGAATACTAGCCACACATATGTTTCTTTCTGAAAAGAATTTATCATCAAAATAGCCCTGAGACAGCTAAAAATATGGTATTGTATATTAAAAATCTGCTAAAATGGTAGATCTTACATTAAGTGCTCTTGTCAGATATAAAAAAAATAAAGATGTAGGGAGGAAACTCCAGAAGGTGATGGGTATGTTCATGGCCTTGATGGTGGTGATGGTTTCATGGGTGTATGCTGCTGCTGCTGCTGCTGCTGCTAAGTCGCTTCAGTTGTGTCCAACTCTGTGCAACCCCATAGATGGCAGCCTACCAGGCTCCCCCGTCCCTGGGATTCTCCAGGCAAGAACACTGGAGTGGGTTGCCATTTCCTTCTCCAATGCATGAAAGGGAAAAGTGAAAGTGAAGTCGCTCAGTCGTGTCCGGCTCTTTGTGACCCCATGGACTGCAGCCTACCAGGCTCTTCCACCCATGGGATTTTCCAGGCAAGAGTACTGGAGTGGGGTGCCATTGCCTTCTCTGTCATGGGTATATACTCAACCTCAAATTCATTCAGTTGCAAAAATTAGATAAATACATATTTTTACATATCAATCATACTTTTAATAGTGTTCTTTAAAATAGAGTTGAAAATCATATCTTAGAATGAAGATAAAAATAAATTAAGATTCACCTTGATTTAAGAAAAAATTTTAAATGAATACAGTTATAGTTTACACCAATATTCACAAAAAATAATTCTCATAAAAAATATTTGTATAGGCATCATTTTATGTATTCCTATTTAAGCTGTATATTTTATGTAGAAATATTATTTAAAGCTCATATGATGGGAAATAGTTTATACTCAGAAAACATTTAGATTCTTCTTTACAAGTAATATGTTTGAATGGAGTTGAGAAGCTGCAGAGCTTTGTGAAGGAGTGGCCACCCACTCCAGTATTCTTGCCTAGAGAATTCCTTGGACAGTGGAGACTGGAGGGCTACAGTCCACGGAGTCACAAAGAGTGGGAAGTAACTGTGTAATACGTTCACTTTCTTCAGCAAGCAGATGTAGCCAATTAATTATGTAAATGTCAAGTTAAGCATCCATCTATAGGTGAAGTAGGTCAGGCAGAATAAAATGTCCCCTTAATTAGATGTAAAGGACAATCCATTTGGAAGTGGTATATGCAGATACAGATATATTTCTGAATGAATGAAATCAGAGGACCTAGCTGCATTTAAAAATGATGTTGCTTACACCCATCTCAGGTTTAACACAAAGCATGCCATCCTCATTTTCTATGGCTATCACAATCAACTGCAGAAGAAAGTGTACAAAATAACTCAAAACTTAAATAATTTGGGGGATTGCCTATAAACCTGAGGACATCTGATCCCAAAGAATTTTAACTGTGAAAAAAATATTTAACATATAACTGTGTAGACATCACTTTGTTTGTTGAAACTTAGCCACTTCTTCATGAGGTTATCAAAAAATAATTTTTACTGTGAAACATTACAGGCAGGATTGAATCCCCCAGGTACTCCTTGCGTCCCATTGCCCTCCTTTTCAAAAGGTCTTAAATAGGCTTTATGTTGCATGTGTCAGACTCATTCATGGTCACCTACGTTTACCTCCTATATTTTTCTCTCATTGAAGATAATTATATTGTTTTGTATGCTTTAAGCTTTATATAAATGCTATCATGCTATGCACATGTTTTTCCAACTTGTTTCTTTGCCATGATCTTATGTTTTTAGAACGTCATCTTTGTTGATACATGTAAATAGAGTTAGTTTATTTAAATTGCCCTGTAGCTTAACACATTACAGATATGATATAACTTATTCATCCATCTACCTGTTGATGATGGCAACAAAACTTCACAGATTTGCAGGAATGACATACAGAATTTTGCAAATCTTTAGTGGTAAATGTGATAAAATCTTGTAAAGATATAATTAATAACACTAAAATATATGGAAAGATATTTGTATGTACTAGATGAAAGACTGTCATAAAAATGATTTTCCACAGAGAAATCTATCCATTTAATGTAATTCCAATCAAAATCAAAATAAAACTTTTTGATAATCTAATTCTTACATTCACGTTGAATATAAAGAATAAAAATAGTGAGGAACATTTTTCAGAACAAAAACAAGTTGAAAAGTATATCACATGAGCATCACTTGATTTCCTTTGCCTCCTGCCCCAGGCTTTTGTTTCACTGAAGTCAGAGACATCTGCTTCTCACCATGTTTGTGCTCTAACCTCACTTGCCTCAGCTCATGCATTTGCTGTGTCCTTTTTGCCTCTTGCCTCAAAGTTTTCCTGTTCACACCAAGTCATTGAACTCTGATCAGTCTCAAATCATGGAGAACATGAAAGGGCATGAGAATAAGTGTCTTATGAATAAATATTTTTGTTTCCCCCGCTGCAAAGTCTGAGACTCAAAGTAGATTACTTATTTGAGGACTGTCCAGCAATCAGTTACACTTAAGAGCTTATCCTCCTAGAAGTCCCTTACTCCACTTGTCTCTCATTTCTCCTCCCCAATAGGTTGTACTACATAAGCCTTCTATTGTAGTCTCTGCTTCTTGGAAAATGCAGAATAAAACATAGCCAGGGTTACCATAAAGCTGTGGTTATTAAGACAATAATCAGGGTTATTATCTTAAGAGATAACCAGGGTTACCATAAAGCTGTAGTTATTAAGACAATTTGACATAGGTACAGGAGATGACAAATGGACCAAAGGGACAGACTAGAGTGACTCAATACAAATTCACACATACAAAGAAGCTAAATAAATGACATAGGAACATTATAAATTACTGGGGAAAAGATATACTATTCAATAAATGTGATAAAGCGATTGCTTACTATTACTGATCTAAAACAAAAAGACTGCTAATTATTTCTTCTTCAAGAATGAGTTTATTCATGATCAGCAAAGAATTGCAATTCAGGGTCTGCAACTGTGGTGAGCCATGCACAAAAACAGAGAGAAGAACTCTTTTACTAAGAAAGTCAGGAGGGCTGTAGTAAACAAAGTCTCCATGGCTTTTAATTGGCTGACTTGGGTCTCCCTCTCTCTTGTTAGCTCTTGAGAGCTAACTCTCTTGTGAGCTAACTTTGATGAGCTCTTGTCAGGCAAGAAGGAGTATTTTTTACCTTGTAGGACTCAATTATCACGGTAGAGGATAAGAGCTTTCCCTTCTGGACTCATGGTCCTATTGATATGTGTCATATCAACTAATATTCCAACCAATCTTATTTAAGGGTAATGCAGATGAGAAAATTGTGATACAGTAATTTTTTTCAATAGTCATGATGCTAATAAAAGTGGAAACTAGATTTCAAACATAACTGTTGCATTCAGGCCAAATATAATAGGAGATCATCCTTTGCGCTCCATTGTATTTATTTGAAATGTAAAAGAAATTACAGAGCATCACAAAATTGTCTGACCTATACCTGTAAAGCTAGTGGTGGCAAATGTTTTAAGTTTTCTTTTGAATTAATGTGCTTATTAAGTATATTTACTGCATCATCCAAATCTTACATATATATTTTATCAAAACGTTTTAGGAAACCAGGCATTATTTTTGTATACAAAATATACACAGCAAGTATGGTAACAAGAATTAGACTGCTGGCCAGGCATTTGCTTAATCTCTGTCCATTAACAAAAATAACTTTTCCATTACTACACTACATGCTCTGGCCAGAATCTTGTTAGTTTGTCCCTATTAAGTAAGGGAGTTAGACTAGATAACTTATGCATCTCCCTAAAGCTACATGCAGACAGCAATATATAAAGGAGAGGGATAGTATAGTAAATCAGACATAAAAAACTGGCAATCAAAAAATGATTCTCAATCAACTGGGTCCACATATGTAAAAAACTTTCCTGCATTACAGTGTACACAATATATGTCCCAGAGTAAAGCCTTGAAAAGTAAGCCTTATTAATATTTTAAAAGAAAATATTTTCTATTATTTCATTATAGGAGGGAATTTTTGAAAACAGGAATTGGAAATTATAAAACACAAAGAAAAAGACAGTTAGTTTTGACTACATTAAAATTAAATAAGTTAATATATGAATATATTGAAATATCAATTTGCTGTTGTTTAGTCACTCATTTGTGTCCAGCTCTTTGTGACACCATGGACTGTAGTTCACCAGGCTCCCCTATCCATGGAATTTTCCAGGCAAGTTTACTGGAGTGAGTTGCTGTTTCCTTCTCCAGGGGGGGTCTTCCTGACCCAGGGATCAAACCCGGGTCTTCTCATCTCCTGCATTGCAGGTGGATTCTTACCACTAAAATATCAATTAGAATACATTAAAGTATATTAAGATACATAGGCATGAATACAAGTCCCATACATTTATAACATAACATATATGTTATGGATATCTATTGATAATAGATATTATATTATTATTATTATTAATATTATATGCTTGTACACAAATTGAAAAACTGTCAGAGATTGGGAGACTGCTAGTATCAGTTAGTAAAAGACAAAAAGCCAATGCAGAAGGAAAGACAGTTTTCAGAGACTTTAAAAAACAAGAAATTTCCACATAAGATATTTTTCTTAATAGAAGATAAGAAATAATTACTCTGCATAATAGATACGAGGTTTCCTTTTGGAGGGCTTTCCTTGTGGCTCAGCTGGTAAAGAATCTGCCTGTGATGTGGGAGATCTGGGTTTGATCCCTGGGTTGGGAAGGAAGGTCCCATGGAGAAGGGAAAGGCTACCCACTCCAGTATTCTGGCCTGGAGAATTCCATGGACTACATAGTCCATGGGGTCGCTCGGAGTCGGACACGACGGAGTGACTTTCACTTTCACTTTCCTTTTGAAGTGAATAAAATGTTTCAGAATTAGACAGAGATAGTTGTGGCCCAACATTGTGAATGTGCTAATGCCATTGAATTGTTCACTCTAATATAGTCAATTTTATTACACTACATAAATTTTTTCAATAAAAAATTGAAAGATATTAGATGAGGAAAATCTTGTTAATTTGACCACCGAAACTATTATTGTCTTAAATTCTACCATAAGAACAGAGAATAATTTGATCGTACGTTTAAATATAGGATATAATCATTTTAATGTACTAAATATGAAATGAAAATTGATGATTCTAAAATCCTGACAAGATCAAGGTCAGAAAAAGTTAGAACATGGTGTCTTTTGCCAGATGTCTGGCACACCAAGCCAGACTGTTGTTTGATAAAATATTATGTATGCTGTAAGAAATGTTTGATTTCCACTGAGACAAGGTTAGATGACTGCACAAGTGGCTTATTCATTCCCTGGTGACTGCATGTTCAAGGTCTAAATATTTTTAACCATTTTCTCCCCATATACTTCTTTTGCTT
Source organism: Oryx dammah (assembly GCF_014754425.2). Lineage (NCBI taxonomy): Eukaryota > Metazoa > Chordata > Mammalia > Artiodactyla > Bovidae > Oryx > Oryx dammah. Next base: position 80,888,691 of record NW_024070186.1, on the reverse strand, counting down.
TTCTTTTATCAACAATTCAAAGCAAAGCACCTTGCCTAATAATGAACCAAATTCTGCTCATGTTAAGCCTAATATTTTTGAATTATGAATCAGTACATCTTCAAGAGAAGAAATTGCACCACCAGGAACCACACACACGCACAATAACTGATTGTAACTTTCTAAGTATTTTATAGTATGTAGCTGTCTGAGTTGGTTAGAGGAACAATGGACTGGTTCAAAATTGAGACAGGAGTAGGTCAAGGCTGCATATTGTCACCCTGCTTATTTAACATATATGCAGTATACATTGTGTAAAATGCTGGGTGAAAAGCTGGATGAAGCACAAGCTGGAATTAAGATTGCTGAGAGAAATATCAGTAATCTCAGATATGCAGATGACACTAACCTTATGGCAGAAAGTGAAGAGGAACTAAAGAGCTTCTTGATGAAGGTGAAAGAAGATAGTGAAAAAGCTGGTTTACAACTCAACATTCAGAAATCGAAGATCATGGCATCTGGTCCCCTCACTTCATGGCGAATAGATGGGGAAACAGTGGAAACAGTGTCAGACTTTATTTTTTAGGGCTCCAAAATCACTGCAGATGGTGACTGCAGCCATGAAATTAAAAGATGCTTACTCCTTGGAAGGAAAGTTATGACCAACCTAGATAGCATATTCAAAAGCAGAGACATTACTTTGCCAACAAAGGTCCATCTAGTCAAGGCTATGGTTTGACCAGTAGTCATGTATGGATGTCAGAATCGGACCACAAAGAAGGTTGAACGCCAAAGAATTGACGCTTTTGAATTGCAGTGTTGGAGAAGACTCTCTAGAGCCCCTTGGACTGCAAGGAGATCAAACCATTCCATCCTAAAGGAAATCAGAACTGAATATACTGGAAGGACTGATGCTGAAACTTCAATACTTTGGCCACCTGATGTGAAGACTTGACTCATTAGAATAGACCCTGAGGCTGGAACGATTGAATGCAGGACGAGAAGGGGATGACAGAGGATGAGATGGTTGGATGGCATATCTGACTCAATGGACACGAGTTTGAGCAAGCTCCAGGAGATGGTGAAGGACAGAAAATCCTGGCGTGCTGCATGCAGTCCATGGGGTTACAAAGCGTCAAACATGACTGAGTGACTGAACAACAAGAAGGCTACTGTCTTTGTATCTTGTGCTGGAGACTGAAGTGGGGAAGGGAAGCAAAACAAGCCATAACATACATCTGTTACACTGGGAAGGTGGTGCAGGGCACGAGGCACTATACGGCTCTCTCACACTGCTGCCCAGCGCAGGCCCGCCCTGCTAGTGTGGGCCACGGCTGGGCATTTGTTACTGCAGCTGTCACCACGCTCTCCTGCAGTTCCTCTAGTATCTGTCTCACGGGCTGTTTACTAATACCAATTTGACAAATCAATTATATCAAAATAAAGAAGAAATATGCATGACTAATAGAGTTCACATTTCTGCAACCGGCCTCATGGTCATAACTGGTATTTATAGCTACATTTTCCCACTACCTGTCCTATGTTCCCTTTATCCTCAGCAAGTACCTCATCTGGTCACAGTTGCTTCCTGGCTAAGATGTCCCACACTTTCGTTCTTGAAGCATATGAACTTTTAGCAGACCTGCTTGTATTGGGCCATTAAAGTTTTTCCATTGACTTTAAACACAAGATATGCAATTATGGAAAGACATCCCAAGGGATACCCTTGAATTATTACAGACATATTCCTTTTTATCTACCTCATATAGTAGCAACATATAAAGTTATAAACACACACAGTTATATACAACTTTGTATTATATATAATATATTGGGTTGGCCAAAAAGGTCATTCAGGTTTTTCTGTAAGATGCTATGGAAAACCCCAAACTTTTTGATCAACCCAATATGTATGTACATATACAATCAAATAAAACATTTAGTGTAGAATTTGACCTAAAGCCATTGTGGGAGTTGGTCCAATAGTCAATATAAGATTGCTGTGGTTCAGCTGGAATTTCACAGGCAAGCAAGCAGCATGGAAGGGAAGATGGATATGAAGTTTATGAGTACACAGACAAGCTGTAACCCATGAGGACAAAGGTCTCCATCTCATATTAGCCTCTCACTATCTCCAAACCTCCAACTTCAGTACTACAGTTATTCTACAGGATATGCTGATGCTCTTCAACCAAGAGACAGACTTGTACCTGGCCTAGAAGTCATAGAAGCCAAAAGATGATCAAGAGAATGACACTCACTAGGAGCTAGGCATAGAAAGGAATTCTGAAAAACAAATTTATAGCCCACTTCAACTGGTACAATATAAATTCATCATACATTCCAAGACAGGCAAAAAGATAAATAAAATAAAAAACAAAAACAAAACTTCAACCTGGATTGGAATGTAAGAGATTTCTAATCTTTTAAGAATCGTCCCTAATTTTTTTCTTCCAAAATCAGAGATGTACTGCCCATTCTAAGTTGGAGAATGCTTTTCTAGAAGTAGAAGTTCTGCATCCCAAGTTAGTTTTGCAACTTAGAAACTCTGTGATACTTATTAATTTACTTAACAATTGTAAGGCTCAGCTTCCCTGCCTTATAACTGGGACAAGTAAAGGTAGCCTCTCTTCATTCACTGATTTGTTGATATAAGTAAATAAAATAATGGATGTTGATGTATTCTCTAGCTAATGAAGAGTAGTGTACACACAAATAATAGAATTATTAAATCTGCTTTTCATTTTTGTGAATAAAAAAGACAGATGATGTCAGCAGACCTACAGAGATTATAATTGATCTTTGTGGCCTCAGTCCAGGGCCGTGTGACATTTTTCCAGCATTTCAACAAGCTGCCTGATTTACTTGTGAGGAATTTTCTTTCCATGTGGCCAGCGGCAGGAAATGAAACCCATTATAGCCCCATGTAGGTGGTTAATTTGTTTGAACTGTCATTTAGCTGGGCCTTCAGAATCCTCCTAATGATCTCCCTGGCGCAATGCAGTGCAACTCTTACATGTTACCTGTCACCAAAACAGCTGTTTCCAAAGATGCAATTTTGTTTTATTTTATGAATTAGCATCTTTCCATACTTTAATGAAAAACTCACAATATTCATAAAAATTCTAGAAGAAAATGTAGGAGGTAAGATTCTTAACCTTGGTCTTGGCAATGATTTTTTGGATTTGACATCAAAAATAAAGGCACAAAAGCAAAATTAAAGAAGTGGGATTACATCAAGCTGAAAGGCTCTGTAAGCAAAGAAACTTCTCAGCAAAATAAAAAGGCAATTTCAGAATGAGAGAAAAATTTGAAATAATATATCTGATAAGGAATTAATAACCCAAATGTATAAAAGCTATATACAACTAAATAGCAACAAATAAAAAAGGTCTGATTTAAAAATGGACAAAGTAACCAAAAAGACATTTTTCCAAAGAAGGCATACAACTGGCCAATAAGTACATGAAAATTGACCAACATCACTAAAGATCAACATCACTAAAAATGCAAATCAAAGCCACAGTGAGATACTACCTTACACCTGCTATTTAAAAAGAGATAAGCAAGTGTTGGCCATGATTGGAAAAAAGGGAATCCTTGGGCACTGTTTGTAGGTATGCAGATTAATCCAACTACCATGGAGCTAACTGTGGCTCAGATCATGAACTCCTTATTACCAAATTCAGACTCAAATTGAAGAAAGTAGGGAAAACCAATAGACCATTTAGGTATGACCTAAATCAAATCCCTTATGATTATACAGTGGAAGTGAGAAATAGATTTAAGGGCCTAGATCTGATAGATAGAGTGCCTGATGAACTATGGAATGAGGTTCGTGACATTGTACAGGAGACAGGGATCAAGACCATCCCCATGGAAAAGAAATGCAAAAAAGCAAAATGGCTGTCTGGAAAAGCCTTATGAATAGCTGTAAAAAGAAGAGAAGCCAAAAGCAAAGGAGAAAAGGAAAGATATAAGCACCTGAATGCAGAGTTCCAAAGAATAACAAGGAGAGATAAGAAAGCCTTCTTCAGCGATCAATGCAAAGAAATAGAGGAAAACAACAGAATGGGGAAGACTAGAGATCTCTTCAAGAAAATTAGAGATACCAAGGGAATATTTCATGCAAAGATGGGCTCAATAGAGGACAGAAATGGTATGGACCTAACAGAAGCAGAAGATATTAAGAAGAGGTGGCGAGAATACACAGAAGAACTGTACAAAAAAGATCTTCATGACCCAGATAATCATGATGGTGTCATCACTCATCTAGAGCCAGACATCCTGGAATGTGAAGTCAAGTGGGCCTTAGAAAGCATCACTATGAACAAAGCTAGTGGAGGTGATGGAATTTCAGTTGAGCTCTTTCAAATCCTGAAAGATGATGCTGTGAAAGTGCTGCACTCAATATGCCAGCAAATTTGGAAAACTCAGCAGTGGCCACAGGACTGGAAAAGGTCAGTTTTCATTCCAATCCCAAAGAAAAAAAATGCTCAAACTACCACACAATCACATTCATCTCACATGCTAGTAAAGTAATGCTCAAAATTCTCCAAGCCAGGTTTCAGCAATATGTGAACCGTGAACTTCCTGATGTTCAAGCTGGTTTTAGAAAAGGCGGAGGAACCAGAGATCAAATTGCCAACATCTGCTGGATCATGGAAAAAGCAAGAGAGTTCCAGAAAAACATCTCTTTCTGCTTTATTGACTATGCCAAGGCCTTTGACTGTGTAGATCACAATAAACTGTGGAAAATTCTGAGAGAGATGAGAATAACAGACCACCTGACCTGCCTCTTGAGAAATCTGTATGCAGGTCAGGAAGCAACAGTTAGAACTGGACATGGAACAACAGACTGGTTCCAAATAGGAAAAGGAGTACGTCAAGGAAGTATATTGTCACCCTGCTTATTTAACTTATATGCAGAGTACATCATGAGAAACGCTGGACTGGAAGAAACACAAGCTGGAATCAAGATTGCCAGGAGAAATATCAATAACCTCAGATATGCAGATGACACTACCCTTATGGCAGAAAGTGAAGAGGAATGAAAAAGCTTCTTGATCAAAGTGAAAGAGGAGAGTGAAAAAGTTGGCTTAAAACTCAACATTCAGAAAACGAAGATCATGGCATCCGGTCCTATCACTTCATGGGAAATAGATGGGGAAACAGTGGAAATAGTGTCAGACTTTATTTTGGGGGGCTCCAAAATCACTGCAGATGGTGACTGCAGCCATGAAATTAAAAGACGCTTACTCCTCGGAAGGAAAGTTATGACCAACCTAGATAGCATATTCAAAAGCAGAGACATTACTTTGCCAACTAAGGTCTGTCTAGTCAAGGCTATGGTTTTTCCAGTGGTCATGTATGGATGTGAGAGTTGGACTGTGAAGAAGGCTGAGTGCTTAAGAATTGATGCTTTTGAACTGTGGTGTTGGAGAAGACTCTTGAGAGTCCCTTGGACTGCAAGGAGATCCAACCAGTCCATTCTGAAGGAGATCAGCCCTGGGATTTCTTTGGAAGGAATGATGCTAAAGTTGAAACTCCAGTACTTTGGCCACCTCATGTGAAGAGTTGACTCATCGGAAAAGACTCTGATGCTGGGAGGAATTGGGGGCAGGAGGAGAAGGGGATGACAGAGGATGAGATGGCTGGATGGCATCACTGACTCGATGAACATGAATCTGAGTGAACTCCAGGAGATGGTGATGGACAGGGAGGCCTGGCCTGCTGCAATTCGTGGGGTCGCAAAGAGTCGGAGACGACTGAGCGACTGAAGTGAACCATGGAAAATAGTATGAAGATTCCTCAAAAAATCAAAAATAAAATTACCATATGACCTAGCAATTCTACTTCTGGATATGTATCCAAAGGAAATTAAAACATATCAAAAGATATCTCTATTCACATGCTTAGTGCAGCAATATTTGCAATATAGCCAAGACATGGAAGCAACTTAAGGGTCTGTCAACAGATGAGAGGGTAAATATATGAAATACATACACATATACATATTTAATATAAAATACATAGATTTTATATATACATAAGGGAATATTATTTAACCACCAAAAAAAAGGAAATATTGCCATTCAAGACAACATGGATGGACCCTGAAGGCATTATGTTAAATGAAATAAGCCAAACAGAAAAGTACAAATACTCCATTGTGTCACTGATATGTGAACTCTAAAAAAGAAAAAAAAAAAAGGCAAACTCAGAAGCAGAAAATCAAAAAGTAGGCTCCCATGGACGGGGTAGCAGCAGAAGTAGGAAGAGGCTGGTAAAAAGTACACACTTTCCCTGTTGATTCAGATAGTGAAGAATATGCTTGCAATGCAGGAGACCCGGGTTCAATCCCTGGGTAGGGAAGATCCCCTGGAGAAGGGAATGGCTACCCCTCCAATATCCTTACCTGGAGAATGCCATGGACAGAGGAGCCTGGTGGGCTATAGTCCACAGGGTCACAAAGAGTCGGACAACACTGAGCAACTAACACTTTCACCTTCACTTCCAGTTATAAGATGAACAAAGTCTGAGAATCTAAGGTATAAAATGTGACTATAATTGATAACAATGTATTGTATAATTGAAATTTGCTAAAAGAACAGAATTTAAAAGTTCTCACCAGAAATAAAAAACAATAAATATGTGAAAATATGTGATGGATGTATTAACTGACTAGAAGAGGGGAATCCTTAAACAATTTTTTTTTAAGTGTGTGTATACACACACAAACACATACACAGAAACACAACATATAGAGTACCAGGCCAAGGTCTGAAGTTTAGGGTGAGAGTGACGGTTAAAATGCAAAGAAACAAAGAGGGAAAAATAATTTTTCTGTCTACCCAAAAAACAGAGTCTAGTAACTAAAAACAGTACACAATACTACAAATTAGAAAAGAGAAATACATTGCTATTGGGTCAAAAGAATGGAGGTTTTGTTTCAAGAGCAGTTAGGACAAATGACATTATGAAGAAAAGATAACATTTGAACTGGATCTAGAAGAATGTTCAGAATTTCCTTGTGTAGAGATGGGATGTGTGTGTTGGGAGTTATGACAAAAGGGAGAAAAATAGTTTTGTATGGAAGAAAAACGTCTCATGAGCATGAATATAGACTAGGATATTGACTATGACAAAGCCTTGACTGTGTGGATTACAACAAACTGTGAAAAATTCTTCAAGAGATGGGAATACCAGACCACCTTACCTGCCCCCTGAGAAATCTGTATGCAGGTCAAGAAGCAACAGTTAGAACTGAACATGGAACAAAAGACTGCTTCCAAATTGGGAAAGGAGTACGTCAAGGCTGTGTATTGTCACCCTGTTTATTTAACTTATACACGGGGTACCTCATGAGAAATGCTGGACTAGATGAAGCACAAGCTGGAATCAAGATTGCAGGAAGAAATACCAATAACCTCAGATATGCAGATGATACCATCCTTATGGCAGAAAGTGAAGAGGAACTAGAGTCTCTTGATGAAGGTATCAGAGCAAAGTGAAAAAGCTGGCTTAAAACTCAACATTCAGAAAACAAAGATCATGGCATCTGGTCCCACCATCTCATGGCAAATAGATGGAGAAACAATGGAAACAGTGACAGACTTTTTTTTCTTGGGCTCCAAAATCACTGCAGATGCTGACTACAGCCATGAAATTAAAAGACACTTGCTCCTTGGAATAAAAGCTATGACAAACCTAGACAGCATATTGAAAAACAGACACATTACTTTGCCAACAAAGGTCCATCTAGTCAGAGCTATGGTTTTTCCAATAGTCATGTATGGGTGTGGGACCTGGACCATAGAGAAAGCTGAGTGCCAAAGAATCGATGCTTTGAAGTGTGGTGTTGGAGAAGGCTCCGAGAGTCTCTTGGACTGCAAGGAGATCAAACCAGTCAATCCTAAAGGAAACCAGTCCTGAATATTCATTGGATGGACTGATGCTGAAGCTGAAGCTCCAATACTTTGGCCAGCTGATGCGAAGAACTGACTCATTGGAAAAGACCTTGACGCAGGGAAACATTGAATGCAGGAGGAGAAGGGGACAACAGAGGATGAAATGGTTGGATGGCACCATTGACTTGATGTACAAGCTCTGGGAATTGGTGATGGACAGGGAAGCCTGGTGTGCTGCAGTCCATGAGGTCACAAAGAATTGGACCTGAGTGAGCGATTGAACTGAACTAAACTAAGCACCTGGTTTATGTATGTTGCAGATAGTGGAGGACTGCAAACGCCCACCTACTCAGCTAGAACTCTCCAATAAGCAAAAGTGAGTCATGTGAACAGGGCTAGTGATACAATCAGAGTAGTGCTTAGAGGCTTACACTGTTAGCCATGGGGTGAGAAACCAAATAATGGGGAATACTTGGCTTGTAATAATGTCTGTATAGGGGGAGAGGTTCACTGAGGGTGAAGATCATGCTCCAAAAAAAGGAATAGTTGTGAGATGCAGGAAACAAAGAATAAAATTAAAAACATTGTGGTGCATCAGATCTCTATTGTTTTAAAATCATTACCTGTTCCTGTCTGAAATGAGATATATTTCATTTGGGGAAAAAGTAAGGTGTTATAATTATTCAGTGAAGCAGCATCTTTTTGAAATATTACTGCTGAAAAAATATTTAAAGCAGCCATGTAGGACTGCTGCTGCTGCTGCTAAGTCACGTCAGTCGTGTCCGACTCTGTGCAACCCCATAGATGGTAGCCCACCAGGCTCCCCCGTCCCTGGGATTCTCCAGGCAAGAACACTGGAGTGGGTTGCTATTTCCTTCTCCAATGCATGAAAGCGAAAAGTGCAAGTGGAGTCGCTCAGTTGTGTCTGACTCTTAGCGACCCCATGGACTGCAGCTTTCTAGGCTCCTGCGTCCATGGGATTTTCCAGGCAAGAGTACTGGAGTGGGGCGCCATTGCCTTCTCTGCCATGTAAGACTAAGATTCTGTGAATCCCCACTGTCTTGTCTGCATCGTTTTAGTTCTGAAGAACCTGCATTTGGAGGATCACTTCATGATACAGAGGTAATAAGAGGATGCACCTCTGCTCTGAGAATGGCTTCAGGTTATCCACGGGTGACTGAGACCAACAGCACACCTCTTGGCTAAGAATAACATTATGGCATATTCAAAAGTTGAAAGATTCACAATATCTTCTCCCCAAAACGCAATTAAGCCACCATCCAAAAACGTGTTCACTGTCATGCACCATCTCCTATGTTTTCCTGTCTGATATCAACCTTGTATTGCACAAGAACTGGCCAGAGGCCAGCCTCCCAGCTTACCATCATCACTTGTTCTCCCATTTCATCTTTATCCTTGTAATTTCCCAAATGTCTCATGCTGTTTTAATTATGCATGCTTCCATAGTTTTGCACATGCCACACACCTTTCTCTTTGCCTAGAGTACTGAAACCCCCAACTCAATCTGTCTGAACAATTATTACTCTTCCTCAGGAACTTAGGGTAAAAACCATTTATTCTAGGACATCTTCTCTGACTCAATCAAGATCTCCAAAGAAATATTTAACATGTTATCCACTACCTTAACTATTAAAACTGTACTGTGTGCATACTTCCAGTGTTATCTTTAGTGAACATTGAATTGTCCTCATCAATTCATAGATGCTCCTCAGAAGTATATACTGTTCCATAGTCTGCATTTTATGCAATAACCTATCTCTGGTCAAAGTTCATTGCCCTATCCTTGTTTATCCTTATCTTTTTTACCTGCTTATAACTCAGAATGTTTTATAGTGTACAAAATTTTGTAGTTTACATTAAATCATTTTTGGTGCAAGATATATATATATATATATATATATGAATAAATGTGTGAGTAAACAAAGAAATCATCTTTTCTACTGTTCTGTGCAATCCTTTCAGCAACCACTGTCTTTTGGTGACCTTAGATGTCCCAGAGATATGGCATATAGCAAGTGTTCGATCAATTAGATTAAAAAATCAAACTGTAACTTTTGTTTCAGAGCTACTTTTGAACACTATGAAATAAATAAATTAGCATTTACATCTTACTCTATGTATTGCAAAAGCAAGCACAGCTTTTACATCTTAAATGATCCAATTGTTGAAAGAAAATGTACATGCTTTTAAATGCAAATAAAATATTCTGATTCTGTAGATAATAAAAATTTTCAAGTGTCATCAAATATACCAACTTTAGATATTCTGTGTAATAATTACAGATCCTCATGTAGAAAAAAGGGTAAAAGTATAAGTGGGATTTTATGCTAATGTAAACCAATCACCTTCTGCTATAAATCACTTACTTGTGTTCTGTTGATCTCATGACTCCATTTTTTTTGCCATGAAAAGGAGAAAAAAAACTTTAATTTTTTTTTTTTGAACTGACTGAGTGATACAAATCTGTGTATTCCACAAAAAAACTTTAATTTTTAAAAAAGATACATATGTATTTGAAATAAACAAAACACTGAAGTCAGATAAATGGTGCTATTTGGATTTTTATTTCGTTTTTAATTGTTTGGCTTAACTAGGTTATATTGATTTTTTAAAATAACTAAATACTTGTGCAAATGTATCTGATGAACTGAAGTGTGTATACCGATACAAATCTGTATTGGAATTTAAGATAGGTGGTAGATTGGATATTCATTATGATGTTATAATTACATCATGCATAGTTTTAAATAATTATTTTTCAAGGACCCATATTTTGTTAATTAACTCAACAAATAGTTATTGAGAACCTGTTTTGTGTCAGGCCTCTGTCATAGGCTATGAGGATAGAGCAGTGAACAAAACAAAAGAAATCCCTACCATCATTAAACTCATATTCTGCTGCTGCTGCTATGTCACATCAGTCGTGTCCAACTCTGTGTGACCCCATAGACAGCAGCCCACCAGGCTCTCCCGTCCCTGGGATTCTCCAGGCAAGAACCCTGGAGTGGGTTTCCATTTCCTTCTCCAATGCATGAAAATGAAAAGTAAAAGTGAAGTCACTCAGTAGTGCCCGACCCTCAGTGACCCCACGGACTGTGGCCTTCCAGGCTTCTCCGTCCATGGGATTTTCCAGGCAAGAGTATTTTAGTGAAGTAGATAATCTGTAAATAAAGGTATAGTGCGTTATCAGTAACAATGATATGATGAAAAACAAAGCACTGTAAGGAAACTGTTGTGCTGCTTTAAGACAATGGGCACAAATATTTTAAAAAATTCTCTGAAGACTTAACAAGAGAGCAGAGCAGAGGAACATCTAAGGAAGAGCTTTCCTGACAAAGGCAACAGCACATGCAAGGGTTTTTATACTATTTTACTATAGGACCTTACATACTATATCAATTCACTTAAATGATAAAAATTGTCAAAACAGCTGGGGCCCAGAGCATCTTTAATTCTAGTCAGAATCTTAATGTTTTGGTTATGGAAGAAACCATTGCGTTTTTACTAGTTTTTTGTTTGTTTTATCTCTTCTTTTGCTGTGTTTTTGTTTTATTGTTGTTATGAAAGTGAGATAACTATTAAGACCAATAGTATTGTATTACTAACAAGAGCTTTGAAAATAACAGATGCTTCCTTTTTGGCATCTTGCTCACTTATGGTTAGTTGCCATCATCTTGAACAGTATAACAACCTGAAGTAAAAGTGAAGGTAGAATGAAATGATATAAAAGAATTGAATTTAATATGAAGAGAGAATTGGTATTGGCTCAGAATGCTGGTTATTTGAAAGCCCTAAATGAGCAAGTGTTTTCTTAAAGGAAAGGTGAAACCAGTTAACAGAAGTCAAGCCTTTAGCTGCATATCAGGATAAGCCTCCTGCCTGCCTCCAGACTCCAGTAAGCCTCATCTTTTGTATTGATTTTAAAGGAGTCAATGCTGAATAGGGTTTCATTAATGATGATGATGATTATTGCACAGTTAAAATAATAGAGAAACTGAATGTTGGTTCTTTGGTGGAAAAATATGCAGCGTTGAAACAAAAAAAAATCATCATGGCATTAGGATAAGCTGGATATAAAATCATTTCAGAGATTGATGACATGTCATGGTAGCCTTGAAATATCTGCCTTATTCCTTTAAATTTGTATTTTGATCATCCATGTAAGCAAGTGACATATTAAGGTCTATTAGCCCCAGTTATTTTGTCCTCCAAGTAACTTTGGATAGTGCAGAAACAACTTTAAAATTGAATGGATTTCTTTATGCATTATGAGATATGATATTTGACCTTTTATGTTTTTTATAAGAAATGCTTAGTTATTCTCAAAGTGGCTTGATATGCTATTATATTGGCCATAAAATATTTATTTGTGTAATGTCCCTTTTGCCCTTTCTTTCACCATTAGCATATATTTTATACTTTCAGTTCAACTTCTAAGATCATTTCCATGGAAAGACACTCCTAGATGATTTGTGAAATTGAAATACTATACAAACTCATTGATAAGAAAAACATTTAAAAGCTTGAAACATCTTTTTACTCATCTTACCTAGGTTTGAGATATAGACATAAATGACAGAGGAGATAGAAAAGGAAAGGTATTAGAAGCAGAGAGAAAAACTTGCTGAAGACTTATTGATTCCAGATGAGAGTGAGAAGAGAGGCGTGGTTCTGGCTGGCACAGTTCAGCTGCAGGGCAGTAAAAATCCAGGGGCTCAAATGGGCAAGGAACAGCACAGGCAGTTGTTGACCTTCTTTCTCTGTCTCACAACTTAATAATAGCCATGGTGCCACCTCTCCTTGAAAAGCAATTTTAAATGTTTATAAGAAAATGAGCAACTATTCCTACCTCCACAGTAGTTAACACAAACAGCTACTTCTGGAAGCAGGAGTAGACCTTGAAAGCTATGGAACTTGAAAGCTAGCTAGCTACCATATGCTATAAGAGGCAAGAAAATCATTTTCCTAACTAGAACAAGGAACAAATGTTGAAGTCTTAAATTAAGGCAAATGGGAAGATAAAATAAGACTGAAAAATCCTGTGTATATACAGATAAAAGCTTTGGAACAAGGATTAGAAACTCAAGGTTCACCTGGGAACAGTAACATCACATTATCATGAGATTCATTGGCCAGGTAAACTGAAGAGCACATACTTCACTGAAAGCTTCACATAATGGTTCAGTTCAGAGACAGAGAAGAAGTAAAATAGTCACTGTCTGCAGATGACATGCTACTATATATAGGAAACCATAAATTCTATGCCAAAATATTTTTAGAATAAATGAATTTAGTAAAGTTGCAGGATACAAGAATAATATACAGAAATATGTTGCTTTTCTGTGTATTAATAATGAACTACCAGAAAGAGAAATTAAGAAAACATTTCTTTTATAATCACATCAAAAAGTAAAGTACCTGGGAAAAAAACTTAATTAAGGAGGTGAAAGCCCAATACTTGGAAAACTATAAAACATTAATGAAGGAATTTGAAAATCATACAAAGATATGGAAAGATATCTTGTTTCTTGATTTGAGAGAATTAGCATTGCTAAAATGTCCATACTACACAAAGCAATCTACAGATATAATGCAATCCCTAAGACATTTTTTCACAGAACCAGAACAAATAATCCTAATATTTGTATGGAACCACAAAGACCTTGAACCACCAAAGTTATCCTGAGAAAAAAGAACAAATCAGGAGGTATCATGCTTCTTGATTTCAAACTATACTACAAAACTAAAGTAATCAAAATGGCATGGTATTGCCACAAAGACAGATACATAGATCAGTGGAACAGAATAGGAAGCCTAGAAATAAACCCATGCACTTATGGTCAATTACTCTATGACAAAGGAGGCAAGAATATATAATGGAGAAAAAACAATAAATTATTCTTCAATAAATTATCCTAAGATATTGGACAGCCTCGTGCAAAAGAATGAGATAAGAAAATTTCTTCACACCATATACAAAAATAAACTCAAAATAGGTTAAAGACTTAAATTTAAGATCAGAAATCATAAAACTACTAGAAGATAGCATAACACTTTTTGACATAAATTGTAGCAATATATTTTTGGATCTGTCTCCTAAGGCAAAAGAAATAAAAGCAAAAATATACAAATGGGACATAATTACACTTAAAAGCTCTTGCATGGCAAATCATTGGCAAAATAAAAAGACAAACTACTGAATGGGGAAAAAAAAATTTGCAATGATGAGTGTGTAAATGGGCTTCTATGGTGGCTTAGCTGGGAAAGAATCTGCCTGCAATCCAGGAGACCTGGGTTTGATCCCTTGGTCAGGAAAATCCCCTGGAGAAAGGAATGGCTAAGAATGGCTACCCACTCCAGTATTCTTGCCTGGAGAATTCCATGGACAGAGGAGCCTGGTGAGTTACAGTCCATGGGGTCGCAAAGAAGAGGGCACTTTCCTGGTGGTTCAGTGGTAAAAACCTGCCTGCCAAGCAGAAGATGTGGGTCCAATCCCTGGATTGGGAAGATTCCCTGGAGAAGGAAATGCCAACCCACTCTAGTATTCTTGCTTTGGAAATCCAGTGTGCTGGGAGCCACCATGGGAGACCCCAACCATGACAAGGTCATGTGCAAGAGAACTGTTAAGCAAGGCTTCAGGACTCAAGGGGCTCCCTAGGCTTTCTCAAGCATCTACCCCAAAACCAGAATCTGTCTATTTTACTATTTCATGACTTTCACCAACTCCTCTGACATTAACAGGGGGCTAACCCTGACCACCTTTCTCTGGGGAAAATCAACTTAGGGCTATAGCTAATAAGTCTCTTGGACATGAGAGGAATATTTCCAATCAAAACCCCTCTGTTAGCATTATAGCTTGCTTGGCAGGTATATCCAGACTCTTGCAGCTATGCATATGATTATTTACAGCCTCCCAACTGTGAGAGGCACAGAAAGCCTAAAACATAGAGCCTTTTAAAGAGTTAAAAGTTATTAGAGTAGTGCTGGTATAGGATTTCATTATTGGGCCAATGCTTGTTGCTAAGTTCCCATATCTCTTATCCACTGTGCACCTAGGAGTGCATTAGTTAACATAGAAAGTAAGAAAAACAAGTGTAGCCTTAAAATTAACTACATCAGACTTTTGAGCTAATTGGTTCTTTCTTGTAACTCACTGCACCTTTGCTCTGTGAGAAATGTAATTTGTTTAATACTTTCTGAGGCTGACATAGATTAGAAATATAAGAAAAAACATTTCAAGGGAAAATAAGTTTTCTGGTTGAGGACCCTTTATCAAAAGAGGGTCATAAAATGTCCACAGGCCTCCAAGGCCAGAAGATAATGTACACCATATTGTTTATGGGAAAGTTTTGCAGAAAAATCCTGGTTTCGATAAAGACAAAACAGATGTAATGTTTGGGCTGACTCTGTATGACTTTGCATCTTTCATTTCCCTCTATGTATAAGACAAGGTATAAAAGTACCTTTAAAAATAAACCTATTGGGCCTTGCTCGAAGAAGCTTGGTCACCCCGTGTTTTTCTTTTTTTCTCTCTTTCTTTTTCAGTCTGATCCCTTGGAACACAGAGGCGCTCTGCGTTCACCTTTCTGCTTGGGCTTCTAAGACTTTATTAGCTTTCTTTATAAACCAAGGAATATCAGCCTCTTTTTCTCCTCTATTTTCTTATCTACAATATTCTTTCCTTATCTCTCTCTAAATCAGTCGCCGATGCCGTTTTTCCTTCAGGTTCCCCTGGATCCTGCAGGGCCTGGACCCCGGCACCAGTGGACAGAGGAGCCTGGCAGGCTGCAGTCCATGGGGTAGCGAGAGTTGGATATGACTTAGTGACAAAACAACAACAACATATATAGATATAAAATATGCAATGAATATTATTCAGTCATTAAAAATGAAATTCTGCTATTTGCAGCAATGTGGATGGAAGTGTTATGCTTAGTAAAATAAGTCTGACAGAGAAAGACAAATATACTATCTTATCACATATATGGAATCTAAAAAAATAAACAAATGTATGTAACAAAACCAAAACAACTCACAGATATAGAGAACAAACCAACTGCTATCTGTGGGGAGAGGGAAGTGGAAAGGATGAGATAAGAGTATGAGATTAAGAGACACAGACTACTATATATAAAATAAATAAGCAACAAGAATATTTTGTACACCATAGGGAAATATAGCCATTAGTTTGTAATACTTTTAAATGCAATATAATCTATAAAAACATTGAATCACTGTGCTATACATTTGACTGTAAATCAACTACACTTCAATTTTAAAATGTATATTTTTAATGTGTGGTATTTGCATGTTTTTATTGAAATATAGTGGCTATACAAAACTGCGTAAGTTACAGGCGTATGACATAGTGATTCACAATTGTAAAAGTTATACTCCATTTACAGTTATAAAATATTGACTATATTCCCAATATACAATGTATCCTTGTAGCTTAATTTACTTAATGGATACATTTTTTATGATTTTGGACATATGGATACATCCCCACACCACAATCAGGGTAATAAACATATCCACCATCTCCAAAATATTTATGTCCCCTTCCTGCTGCTGCTACTTCTTTTTTGCTAAGAACACTACATAAGATCTACCTTATTAAGTTTTTAAGTGCATAGCATCATACAATTAACCACAGGCACAATGTTGTGCAACTGATACCTTGAATTTATTTACTTCATATAACTGTAGCTTTATACTCAATGAACAACTCCCCATTTCTTTCTTTGCCTCATCCAATGGTAACCACCATTCTATTCTCTGCTTCTATGAATGTGACTATTTTAGATACCTCATATAAATGGAATCATACAGTATTTGTCCCTTTGTGACTGACATTTCCCTTAGCATAATTTCTGCCATATCTATCGATGCTGTTCCAAATGATAGGATTTTCTTCCTTTTAGGTATAAACAACATTCCATTGTATGTATATACATGTTTTCTTAATCTATTCACCTATCAATAGACCTTTGTTTCCATATTCCTTAGATATTGTGAAAAATGACACAATGGATATGAAATAGCAAGTGTTGGCAAGAATGTGGAGAAATTTGAACCCTTCTCACTGCTGAGGGAATGTAAAATGGAGCAGCCACTATGAAAAAATACTATAGAGGTTCCTCAAAAAATTAATCAGAGAAGGCAATGGCAACCCACTCCAGTACTCTCACGTGGAAAATACCATGGACGCAGGAGTGCTCAGCTCTAGCAATTCAACTCTTGCATATATGTCCAAAAGAATTGAAATCATATCTTGAAGGAATATCTACACAAACATGTACAAGAGCTCCAAACTTTTTAACTATTGACATTTAATTCAAATCAGCTTAATGCATTAGGTATCCAATATAAAGAAATATATATATAAAGAAATATAGAGAAAATAAAGAAAGCTGAGCACCAAAGAATTGATGCTTTTGAACTGTGGTGTTGGAGAAGACTCCTGAGAGTACCTTGGACTGCAAGGAGATCCAACTAGTCAATCCTAAAGGAAATCAGTCCTGAATATTCATAGGAAGGACTGATGCTGAGGCTGAAACTCCAATGCTTTGGCTACCTAATGCAAAGAACTGACTCATTGGAAATGACCTTGATGCTGGGAAAGATTGAAAGCAGGAGGAGAAGGGGATGACAGAGGGTGAGATGGTTGGATGGCATTACTGAGTCGATGGAGATGAGTTTGAGCAAGCTCCAGGAGTTGGTGATGGACAGGGAAGCCTGGCGTGCTGCAGTCCATGGGGTCGCAAAGAGTTAGACACGACTGAGCAAACGAACTGAACTGAACTGATCCAATATAAAATGCATTTGATGGTTACATATGATAATGTTTTTGACTTCTGAATCAGAGCCATATGAAATCAACCTAATTGCAATGCTCTATTTTAATGCAAATTGACTATGGACCTAAGCTGTGCAAGATACACATAAAGTTAAAAAAAAGGGCTTGAAAAATGTTTCAGTATTTGGACTAACTGGAAACTAAAATTGTTTCTGTTACACCTGGATATATCAGATTAATTCAATTTAGGATGTTTGTTTTGAAGAGCAGTAGTTTTTAGATATGGGCAGATTTTGCATTCTGGCTTTTTTTGTGTGTATATATATATGTATATATATGAGTGAGTGAGTGAGTGAAAGTCTCTCAGTGGTGTCCGACTCTTTGCAACCCGATGAACTATACAGTCCATGGAATTCTCCAGGCCAGAATACTGGAGTGGGTAACCATTCCCTCTCCAGGGGATTTTCCCAACCCAGGGATAAAACCCAGGTGTCCCACATTGCAGGTGAATTCTTTACCAACTGAGCTATCAGGGAAGCCCATCTATACATATGAAATCCTACCAATGTGAATAAAACATTAATAATATAGAGTACTCATATAATTATGTATGCATGTATTAATCTATACATGTGTGTATACATGTTAGTAGTGTGTATATATATATATATATATATATATATATATATATATATATAAAATGAAACTAAATTGTGTGTATGTGTGTTTGAAGCACTGAATCTGAAGTTAGAATGCCTGGGATGGAGTCAAAGTGAATGCTTAACAGCTATGAAACTTTAGGCAAATTCCTTCATTCATCCAATTCTGAATGTACTTCTTGATGAACAGGACAATAGTACCTATTATTGCCTAGCAGGATTACTATAAGGACCAAATTATATGAGAGGCAAGAGTGTTTTGTCAAATTCCATAATATTTTAAATAGGCCTCAACATTTGGTCAATTCATTCTTGCATTTTTCAGACAATTTACTCTTGGAACAAACAAGAAAGTATGATTGGCAATGGCATAACTTATCAGTCATAGCTACAAACCACAGCGAGTATGTAATAAGTACTATAACTTAAACCTACCAAATTGTCAGTGTGAATATTAGCTGGCTGTTCTTGCCAACAATACCTATTTGCTTGCTGAAATTAATAAACTAACAGGAGAATTCACTGATGGGACTTAGAATACCTTTGTCTAATGTGATTCAGAAATAACACCCTACAAATCAGCCTTCCTTTATGTAGGATTATTAAACATAAAATACAGTCTGCAGTGACACAATATTACACAATTATCCTAGTTGAGTAACCTCTTTCCAAAAGAAGAAACTCAGAATGAGGTTTATATAATACTCATTATTCAAGGTCATCAACATGGTCAGCCAGCTCCAGAGCAGTCAGAGCAAAAGAGAAGAAGCTCTGCTAGCTGTAGGCATCATGGGTATTTGACCCTCCATCCCTCACAATTCACTGGGTGTGACACCATTATACTTAGAACTTTATCCCAGGTTGTATAAATAGTCTTCATTGATTTGAGAACAGACCTCAACACAAATTTGCAAATTTCATCCTTTCACATTAGCAAGGATTAAAATGGAATTACTAGTTGGGGAAAGGTCATGAAAACTGTATTTTTAATCCCAGTTAAACTGCTTTTAAACTATTCTGTGACTTTAGACAACTTAACTGCCATTTCCTCACTTTAGTGTCCTTTTCTATAACATTAGGTGGTTGGGCTAGTTAATCTCTAAAGTCCCATAAAGTTCCAATATTCTATTTCTATGAGCTCACCAGGTATTTCACTTTGGAATTGGAGAACAAAAAGCTGATAGCAAGCGTGCACCAGAGCCAAGAATATAGTAATGAATAAATATTTATCATTACTATTCTACTTTGTCTCATTGTTTTCTTTCTCTAGGACATTCTGAAATGACTGCTTAAACTGTTTCTATAATTATTCTCTGAGGTAAGATGTTGTTAAGGTTAAAATTCAGCTTAGTCACTGTTTTTTTGGATCAGAAAGTGGGAAAACAGCATATATAGTTTATTTGTTTCATTTAGCCATGGGTATATTTTGCATACAAATTTCAGGGAGAAAAACAATATTCAAAACTTTCAACGTATGTGTGAAAGTGTATCTCTGCAGAACTATTTAAAAAATTTTGAGATGGCAAAGTGAAAGTGAAGTCGCTCAGTCCTGTCCAACTCTTTGCAACCCGAGGACTGTAGCCCACCAAGCTCCTCCATCCATGGGATTCTCCAGGCAAGAATACTGGAGTGGGTTGCCATTTCCTTCTCCAAACAACCTTACAAAGCCTCAAGCCCATACCCTGGTCTTTGTGGAAATAACAATATTCAAGACTACAGAGTCAGGTTTACCACTTATGACACAATCAGCGGGAATGCTGTAATTTCTGATTCAATGTGGAACTTATTCACAAAGAATGTCCTGCAGGAGGATGTAATTTGAAAATAACAAGTGCCTTATTGATTTATGTATCTAGTTCCTTATGTGAGGGTATTGACAGCTTGTCAAAAACAGCACACTGCTACTCTAAAGAACTGAAGTGTGCATGGTTACCTTGGTCAGCACCTCTCTAAAATAATTAAGAATTTAGATTTAAAATTCTACCTAATGTATGGCTAAAATTGCTTATTATTTATTAAATATATTTTACGTTTTTAAAGTGGTCTGGTGGTGGGAAGAGTGTGACAAGTCCTGTTCCTGCCATATGCCTGGGAAGACAAAACAGTGCATATGTATATGTGCCCACACATGCACACACACACACACACATACAACACACACACACACATACAACACACACACACACACACATATAAGAAAACTACAAGGGATAAACTAACAATCTACACAGTAAGAAGTTTAAATAGAGAACTATCAGTGAAAGGTAATTTTTATTAGGGAAGTCTCATTTGAAATAAGCGGAACTTGAACTAAAACATGAAAAATGGCCAGGATTTAGATAGGCAGGAAAGAGAGTGGAAAGACAGTCTCAAGAAATAAAAGGAGACTATGCTTAGATTGCTTGGAGCCCAGACAGCAATTTGTTGGGAAGAAGAGGAACTGTCAAGACAATTGTTTTTACCCTTGATCACAGAGTGTAACAAATACACAGAAAAATAAAGTGGTGTCAAAGGACCTTTCATAATGGGTAAAGGGTTTCAGCCAATAAATGATATAGAGTTGGGAGTATGGGAGCAACCCACTAAAGATAAAATATAGCAATGCCATAAAGGATAGACTAACTGAAAACAAAAGAGCCAGAGGATAGGAGAACAGTTAAGAAGCTCATGTGGAAATTTCACTACAAAGTTAATGTGGTTCAGAATCAGACTAGGAAAAATTGACAACACATAGCATTTTCAGGAAAAAAACACTTTTGGCATTTAATTGTAGAGTTGCTACAAAGGGTAGAGAAGACTTTCAAAAGTTTATTCCAAGGGAAAAAAAAATGAGGAAAAAAATTGAATAGGAGTTGGGATAGTAGAGATGAAAGGGTTAACGGTGTGGAGTTTGAATCTTAATGTGGCAGACAAAAGTACAGAATATAGAAGAAAGTTTGAATATGATAAATACATCTGGGAGCTATCAACTTGACACCATACAGATCGATATATTCTACATGAAAATAAGTACGGTGTGGTTTGTAGTATTTTTTAAGGTTACAGATACCTGGAGAATGTAACTAACAATATAGAACTTTTTCCCAGGTAAAAGAAATATCTGCAATACTAAACATATACATAGTTTTGCACATAATTTCAGGAGACTCAGAACAAACTCCAAATACAGAAAGACAGTTGGGGATTTATAGCCAATGAGCAGAAAGGGGGGGCAATGGATACAAAATTACTAAGAATAATTCTATCAGAGATAGAAGGATCTTTGATAAAGTTGGGCCAAATGATCAGATACCAATGGCGGGGTGTTGTCAATACACTGGCTTAGTAGATTCTCTGCTAAAACTGGGCTTAGGAGGCTAAGGGTAGGTTATTGTTGTCATTCGGTCACTAAATCATATCTGACCCTTTGTGACCCCATGGACTGTATCACACAAGGCTCCTCTGTTTTCCACTGTCTCCCTGAGTTTGCTCAAATT
This sequence comes from Oryx dammah, assembly GCF_014754425.2. Classification (NCBI taxonomy): domain Eukaryota; kingdom Metazoa; phylum Chordata; class Mammalia; order Artiodactyla; family Bovidae; genus Oryx; species Oryx dammah. The sequence continues at coordinate 80,866,847 of NW_024070186.1, read as the reverse complement.
CACATCCATGGGGTCACAAAGAGTTAGATAGACATGGCTGAGAGACTGAGCACAGCATGACACAAAGCTGGTGATGTTATCTAACCGTCTTATCCTCTGTCACTCTCTTCTCCTGTTGCTATCAATCTTTCTCAGCATCAGGGTCTTTTCCAAGGAGCCTCAAGATTAAAATGAGAGGGCTCCTGACTAAATTCTGGTCAAGGAAGGAGTCTGTCAATCTCTTTACTTTGCATACATCTCTTCATTCAAAAATATTTGTTGAATTTGAACTATACACAGGCACTGTACTAAGGATATTTAGATGAATGAAACAGATCTGTCCCTGCCCTTACAGAACTTGGATAATTGCTTTTATGTCTCAAATCAGAGATTTGCTCCTCTATGAAGATTTTCCTGACTCCACTTCACGTGGATCTAAACACTTCATCACAGATTTACCACTCCAGGCTATAACCTCCTGTTTAATTGTCTATGTATCCTATTAGACTGTAAGCTCTAGAGGATGTGGGCTATATTAACCTGGTTCACTCATGCCCAATCAGTTCAGTTCAGTTCACTCAGTCGTGTCTGACTCTTCGCCCAATAGCCAGGACTAAACCTGGCCAAGTAGTAATTTAGTAAATACTTAACAAAGTTTCAAGAATATAGGCAATAAAAACCAGGAACAGAAAAGTGATGCCATGCCAAATGCTAATCAAGAAAGATGTGGAGGTTATCTATCTCATTTCCCACATACAAAGATACAAAGACTATAGAAAAAATCAAATGGATGAGAAATTAAAGACACTATCAAAAGTAGGAGTGGCATGATCTATTCAGTTACTAAAGTCTGAGGTCCTCAGAGGACCAAACAGTGGAGACATTGGGATTTCAAATACAATTTATTAGAACACGGAATATGGACTTGATGCTGAAACAAATGACTCATGACTCTTGACCCTCGGAGGAGCTATAACTTTTAGCTAATATAAGCTTCCAGCTGCTGCTGCTAAGTCACTTCAGTCGTGACCGACTCTGTGAGACTCCAGAGACGGCAGCCCACCAGGATCCTCCATCCCTGGGATTCTCCAGGCAAGAACACTGGAGTGAGTTGCCATTTCCTTCTCCAATGCATGAAAGTGCAAAGTGCAAAGTGTAAGTGAAGTCGCTCAGTCGTGTCCGACTCTTAGCTTCCAGAGCTCAGTTTAATTCATGGTTTCATAAATTTCTTTCTCTGGACCTCATTTTCCTCATTAGCAAAATGAGGATCTGTGACAGGGAAAGAGTTGACAGCAAAATACGTGAATATATGGTGCGATACGTATGAGCAATAATTTAAAGAGCCAATGATTTCTTTGCCTACCTGAGTGTTTTGAGGCAGGAGAGGGTTATCAAAGGAGATTTTTTTTTTTTTTAATGGTGACATATGGGTTGTTGAGGATAATGGGGGTCTAATGAATAGAATGGAGCTTCCCTGGTGGCTCAGTGGTAAAGAACCTGCCTATAATGCAGGAACCGCAGGAGACTCACTCCCTGGGTCCGGAAGATCCCCTGGAGGAGGAAATGGCAACCCACTCCAGTATTCCTGCCTTGGAAATCCCCAGGACAGAAGAGCCTGGCAGGCTACAGTCCACGCGGTCACAAAGAGCTGAACACGACTGAGCATGAGCAATGACGATGGATTAATAGAATATCATATTTATTTTTTTTAGGCAATTTCCAGTGCAACTGTCATCTTTTGTTTTCTCCCTGAAAATCAAATTATAAAAGCACTTTGAATCCCGGGTGGCTCAGAGGTTAAAGCGTCTGCCTGGAATGCGGGAGACCCGGGTTCGATCCCTGGGTTGGGAAGATCCCCTGGAGAAGGAAATGGCAACCCACTCCAGTACTCTTGCCTGGAGAATCCCATGGAGGGAGGAGCCTGGTAGGCTACTAGTCCATGGGGTCACAAAGAGTCGGACACGACTGGGCGACTTCATTTTCACTTTCACTTTCACTTGAATCAGGTAACAATGATATTTCTTTAATGAAAATCACATAAACTCAAAGACCAGCTGCCTAGGGTGGAATTCTAGTTTTGTTACCTGTTAGCTATGTAACCCTAAGCAAATACCTAAATTCTCTGTACTTTTTAATTTCCTCATGAGATAAATGGGAATGATTATATATTATTCATGGGGTTTTTATAAATATCACATAGACCAATACTGGTGAAGGGCTAAAAGCATTGCCTGTCACATAACACAGGCTCCAAATATGCTTCGCTTATATTACCATGGGGGACAGTACCAAATTCAGTGGCATAACAAGTGTCGAGGACAATGCTAGATATTTTTACATAGATTATATCATTTTATCCCAGCTATAACATTCAAAACATTTCTCATATCCCTATATCTGTTTATCACAGTGATTCCAGCCAGCTGCTGTATGTATGGGGCTGTATTGGGTGTCACTTCAATTCTGAGTATTACTTGAATCTTGTAATTAGTAGTAAGGAAAACTACTGAATTAAAAAGCAAAAAAAAATTAAGAAAATTCTCATGTTTTCTTCTCTTTTTGTGTAGATGCAATATCATGACTGACTTTCCTATATATAACTAACATAGTTGCAATGACAGCTCTGCACATAATCATATTGTGTGGATAATCCAAGTGTATAACTTTATTTCCCATAGCTCTGAGAATCTAGGATGATATTTCAAGGTTAAATGCTTCTGCTGCTGCTGCTGCTGCTGCTGCTAAGTAGCTTCAGTCGTGTCCCACTTTGTGCAACCCCATAGATGGCAGCCCACCAGGCTCCCCCATCCCTGGGATTCTCCAGACAAGAACACTGGAGTGGGTTGCCATTTTCTTCTCCAATGCATGAAAATGAAAAGTGAAAGGGAAGTCACTCAGTCGTGTCCGACCCTCAGCGACCCCATGGACTGCAGCCTTCCAGGCTCCTCCATCCGTGGGATTTTTCAGGCAAGAGTACTGGAGTGGGGTGCCATTGCCTTCTCTGTAAATGCTTCTAATGCCTGCTAAATCTGTGTCCAGATGTCTTTCATATTCAGTCTATGTCCAAGTTCATAATCAACTTAGGTTTTGTGATTTTACCTGTATGTTTAGCACAAATAAAACAGATTTGCTTTTGTTAATCCATGTCTGAATAATAAAATAAATACCTAAAAATAATACCATCTTGTGTTGCATAAAAATAAAGTAAGGACAGGACTAAATCAGGACAGGATTTTTTCCTTTTTTAAAGAAATTTATTTATTTTAATTGGAGGCTAATTACTTTACAATATTGTATTGGTTTTTCCATACATCAACATGTATCCACCACAGGTATACACGTGTTCCCCATCCAGAACCCCCCTCCCTCCTCCCTTCCCGTACCATCCCTCTGGGTCGTCCCAGTGCACCAGCCCCAAGCATCCAGTATCATGCATTGAACCTGGGCTGGCGACTCGTTTCGTATATGATATTATACATGTTTCAATGCCATTCTCCCAAATCATCCCACTCTCTCCCTCCCACACAGAGTCCAAAAGACTGTTCTATACATCTGTGTCTCTTTTGCTGTCTCACATACAGGGTTATCATTACCGTCTTTCTAAATTCCATATATATGCATATATACTGTATTGGTGTTTTTCTTTCTGGCTTACTTCACTCTGTATAATAGGTTCCAGTTTCATCCACCTCGTTAGAACTGATTCAAATGTATTCCTTTTAATGGCTGAGTAATACTTCGTTGTGTATATGTACCACAGCTTTCTTATCCATTCATCTGCTGATGGACATCTAGATTGCTTCCATGTCCTGGCTATTATAAACAGTGCTGCAATGAACATTGGGGTACAGGTGTCTCTTTCAATTCTGATTTCCTTGGTGTGTATGCCCAACAGTGGGATTGCTGGGTAATAAGGCAGTTCTATTTCCAGTTTTTTAAGGAATCTCCACACTGTTCTCCATAGTGGCTGTACTAGTTGGCATTCCCACCAACAGTTGGATTAAATGTCTAAATGTAAGACCAGAAACTATAAAACTACTAGAAGAGAACATAGGCAAAACACTCTCAGACATACGTCACAGCAGGATCCTCTATGACCCACCTCCAAGAATATTGGAAATAAAAGCAAAAATAAACAAATGGGACCTAATTAAACTTAAAAGCTTCTGCACAACAAAGGAAACTATAAGCAAGGTAAAAAGACAACCTTCAGAATGGGAGAAAATAATAGCAAATGAAGCAACTGACAAACAACTAATCTCAAAAATATACAAGCAACTCCTACAGCTCAATTCCAGAAAAATAAACGACCCAATCAAAAAAATGGGCCAAAGAACTAAATAGATATTTCTCCAAAGAAGACATACGGATGGCTAACAAACACATGAAAAGATGCTCAACATCACTCATTATCAGAGAAATGCAAATCAAAACCACAATGAGGTACCATTTCACACCAGTCAGAATGGCTGTGATCCAAAAGACTACAAGCAATAAATGCTGGAGAGGGTGTGGAGAAAAGGATTTTTTCTTTTCAACTTTTCTCCTGTCTCTTTATTTTCTCCCAAATGATTAAACCCTAACCAAACATTTAGAAATCTGAGTACCAATATCCAGCACCTGTATGCTTGTGAGTAATGATTAAAGAAAATAAGGAAATGGCCACTATGAAAGCCATTTATAATCACTCCTGGTTTTCTGGATATAATTTACCTTTAATTATTGACACTTACAGTGTACATTTCAGTTTACAGCAAATACTCATGTGTATTATGTCCTTATAACAACCCTATAAATAGCTGTCAATTTTTTTTTTCCAGTTGACAAACCATGAAACTGAGAGACCCAAAAGTGAGTCAATAATAGAACTAGGGTCTCTGCATCCCCTGGCAAGTCTGACTACACTGATCTCTCCCTGCCCAGCCCATCCTACTAACTCAAACAGTGCTTTCTTTCCTCTATTCTACAGCAATTTTAAATGCCTTATCTCAGTTTTCAGTAAGGCTCTCTGTGGCCATGTTTTTACAGATCTATAATGAAGACTATAAGAGACCACTGAACTAATCCCACTGGTTTTTAAAATAATGGAATTAAGCTTCACTGGTCTATTTACTTCTCAACATTTTTTATTTCAGAAAAATTTCAATTTTGTTTCTTTACCCCACAAACCAAAAACCCTAGACAAATGGTCTTATTTCCATTAATGAGTTACATACAAGCTGTTCATTTCTGGTACATTTGGCAAGGGAGTATCCTGTTCACCTTGTTCTATATAGAGCTATAGAGGTCCAGGTGTCTGGCCAGGGATAGAAGAGAGATAAATTCCTAAATCACTCCAGGTCAGTGATTCTAATTTTGCTGCCCATCAGAATAACCTGGGGAGCTTTTGAAAAATACTGATGCCCAGGCCCTTCCTCCAGAGAATCATATTTAATTGGCCTGGCTTGCTGCCTGGGCCCAGGGATTTTTTAAAACTCCCTAAGTGATTCCAGTGTCAGCCAGGGTTGAGAAACACTAACTTAAGACATAACCTAGAGCAGTTCTCCTCAATATTGGCCACACATTAGAATGTCCAGGGGGACTTTTAAAAATACTGTTGCCAAGGCCCTGTCCAAGACCCAATTAAATCAGAAGCTCTGTTTTAAATCAGAAGGTCCAGGCATTGGTAGATGTTCAAGCTCCACAGGTGATAATGCTGTGTTATCAAGCTTGGAGATCGTTGTTCTAAAACCTTTGTCATTCAATATGTGGTCTATATATAAGAAAAAAGAAAAAAAAAAAAAACAGAAACAAGACAGAAACAAATAAACGCTAGCACCTGAAAGATTGTTATAATTGAAGAATTTCAAGATTCATGGACATACCAAATAGCATGCATACCAAAGTGTGAACAGCTCTGTTCTGAATTTCTTTTATAAGGACCTGAAGGCAGTGTTGGCTTTGCCCAGCTCTCCCCTTTCTTCTCATTTGACTCTCTTCTCCAGTTCCATGTGACAATGTACAATTGGCTAGGGTCACTGAGGTAAACTGCTTGCCATATATGCCTAATTGTCATATAGTACAAAAATGATTACTTATACCTTATTATCATCAAATGTGCTTAGTCGCTCAGTCATGTCTGACTTTTTGTGACCCCACCAGGAGCCTCTGTCCATAGGGACTCTCCAGGCAAGGATACTGGAGTTGGTTGCCATGCCCTCCTCCAAGGGATCTTCCCAACCCTAGGACTGAACCCAGGTCTCCCACATTGCAGGCAGATTCTTTACTGTCTGAGCTACCAGGAAAGCCCATCAAATAGTTTTCTACTAAACTAACTCCTGAGTTTGAAATTCAGGAATTTTCATAGTCTAAATCGATTTAATCTCTTTCTTGCCAGTCTTCCACCATCTATTCTCACTCTACCCTCTACCCAAATATAGACTGCTGTGTTCTCCCAAGCATGATCCACACCTTCTAGCTTCCTAACCTATGTATCCGTCTCTACCTAATATTCTTTCCTTCCATGTTCAAATATATCCTTTAAAATGCAGTTAATGCCAATGCTCCATGAAGCCTTCTCTGATTCTGCCCCATCTCCAGGTGGTAATAATCTCTCCTAGCACAGAATATTCATAGCATCCTACCTGGACCTCTCTTGAGGCCCATTTTATATCCCTCACAACAGTTTTCCAGACTTTTTTATATCATCTATTAGATGACAAGTTATGTTAGGAAAGGATCCATGCATAATTCACTTTTGTAAAATTCACACTCCCTTTCTCAGAGCCATATGTATAGTAGGTAATTTTTGTCTTTCTTTTTACAACTTTTTAGTGCTTAACCAGTTCAAGCCAGGCTTCTAGGCAAAGTGTCATCCGCCTTTCCTTTTGAACTTACTGATGAAAAGCATTCAGGTCTCTCTGCTCATCAACTCTGCCCTGCATAGGCTAGCATTTTACAAACTGTGATCTTTGCAGAATGTAGATTATAAATCTCTAAAGAAGATACTGTATGGGGTGGTTAAGAAACTTAATTCTTCAAAACACCTTTTTTTATATTACGCGTCCGAGGCTAGGGACGGCGGCCGAGAGGAGCCAACCCGCATTCGAGGAGGTCAAGGGCGATGACCGGGAGGAGCCACCCTGCATCCGAGGCCAGGGGCAGCACCTGAGGCCAGGGGCGGTGGCCGGGAGGAGCAAGCCCACGCCCAAGGAGTGGTGGCTGTGCGGGCACAGGAGGGCCTAGAAGAGCCATCCCACGTTGAAGATCAGGAAGGGCAGCAGGAGGAGATACCCCTCATCCAAGGTAAGGAGCAGTGGCTGTGCTTTGCTGGAGCAGCCTTAAAGAGATACCCCATGCCCAAGGTAAGAGAAATTCAAGTAAGATGGTAGGTGTTGCAAGAGGGCATCAGAGGGCAGACACACTGAAAAGATACTCACAGAAAACTAGTCATTCTAATCACACTAGGACCACAGCCTCGTCTAACTCAATGAAACTAAGCCATGCCCACAGGGCAACCCAAGACAGGCAGGTCATGGTGGAGAGGTCTGACAGAATGTGGCCCACTGGAGAAGGGAATGGCAAACCACTTCAGTATTCTTGCCTTGAGAACCCCATGAAGAGTATGAAAAGGCAAAATGATAGGATACTGAAAGAGGAACTCCCCAGGTCAGTAGGTGCCCAAATGCTACTGGAGATCAGTGGAGAAATAACTCTAGAAAGAATGAAAGGATGGAGCCAAAGCAAAAACAATACCCAGCTGTGGATGTGACTGGAGACAGAAGCAAGGTCTGATGCTGTAAAGAGCAATATTGCATAGGAACCTGGAATGTCAGGTCCATGAATCAAGGCAAATTGGAAGTGGTCAAACAGGAGATGACAAGAGTGAATGTCACCATTCTAGGAATCAGCAAACTAAAATGGAATGGAATGGGTGAACTTAACTCAGACGACCATTATATCTACTACTGTGGGCAGGAATCCCTCAGAAGAAATGGAGTAGCCATCATGGTCAACAAAAGAGTCCAAAATGCAGTACTTGGATGCAATCTCAAAAATGACAGAATGATCTCTGTTTGTTTCCAAGGGAAACCATTCAATATTACAGTTATCCAAGCCTATGCCCCAACCAGTAATGCTGAAGAAGCTGAAGTTGAACAGTTCTATGAAGAGCTACAAGACCTTTTAGAACTAACACCCAAAAAAGATGTCCTTTTCATTATAGGGGACTGGAATGCAAAAGTAGGAAGTCAAGAAACACCTGGAGTAACAGGCAAATTTGGCCTTGGAATGGGGAATGAAGCAGGGCAAAGACTAATAGAGTTTTGCCAAGAAAATGCACTGGTCATAGCAAACACCCTCTTCCAACAACACAAGAGAAGACTCTACACATGGACATCACCAGATGGTCAACACTGAAATCAGATTGATTATATTCTCTGCCATTGCCTGCAGAAGGCAATGGCACCCCACTCCAGTATTCTTGCCTGGAAAATTCTATGGACAGAGGAGCCTGGTAGGCTGCAGTCCATGGGGTCGCGCTCGAAGAGTCGGACATGACTGAGTGACTTCACTTTCACTTTTTACTTTCCTGCATTGGAGAAGGAAATGGCAACCCACTCCAGTGTTCTTGCCTGGAGAATCCCAGGGACAGGGGAGCCTGGTGGGTTGCCATCTATGGGGTCGCACAGAGTCGGACACGACTGAAGTGACTTAGCAGCATATTCTTTGCAGCAAAAGATGGAGAAGCTCTCTACAGTCAACAAAAACAAGACCAGGAGCTGACTGTGGCTCAGATCATGAACTCCTTATTACCAAATTCAGACTCAAATTGAAGAAAGTAGGGAAAACCGATAGACCATTCAGGTATGACCTAAATCAAATCCTTTATGATTATACAGTGGAAGTGAGAAATAGATTTAAGGGCCTAGATCTGATAGATAGAGTGCCTGATGAACTATGGACAGAGGTTTATGACATTGTACATGAGACAGGGATCAAGACCATCCCCATGGAAAAGAAATGCAAAAAAGAAAAATGACTGTCTGGGAAAGCCTCACAAATAGCTGTGAAAAAAGAGAAGCAAAAAGCCAAGGAGAAAAGGAAAGATATAAGCATCTGAATGCAGAGTTCCAAAGAATAGCAAGAAGAGATAAGAAAGGCTTCTTCAGCGATCAATGAAAAGAAATGGAGGAAAAGAACAGAATGGGAAAGGCTAGAGATCTCTTCAAGAAAATTAGAGATACCAAGGGAACATTTCATGCACAGATGGGCTCAATAAAGGACAGAAATGGTAGGGACCTAACAGAAGCAGAAGATATTAAGAAGAGATGGCAAAAATACACAGAAGAACTGTACAAAAAAGATCTTCACGACCCAGATAATCACGATGGTGTGATCACTCATCTAGAGCCAGACATCCTGGAATGTGAAGTCAAGTGGGCCTTAGAAAGCATCACTACGAACAAAGCTAGTGGAGGTGATGGAATTCCAGTAGAGTTATTTCAAATCCTGAAAGATGATGCTGTGAAAGTGCTACACTCAATATGCCAGCAAATTTGGAAACCTCAGCAATGGCCACAGGACTGGAAAACTTCAGTTTTCATTCCAATTCCAAAGAAAGGCAATGCCAAAGAATTCTCAAACTACTACACAATTGCACTCATCTCACACGCTAGTAAAGTAATGCTCAAAATTCTCCAAGACAGGCTTCAGCAATACGTGAACCGTGAACTTCCAGATGTTCAAGCTGGTTTTAGAAAAGGCAGAGGAACAAGAGATCAAATTGCCAACATCCGCTGAATCGTGGAAAAAGCAAGAGAGTTCCAGAAAAACATATATTTCTGCTTTATTGACTATGCTAAAGCCTTTGACTGTGTGGATCACAAGAAACTGTGGAAAATTCTGAAAGAGATGGGAACACCAGACCACCTGACCTGCCTCTTGAGAAATCTGTATGCAGGTCAGGAAGCAACAGTTAGAACTGGACATGGAACAACAGACTGGTTCCAAATAGGGAAAGGAGTGCGTCAAGGCTGTATATTGCCACCCTGCTTATTTAGCTTCTATGCAGAGTACATCATGAGAAACGCTGGACTGGAAGAAACACAAGCTGGAATCAAGATTGCCGGGAGAAATATCAATAACCTCAGATATGAAGATGACACCACCCTATGGCAGAAAGTGAAGAGGAACTAAAAAGCCTCTTGTTGAAAGTGAAGGAGGAGAGTGAAAAAGTTTGTTTAAAGCTCAACATTCAGAAAACAAAGATCATGGCATCCGGTCCCATCACTTCATGGGAAATAGATGGGGAAACAGTGGAAACAGTGTCAGACTTTATTTTGGGGGGCTCCAAAATCACTGCAGATGGTGACAGCAGCCATGAAATTAAAAGACGCTTACTCCTTGGAAGAAAAGTTATGACCAACCTAGATAGTAAATTTAAAAGCAGAGACATTACTTTGTCGACTAAGGTCCATCTAGTCAAGGCTATGGTTTTTCCAGTAGTCATGTATGGATGTGAGAGTTGGACTGTGAAGAAAGCTGAGCGCCGAAGAATTGATGCTTTTGAGCTGTGGTGTTGGAGAAGACTCTTGAGAGTCCCTTGGACTGCAAGGAGATCCAACCAGTCCATTCTGAAAGAGATCAACCCTGGAATTCCTTTGGAAGAAATGATGCTAAAGCTGAAACTCCAGTACTTTGGCCACCTCATGCGAAGAGTTGACTCATTGGAAAAGACTTTGATGCTGGGAGGGATTGGGTGCAGGAGAAGAAGGGGACGACAGAGGATGAGATGGCTGGATGGCATCACTGACTCGATGGACGCGAGTCTGAGTTAACTCTGGAAGTTGGTGATGGACAGGGAGGCCTAGCGTGCTGTGATTCATGGGGTCACAAAGAGTCGGACACGACTGAGTGACTGAACCGACTGAACCGATAACAGATTGACAATGTTGTGATAGTTTCAGGTAGACAGAAAGGAACTCAGTCATCCATATACACATATCCATTTTCTCCCAAACTCCCTCCCATCAAGACTTCCACATAACATTGAGCGGAGTTCTCGGTGCTATACAGTAGATCCTTGTTGGTGTCCCTTCCACTGGCAGGTGGGTTTTTAACCACTGGACTATCAAGGAAGTCCCTAAAAACACCTTTTTTTTTTTTTTTTAAAGAAATTCTCACAGGCATTATTTGTGCTGTGTGACGCACTTTGGTACATTTTTAATAACAGTGAGTAATAAGTCACCCAAGATTAATGTGGGACTATTCAGGATCTTACCTAGATATTTTGTCAACATCTCTTCCTTTCCAATGAGAACATGGGAGTCCTGACTAAAAGAGATAATAAAACAGCAGAATTCTTAGGCTGAATGGGTGAAGACATGGGACAAGATATCATCAAAGGAAGAAAATGAGAAAATAACAAAAACAAACAAAAAACACCTTATGTTATTGCTAGGGAAACTCCTGTGTTATATGTGGATTGAATAGGACACTTAACATATAGTCCATTATGCCTGAGAAATACTATGTACATAATGAGCTCAAACGATCTTAGGAAAAACTTGCACTAGTGATGGTCTTAGATGTAATGTATTCTACTCTACTGCTTTGAAAATATGAAATAAAAGCAGGAAGAGGGAGGAATTAAAAAATACTTTTATCATCTCCAAAAATCTTAGCGGCTTCTGTGATTTTGAGAAATAAAAACAAAGAAAACGACAGAACCAGCTGTAACAGATGGTACTAATTAGAATCTTAGAATTCATTAGGAACTATGTCAAAGTTGACTGGCTATTTGCAGAAATATTTCTGATAAGTTGTCTAAGCTACTTTCATAAATGTAGTGGAATATTCCACCACATTTTACCAATGTTGAAAATTTCAAAAAAGACATAGTGATGTAGACACGATCTAGTTACTATTTTCCAGTAATGACATTTCCTCGTCAAAGCTAGTGATAAAGCACCTTTCCATTCCCTATTAGATGACTTTAGAACAGAGGGATAAATGGATTGGAGGGGAAAATAGCTGAGTCCCTATAGCTAAAGGCTAAAAAAAAAAATAATAATAAGTCAGGTATATTTATTTTATGTCTGTTATCTATATTTATCTCTATTGACTCTGATTTCAGGCAATCCCAATGACTATATCCTTTGTTCCTTACTTCCTCAGTTCAGTTCAGTAGAGTCGCTCAGTTGTGTCTGACTCTTTGCGACCCCATGAACCACAGCCCGCCAGGCCTCCCTGTCCATCATCAACTCCCAGAGTTTACTCAAATTCATGTCCATTGAGTCAGTGATGCCATCCAGCCATCTCATCCTCTGTCATCCCCTTCTCCTCCTGCCCCCAATCCCTCCCAGCATCAGAGTCTTTTCCAATGAGTCAACTCTTCGCATGAGGTGGCCAAAGTATTGGAGTTTCAGCTTCAGCATCAGTGCTTCCAATGAACACCCAGGACTGATCTCCTTTAGGATGGACTGGTTGGATCTCCTTGCAGTCCAAGGGACTCTCAAGAGTCTTCTCCAGCACATCTAGAGTCTGTTTACTGATGATTCCAGAAACACATGAACTAAATTGATAAGAATTCATACTGAATTCATACTGATAAGATTCATACTGAATTATTTTGTGTCTTTTCAAATGGTTTTAAAATAAAGCTCACTATCTCTGTATCATTGGTGACAGTGACATTAAAAAGTTTCTCCACCACACAGCTTTTCCCAGCCATAATCTTTTATGTTTAATTGTTTAAATCATTCTTAAATATCTCTCCCAGTTGAATTGCCAGAGGATTTAATACATTTTTTTTCTAGCATTTAGACCAGTGGCTCCTAAACTTAGATACACATTGAAATTACCTGTGTTTATAAAAATATTGATCCCTGGGTCATACCTTCAGAATGTGTATATAGTTATTCTTATATGTAGCCTGGGGAGTATTTTTTAAATCTTCCTATGCCATTCAAAAATGAAGATGAGGTTGAAAAATAATTATTTAGACCAAACTTTTCAACAATGAATTTCAACATCCCTTTTTACTCTCATAATGGGTATGAATCCTGATCTCTACTACACGATTCTATTTCAGAGTTTTTGTTGGATTCTCTCAAAGGTCAGGAAGTTCTTCTGAATATCTAACTCCAAATCTGAACACAGATGACCTACTTAACGGTACACTGATAAATAACAGTAAATGTCCTATAAAAACTCTTTTCAGGAAGAGAAGGAAAAAGAAGTGAAAAGTCACCACTATCTAAGGATGCTACCTCCATTGCCTCTTTAAGCCATTTGTTCATAGCTACTGTGAATATAGTCCTAAGAGCACTTTTTCCCTCTACTAATTTAAAGCCTACTACCTATCCTATAACATACTAAGAATGAATTCACACTTCCTTCTTTCTTTGCCTTCTTCTATTTCCATGTAAGACACAATAATAAATGATTTTAAATAACTAAATCATGACCAATGTTGGTATGAATTTATGTTTCAAATTGTAAAAATTGTTTAGAAGTCTTATAAATAAAAACTAGTATATAACAATGTAAATTATTGCCAAATTGACTTGTTCACTGTGACATTCATGTAGCTTCTCCTTCTGGACTCCACATCCTCTCCAGTGAAACACTGGCAATATTATATGCCAAATAGGAAATATCCAAGATGGATGACCTTAAAAGAAATAGTTATATCTGCCAGGAAATAACTCTCAATTGTTGAAAAGCAGCCCCAAAACTGAGAAAAGCCATTAATCATATATAGGCTCAATACCAAAATGGAAACATAATGATGGACTATAGTATTCACTGATACCAACATGCTTTCTCCACTTCCATGTTTAATTATCCTCACTATCAAGCTGTAGAAGATGTTATTTGTGAACTTTCCTAAGCCTCTATGTCATCCCAAGTCCAGGGTCCTTTGGCAGGTAATAGTAGTTGCAGAACCCACTCCAGTATTCTTGCCTGAAAAACCCCATGGACAGAGGAGCCTGGTAGGCTGCAGCCCATGGGGTTGCTAAGAGTAGGACACGACTGAGCGACTTCACTTCCACTTTTCACTTTCATGCATTGGAGAAGGAAATGGCAACCCACTCCAGTGTTTTTGCCTGGAGACTCCCAGGGCCAGGGAAGCCTGGTGGGCTGCCGTCTATGGGGTTGCACAGAGTCAGACACTACTGAAGCAACTTAGTAGCAGCAGCAGCAGTAGTTGCAGAAGAATTTTGAGTTTGTTAAACCCTTCTTAGCAACCTTGCTACTAACTTATCAAGACAGCAGGTCATAGAAAACATTTTGTGTACATAGAAACATGTATTAACTAAACAACTACTATCAATTCAGTGTAAGCTAAACTATATAGTTATCTTCTAGACCTTAAGAAAGTCCAGCCTTCTTCTTTCAGATAACAAAATACCACCTTGCAAGAAAAATTCACTGAAGATAGTCAAGATTCCAGAGGTAGACTCCTGTTTTCCTTATAATTGCTACTCTAGTTTTGCTGGCCAGCAGAAGTCAGTGTACAGGTTGATAACAGATCTCTGGGGATTTCATTGATGAAGGGCAGAGGCCTTGATGATTCTTAGACACTGTTCATGCAAGTATATGAAGTGTTTCACGTATTTTTCACAATCTATCTTTTGGAAAGCTTTAATATCATCAGTAAAGAACCATTTTTAGGATTCATACATTTACTGTATTAGTAGGTCACCAAGTGCACCACTAAATACCCACTTCTGGCACTCAGGATGAAAACTAGCAAAGCTTCGATTATAGCTACAGAAATACAGATGTCATAGCTGCCTCTGTTGGTTTACTGAGTAGAAGCTTACTGAAGTCCAGAGTGTATATCCCTGAGTAGAGTTCCAGCTGCAGCTGGGATTTTCTTAATAATTATATTTATTTGTTTATACACACAATACATATCTGTATACATACATATTAAGACATATGTGATTTATATATGTAATCATATTGTTGACACTGAAGAATTTAAAATAACTTAGCCAGTAAATCAGGGCTGTTTCTGTTTCTGTCCTATAAGTTGTTTGTTTCCTCCTTGCTTCATCAGAATTTTTTACCTACACTGCCTCCCTTACTGAATTAAGGTTCTTGATGCCAGAAATACATTATTTATTTTTGACCCCTCAACATTTAACGTGACATTCACAAATATGCTTAATATATATTTTGAAAAATACACTATTTTCTAGAAATTCCAATTCTTATTATGTTTAACATTTTGGTCTTCAACTTTTTTTAAATTTTTGTTTGAAATTGTCTTGATATTTTTATCTTGAAAAAAGGGAAAATCTAGGCAGAAGTGGTCACTAAGTGCTTATTAGCTATTAGACTTCAGAAATTATCACTCTTTGTCATTGTTTTTTAAGAAAGAAGACTGAAAATGACCTCTCATGACTCAACAACTCGGTACAGAACATATTTTCCAAACCACTATCATCCACTTGCCACAACTAACAAACAGCCCACGGTAATCTCAAATTCCAGCCACTTGTTTTGTGAGAAGGAAGATGAATTGGAAAGATGCAATCATCATTACTCAATTTACCCTGCCAGGGTTTCCATCTTATTGCTCCAGCTTGTTCCTCACAGGCATGCTGGAAGATAGATGTGAGATGGTTTGCCAGATTCATTTTGAGAAATCATTGATTGGGAAATTAAAACTGACATTTATTTTTTGCTTCTGTAAGGACTGAATTCTGAAACACCTAATGATTAAAGTATTATAAAAGCAAATAGCACTTAAAAGTCCCTGAAAATTTGTGAAGCTAATTATACCCCCTACATGTTTACTCATAATATGAACTGGGTAAATTTCTCTCTCGGCAAACAGCCTATTCCTCAGGAACAATATAGACAGATACAGATCATAGATCATCTAATTCCTCTGTATGGTTATCAGAATTTCTCCCTAGGTGGGGTTATTAGGCCACAGACGAGGGCCTGGTTTTCTGATGCTACAGTTTCAGCCTTGGCAGTCTCTAGATACACTCACTGTTAGAGCAGTTTTTCCAGAGTTGCATTTCAAAGGCACCTTCTCAAAGGGTATCGATTGTTTAGTCACACCTGAAGAGGAATGCTCCCAAAACAATAAGACATTATTTTCTGACTTGATTCTTGTATTGGTCTATGTCTCCAACACCTTGGGATTAAGGTTACCAGATCTGTCCTTAAAAGAAGAATGAGCAAGGGTCTCCATTGTGACAGAGTAAATAGGCAACTTAAGGGTTAGAGAAGTTAACAAAGTGGTGAAATGATTTCAATTTGTGAAATTCTGAATTCTTCTGGAGTTTTGAAGTATTATTCTGCATTAAATAGAAAGACTTCAGTTGCATTATGTATAAGGAATGAAACATATGACTGGATATAAATCTGGTGAATATCTCACTGTCTGATTTACCTTGTAAGATAATCTTCCATATACTTACTTTCATGTACTATAAAAGAAAGGGTACTGTATAAGATGTTATATGAGAAAAATTGATAATCCAAATAGGTTTTTCTGATAGGGAAAATAAACATTAAGTAGAGTAGACTGATTTAAGCAATTGTAATGACATGTGGGAAACAAAAACAAAAAAAAATTTATATATATATATATTTTAAAGTTCAGAATTAACCCAAGTGTGTTAACTATACAGAAACATCCTCAAATATGATTATAAGAATTAGTAGGAAAAGGATGTTATTGGATAATCAAAACTGTTATTAGAAAACTCCACAAGGATAATAGAAGTGAATAACTGAAAATCATCACTTGCTTAAAAAAAAAAAAAAGCTGACTTCTGAAAAATAGAAACTATTAAAGCTTCTTTCAAGTATTGAGTCATGGCACACGTTCCTGACTTTTTCAGTTGTGAAATACATTACAGATAAAATAATAGCTAAAGAATGAGTCGTGTTTAATGATGTGCCCTTTTTTATATAAATTGAACAGATATAAAGTCTTCCTTTTAATAACTTCAGTCATACTCTCTTACCTCTCTGTTTGCTATCTTGTGTGGGAGACAAAATCAGAGTTGCTTCCTCTGAGTTCTACAGTGTCATCTATCAGATGTACCAGAGCCAAACGAAGAAGGCAAACGAGCCAATGAACCAACAGAAGGTCAAGAACTTCTCCATGATCAATACTCACTGAGGCAGAGCAATTAGGTATAGTACAAAGTAATTAACAAGGGCTCTATATGATATTGCCCACAGTTCTTTTAGTTCAGGGACATTTTCCTACAGAAACCATGTTAGTATTCTCCTTACTTCTCTGACTTTATAATGCAGAAAAGATTAATCTTAGAATTTACTCTCAGGAAGCTGAAACTTAGTAAAAAGAGATGAGGATGGTATCATTGTGCCAGCTACATTAACACATTTCAGGTCTGTGCTAAATGCATTTAATATATTGTCTCAGGTAAATCTCATGAAAATATATGAGTCCAACATAATCTCTTGATGAGACATATTCAGATTTGAAAATTTAAGAAAGGTGACCTAATCTCACATGAAAACTAATCAGAGAATTGGGATTTCATGTGAAATCTCTTGTCACATTTGATGATGTTCTCTGTGTCGCCTCATGTAACAATAAGGTGTTAGAAAATACATGCCATAAAGAAATGGCAAGTAAAGAACTGCTGGATTGAGAGAAGGGAGAGGGCTTTCTAAAATGGAATCATGCAAAAGTCTTTCTTTAAAAAGTTACTATATAAGGATATAAACTAGCATAAAGGTATCATAGAGTCCATGAGTCTTAGGGGGTCTTGCTCAATCCCATTGGTTTCTCTCTTATCCCAGCCTAATTACCAAGTGAATTATGAGTTTGGCACTGCTTTCCAGACTTATACACATTTACTAAGAAGATAAGAACTTAATATGGGCATTGCCACCCTCTCATTTTCTCTAAAAACTATAAAATTTTGCAGATTCTATCTGAAACTAGGGAAACAATTTATAATGTGCTATTTCCTTACTCTTGGGCTTGAGGGAACACTGTATTTGCATTATTGATTGAAATGTAATTTAAATTGCCTTTGTGCTAAAGTGACTTGTAAGGTGTGAATCATTTACTTGAAAAAACAAAACTAAACTTCCAGATCTCATTAGCATCATGAAATAACAGGAGACTTCCTCTGTTTTTTGCTCATCCTCAGGCCATACTCTAGTTTTCTGTTGGAAGGATAGAGGCAGATGGAACTTCCGAATCCATGTGCTTCATTAGAGCACATCAAGTAGCTTCAGATCCACACTGTGAATCTCAGAGAATCTACAAGTCTGGAGCAATTCTAAAACTCAAACTTTTCAATATATTTTAATACAGAGATGATCACTCATTTAATAATCAAACTAAAATTTAATCCTGTTTCCTTTAGAGTCTTAGTTTCCAGAAGGACAAACCTAAAGTTTATTTATTACCTAACCTAATAATTACATAAATTCAAAACTGATCACAATTTTCTTTCTCGATTTAAAAATTCCTCTCTTTTTTTTTTCTATATTTTTTTTTCTTGGTGTTCTATATCTTGTCCTAACAAAGAAAAGTGAAAGTGAAGTTGCTCAGTCAAAGTCTCTTTTTGCAACCCCATAGACTGTAGCCTACCATAGACTGTAGTCTACTATAGACTGTAGCTTACAGGCTTCTCCATTCGTGGGATTTTCCAGGCAAGAGTACTGGAGTGAGTTGCCATTTCCTTCTCCAGGGAATCTTCCCAACCCAGGGATCAAACCCAGGTCTCCTGCATTGCAGGCAGACGCTTTACCCTATGAGCCATATTTGGAGTATAAATACTATTTTGTAGTGTGTTTTTGTCAGTCATAGAGAAGGAAATGGCAACCCACTCCAGCATTCTTGCCTGGAGAATCCCATGTACAGAAGAGCTTGGCGAGTCCCAGTCCATGTGGTCACAAAATGTCAGACAGGACTGAGTGACTAACACTTCACTCTGTCAATCACAGCAGAAGCATTTTCCAAGTTGTTCCACAGACTTCATAATTAACATTTGAATGACTAAGAAATAATTATTTATGAATATAACTTATTATTATACATGAAGATCACTTTTAGTCAAAATATATACAATTTAAAATTTTAAAGCCCTCATATCCCAGATTTGGAGAGTATTTATTACTTGTTTTATTACTCTGTATGACTGTGGTGTTGGAGAAGATCCAACCAGTCCATCCTAAAGGAGATCAGTCCTGGGTGTTCATTGAAAGGACTGGTGCTGAAGCTGAAATTCCAATACTTTGGCCACCTCATGTGAAGAGTTGACTCATTGGAAAAGACTCTGATGCTGGGAGGGATTAGGGGCAGGAGGAGAAGGGGACGACAGAGGATGAGATGGCTGGATGGCATCATCGACTCAATGGACATGAGTTTGAGTGAACTCTGGGAGTTGGTGATGGACAGGGAGGCCTGGCGTGCTGCGATTCATGGGGTTGCAAAAAGTCGGACAGGCCTGAGCGATTGAACTGAACTGAAGGTCTTCTAGTCATTTCTCAAAACATGAGTCTTAGGCCTACTCTGAAGAAATACATATTGATTACATTTGAGAATTTCCATTGGTTCTTTTCTATATATTTTATTTCTCCACTGAGATATCTTATCTTTTCATTTATTATATTTTATCAAGCATATTTTATTAAATGCCTGAAATAATTATCTGCTTATTCTAACATTTGGGTCATCTCAGATTTGGCCTCCATGGGCCACATTTATTCTTCCCAAGAATGATTATATTTTTGTTTAGTAGGCACGTATTGATTAAACATACACTGTAACCTTTGTCTCCTAGGCAAAGGTCAGATCTCAGCCCAGTTTTTTGGTTGTTGTTTTTGTTTTATGTCCTGCCTCAGTGGGATTGCTTAGAGTGTGCCCACATATGCATGGTTTAGGGATTGGCCAGAGATCTAAGCAAAATTTACATACAGAGGATTTACAGAGGGTTTGGGGTCCTCCTCTCTGGTTCTATCTGTCCTGGGGTTCTACACTTACTATTCAGAAGCAGTAACTGCCCTAAACTCTGTCATCAAATACTTCATACCAGAAAGCCTGTAAATTATTGGTGTTTTATTCCTTATGCATAACATTAAAGGTCACCTAGCCTCAGGCTAAAATAACAGGAAATGCACAATGTGCATGCCTCTTCTTCCAAGTTTTGTTTCTCCTCACATACATCCTCCAGACCTTTTAGGTAATTAATTTTTTGTATTTTATCCCCCAGAGTTTATAAATTGTTATCAATGAGAAAGTAAGTTTGATATGAGCTCAACAAATCATCACAGAAGCAGAGTCTTAACTAATAAATTTCTTTAAAACCAACAACAAGAGCAAATTAGAATACCTGGAAAGTGTCATAACTAAACCAAACACACGAAGTTTACTGGATTCATGGTTGTCTTAGGCTTGAGGAGGCTCGCTATAAACAAAGAACAAATATGTTGAGAGTAGCTCAGGATCTTTGAGGAGTCAGCCACCCAGAGCCTGACCATATTAATGGTTCTTCTAGAACAATCCTAATACAGATCTCAATGACACAAGTCTGAACTTCAGCAATGGCTTTCTAGATCACTTAGAAGCATCTTTCTTCTAATCTTGCCTGAATATTAGTTTTGAGTACCTCTGGCCTCAAAAAAATTTAATATGTCATTGTCAAATTAATTCTGAATTTCTAACTTTTTTTTTAATTTTTACTCTCATAAGTAGTAAATAGAAAACACAGAACATGGACTATGAAAATTGGTGCTCAGTTTATGCTTAGTAGTTGTGTGACTTTGGATACATTTTTTAATCTCTCTGTATCTCAATTCCATAGTAGGAAAGTGGGGTTAATATTACTACCCTGATTGGGTTGGTTTACAGATTGAATGAGGGGACACCA
This sequence comes from Oryx dammah, assembly GCF_014754425.2. Classification (NCBI taxonomy): domain Eukaryota; kingdom Metazoa; phylum Chordata; class Mammalia; order Artiodactyla; family Bovidae; genus Oryx; species Oryx dammah. The sequence continues at coordinate 80,845,998 of NW_024070186.1, read as the reverse complement.
GAAGGCATCTTAGAACTAGGGAACACATGATGCCCCAGTAAGCATTTGTTACTATTATCATTACCTGCCTCTTGGTTCCATTCTCTGTTCACATGCAATAAATGTTTTAAAAGTAAATAAATAAACCTCAGTTCAAATTTGAAGGCAAAAGAACTTGACTTCAGCTAAATAAAATGATCTGCCATTTTTTGCTCTGTACATTATACAATTTGTAGCTTCCCATGTCAAAGTGACTTTTATATGTGTGAAATGACACTCTCACTATTTTATGTGTTAAAATTCTTCCCATCCCTTAAGGATAAGAAAGCAAAATATCAAACCACCTCAAAACCATTCCTGAGCTCACCCAACTTGCCATCTCTCCTTCCTCTAACTTTCCAACAAGGCACTTCATGCATTTCTTACACAATTCTTCCATTCATATCATAAGTTTTCTCATAGGTTGTGGGTTGCTTGACAATAGCAACTGTAATTTATCTATCATTTTATCCTCAACAATTCTTCAAGCAATACTTATATAGAGTAAGATGTCTATAAATATTTAGTGGGTTTAATTAAAATATAGTATGCAATATTATGAGAGTCTCTTGGACTGCAAGGAGATCAAACCAGTCCATCCTAAAGGAAATCAGTCCTGAATATTCATTGGAAGGACTGATGCTGAAGCTGAAACTCCAATACTTTGGCAACTTGATGTGAAGAACTCTCATTTGAAAAGACCCTGATGCTGGGAAAGATTGAAGACAGGAGGAGAAGGGGACGACAGAGGGTTGAGATGGTTCGATGGCATCACCAGCACGATGGACATGAGTTTGAGTAAGCTCTGGGAGTTGGTGATAGGCAGGGAGGTCTGGTGTGCTGCAGTCCATGGGGTCACAAAGAATCGGACACAACTGAGTGAACTGAACTGAACTGAACTCAGTAATTACATTAGCAAAAATTTTATGTGTCTGCATTTATACCAGGAAACTTAAAATATTATGTAAATGGTCATTTTTCTTAAATGGTAACCCAAATTGGTGCTACCATCAATAAAAAGAGAAAAATCTCTCTCTGGAGCATATTTTAGGACTTTCATTAACATGCGGTTATATCACAGTATAAGTAATAATGTTATTTCACATTCCAAAGTCCAGCCCCATGGCCCCTTTGGCTCAACACAATTCACAGCTAGCAAAAACTGCTTATTTCTGGATTTCACACCTAGTCTCCTGGGACAGAGTGGAACAGCAGTAAATACTACTGAGAAAGATCCTATAGATTCCTGAGAGCCATCTGGGCACAGTGGTATAAATGAGAAACCAAAGCATTTTATCTGTCATCCCCAAAGTTAACCTCCTATCTAGGGGACTAAGACAAAAACAGAGTCAGAGTTTTGTTCTGGTGGGCTGGCAGAGGCTTTGCTTCCCATTTGACAGAAAGCAAATGTGGAATGTACAGGCAAATAAAGCCTGTCCCATTATCAAGCACTTGTTCCTGCTGCATGGTGTGATTCCATAAGGTTGCCCATGCAAGCTGTTGCCCAGAGATCCATCTGGAACTGTTTACAGAGTGTAAATCTTATTTGTTGACTTCTGGACATCACTCCTTGTCCTCTACCTAGTCTAAAGGCTGCTTTGTAGGTCTATATAGTTAAAGACTGCTTTGGTTGGTTTGCAGGAAAGTCAAACACAGTTTGTTTGTACTCTTTAAAACTCCTCAAATGTTAAATTAGAGGTGCTCCAAGAGATTGCATATCTCTGTTTTTATATTGTGGAAATACAGCTTCTGTGCTACAATAATTCAAAAGTTCAAAATGATCCAGAGTGGATCACTGGGCTTTGTTGTTCATCAGCTGGTGACTGGTGGTTTTACATCTCCAGGTCCTGGTTTTGTTAACCATTAAACAAGCAAATTGCTATAAATTTTGAGACCCTTCTAGTACTAACTTGAGAAGTCAAATCTATGATGGCTTCAAGATTATGCAGGGTGTTGGCAGAATTCATTTCTTTGGGGTTTTAGGGCTAGTTGCTGGCTACATTCAGCTTGCAGCGTCTAGAAGCTGTGTGTACTCACTCACTTCAGTTGTGTCTGGCTTTTTTGTGACACCTGGACTAGGTGTCACAAAAACACCTGACAGCCCACCAGGCTCCTCCCTCCCTGGGATTCTCCAAGTAAGAGTACTGGAGTGGGTTGCCATGCCCTTCTCCAGGGGGTCTTCCCAACCCAGGGATCGCACCCAGTCTCCTGCATTACAGGCAGATTCTTTACATTCTTTGGGAAGCCCAGACAGTTTCCAACATGTGTCTTGGTATTGCTCCAGACTATCCAGAATGAGATTCTCTAACTTTCTCTTCAACTAGCAGTTATAGAGAGCTTGATGGGGCTCATGAGATTAGGTCAGGTCTACCAAGATACTATACACTGTGCCTTCTAACCTAAACTAATTACTGGAATAAAATCCATAATTTGTATGATGCTGGGCAGGTATGCTGGAATATGAATATAATGAAAGTGAAAGTGAAGTCACTCAGTCCTGTCTGACTCTTTGTGACCACATGGTCTGTAGCCTACCAGGCTCCTCTGTCCATAGAGTTTTCCAGGCAAGAGTACTGGAGTGGGTTGCCATTTTCTTCTCTAGGACATCTTCCCGACCCAGGGATCAAACCCAGGTCTCCCGCATTGTACACAGACGCCTTACCATCTGAGCCACCAGGGAAGTCCTGAATATATTGGGGGACCTATTATAATCCTGACTACCACAGGTAGGCATCAAGGCTTCAGTTACTATTTACTATTCCAGCCTGTAACATTCATCATGGTTCTTCTAGTGATAACCACCTAGTATATCTCTCTGTCTTGGATATACTGAGGTATTTGTTGTTTTTATTACTCTGACTATGTCTTCTTTGCTTTGCCTTTCTCTCTCTGTAGTATTTCTCATCTGTACCTACATATCTGGTATAAACAATTCTATTGTTAAATATTTGAAACAAAGGAGGCTTGAACTATTAATTATTAATACTAAACCTGTTGACTCAGAGACTCAATTTTAGAAGATATTTTTACCAACTCTATGCCCCAATAAGTAATGCTGAAGAAGCTGAAGTTGAATGGTTCTATGAAGACCTATAAGATGTTCTAGAACTAAAAACCAAAAAAAAAAATGTCCTTTTCATCACAGGGGACTGGAATGCAAAAGTAGGAAGTCAAGAGATACCTGGAGTGACAGGCAAATTTGGCCTTGGAGTGCAAAATGAACCAGGGCAAAGGCTAACAGAGTTTCTCCAAGAGAACACACTGGTCATAGCAAACACTCTCTTCCAACAACACAAGAGAAGACTATAGACATAGACATCAAAGATGGTCAATACCAAAATCAGATTGATTATATTTTTTGCAGCCAAAGATGGAGAAGCTTCATATAGTCAGCAAAAACAAGACCGGGAGTTGACTGTGTCTCAGATCATGAAATCCTTATTGCCAAATTTAGACTTGAATTGAAGAAAGTAGGGAAAATCACTAGATCATTCAGGTATGACCTAAATCAAATCCCTTATGATTATACAGTGGAAGTGACAAATAGATTCAAGGGATTAGATCTGATAGATAGAATGCCTGAGGAACTATGGATGCATGTTCATGACATTGTATAGGAGGCAGTGATCAAGATCATCCCCGAGAAAAAGAAATGCAAAAAGGCAAAATGGCTGTCTGAGGAGGCCTTACAAATAGCTGAGGAAAGAAGAGAAGCTAAAGGCAATGGGGAAAGGGAAAGATACACGCATCTGAATTCAGAGTTCCAAAGAATAGCAAGGAGAGATAAGAAAGCATTCCTCTGTGGTCAATACAAAGAAATAGAGGAAAACAATAGGATGGAAAGATTAGAGATCTCATCAAGATGATTAGAGCTATCAAGGGAACATTTCATGCAAAGATGGGCATGAAAGGACAAAAGGACAAAATAGCCAAAATTTTGGTATAAAATGGACAAAATTTTGTCCAAAAAGGACAAAAATGGTATGGACCTAACAGAAACAGAAGATATTAAGAAGTGGGAAGAACACACAGAAGAACTATACAAAAAAAATCTTCACGACCCAGATAATCATGATGGCGTGATCACTCACCTAGAGCCAGACATCCTGGAATGTGAAGTCAAGTGGGCCTTAGGAAGCATCACTACAAACAAAACTAGTGGATGTGATGGAATTCCAAGTGAGCTATTTCAGTCCTAAAAGATGATGCTGTGAAAGTGCTTCACTCAATATGCCAGCAAATTTAGAAAACTCAGCAGTGGCCACAGGACTGGAAAAGGCCAGTTTTCATTCCAATCCCAAAGAAGGGCAATGCCTAAGAATGCTAAAACTACCACACAATTGCACTCATCTCACATGCTAGCAAGGTAATGCTCAACATTCTCCAAGCCAGGCTTCAATAGCACATGAACTGTGAACTTCCAGATGTTCAAGTTGGATTCAGAAAAGACAGAGGAACCAGAGGTCAAATTGCCAACATCTGTTGGATCATCGAAAAAGCAGGAGAATTCCAGAAAAACATCTACTTCTGGTGTAGTTTATTGATTACACCAAAGCCTTTGACTGTGTAGATTACAACAAACTGTGGAAAATTCCTCAAGAGATGGGAATACCAGACCACCTGAGAAATCTATATGCAGGTCAGGAAGCTATAGTTTGAACCAGACATGGAACAACAGACTGGTTCTCAATTGGGAAAGGAGTACCTCAAGGCTGTGGCACCCTGCTTACTCAACTTCTATGCAAAGAACATCATGTGAAATGCCAGGTTGGATGAAGCACAAGCTGGAATCAAGGTTGTAGAAGTATCAATAGTAGAAGTATCAATAGAAGTATCAATAACCTCAGATTCACAAATGATACAACGCTTATGGCAGAAAGCAGAGAAGAACCAAAGAGCCTCTTGATAAAAGTGAAGGAGGAGAGTGAAAAAGTTGGCTAAAACTCAGCATTCAGAAAACTAAGATCATGGCATCTGGTCCCGTCAGTTCAGTTCAGTTCAGCCGCTCAGTGGTGTCTGACTCTTTGCGACCCCATGCATCAGAGTCTTTTCCAATGAGTCAACTCTTCCCATGAGGTGGCCAAAGTACTGGAGTTTCAGCTTTAAGCATCATTCCTTCCAAAGAACACCCAGGGCTGATCTCCTTCAGAATGGACTGGTTGGATCTCCTTGCAGTTCAAGGGACTCTCAAGAGTCTTCTCCAACACCACAGTTTAAAAGCATCAATTCTCCAGTGCTCAGCTTTCTTCACAGTCTAACTCTCACATCTATACATGACTACTGGAAAAACCATAGCCTTAACTAGATGGACCTTTGTTGGCAAAGTAATGTCTCTGCTTTTGAATATGCTATCTAGGTTGGTTATAACTTTCCTTCCAAGGAGTAAGCATCTTTTAATTCATGGCTGCAGTCACCATCTGCAGTGATTTTGGAGCCCCCCAAAAATAAAGTCTGACACTGTTTCTACTGTTTCCCCATCTATTTCCCATGAAGTGATGAGACCAGATGTCATGATCTTCGTTTTCTGAATGTTGACCTTTAAGCCAACTTTTTCACTCTCCTCTTTGACTTTGATCAAGAGGCTTTTTCGTTCCTCTTCACTTTCTGCCATAAGGGTAGTATCGTGTGCATATCTGATGTTATTGCTATTTCTCCCAGCAATCTTAATTCCAGCTTGTGCTTCTTCCAGCCGAGTGTTTCTCATGATGTACTCTGCATAGAAGTTAAATAAGCAGGGTGATAATATACAGCCTTGACGTACTCCTTTTCCTATTTGGAACCAGTCTATTGTTCCATGTCCAGTTCTAACTGTTGCCTCCTGACCTGCACATAGGTTCTCAAGAGGCAGGTAAAGTGGTCTGGTATTCAGATCTCTTGAAAAATTTTCCACAGTTTATTGTGATCTATACAGTCAAAGGCTTTGGCATAGTGAATAAAGCAGAAATAGATGTTTTTTTTGGAACTCTCTTGCTTTTTCGATGATCCAGTGGATGTTGGCAATTTGATCTCTGGTTCCTCTGCCTTTTCTAAAACCAACTTGAACATCTGGAAGTTCACGGTTCATGTATTGCTGAAACCTGGTCCCATCAATTCATGGCAAATTGATGGAGAAACAATGGAAACTGGAAGACTTTATTTTCTTGCTGTCTAAAATCACTGCAGATGGTGACTGCAGCCATGAAATTAAAAGATGCTTGCTCCTTGGAAGAAAAGCTATTACAAACCTAGACAGAGTAGTAAAAAGAAGAGACATTACTTTGCCTACAATGGTCCATCTAGTCAAAGTTATGGTTTTTCTAGTAGTCATGTATGGATGTGAGAGTTGAACTATAAAGAAAGCTGAGTGCCAAAGAACTGATGCTTTTTTGAACTGTGGTATTGGAGAAGACTCTTGAGAGTCCCTTGGACTGCAAGGAGATCCAACCAGTCCATCCTAAAGAAAATCCATCCTGAATATTCATTGGAAGGACTGATGCTGAAGCTGAAATTCCAATACTTTGGCCACCTGATAGGAAGAACTGACTCATCGGAACAGACCCTGATGCTGGGAAAGATTGAAGGCAGGAGGAAAAGGGGATGATGAATATGAGACAGTTGGATGTCACCACTGACTCAATGGACATGAGTTTGAGCAAGCTCCATGAATTAGTGATGGACAGGGAAGCCAGGCATGCTGCAGTCCATGGGGCTGCAAAGACTCGGACATGACTGAGCAACTAAACTGAACTGAAACCTGTTGACCAAAGACTCAATTTTATAAGATATTTTTATTACATATATTTTTTTAAATTTTGGATTTTTGTTACCAAATTTATTGGTAAGGATTTGTTTTTGTTGTACTCCATTTAGTTTTTGACAATTACTTTAATTATTCTTCCTATTGGGTTTGTTCACAAATTTATTTAAGCCTATTCTCTCTTTGAAATCTTGGTTTTGGCTCATGAATTCTCTTCCTTCTTTTTTAATATTTCAACATTTAAATATATTTAATTAAAGTTTCAGTTGGATCAGTTCATATTCTCTGGTCCATTCAGCTCAGTTCAGTTCAGGTCAGTCGCTCAGTCGTCTCCGACTCTTTGCGACCCCATGAATCGCAGCACGCCAGGCCTCCCTGTCCATCACCAACTCCCGGAGATCACTCAGACTCACGTCCATCAAGTCAGTGATGCCATCCAGCCATCTCATCCTCTGTCATCCCCTTCTCCTCCGGCCCCCAGTCCCTCCCAGCATCAGAGTCTTTTCCAATGAGTCAACTTCGCATGAGGTGGCCAAAGTACTGGAGTTTCAGCTTTAGCATCATTCCTTCCAAAGAAATCCCAGGGCTGATCTCCTTCAGAATGGACTGGTTGGATCTCCTTGCAGTCCAAGGGACTCTCAAGAGTCTTCTCCAACACCACAGTTCAAAAGCATCAATTCTTCAGTGCTCAGCTTTCCTCACAGTCCAACTCTCACATCCATACATGACCACAGGAAAAACCATAGCCTTGACTAGACGGACCTTAGTCGGCAAAGTAACGTCTCTGCTTTTGAATATGCTATCTAGGTTGGTCATAACTTTTCTTCCAAGGAGTAAGCGTCTTTTAATTTCATGGCTGCAGTCACTATCTGCAGTGATTTTGGAGCCCAAAAAATAAGGGCTACATATTCAATCTTTATCTTTGACATCTGAAAACTTCTCTTTCTTGTTTGACTTACAGGGTCAGTTTGAACAGAAGCATAATATTTTATTTTTAATGCTTCTAAGTATGTGGATACGGGAAAGAGGTGAGTAAGGAGAAGATAACTTTACACCATTTAAAGCTGTCTATTAGTGAAACTGCTCTAGAAAATAGTGAGTTCTCCTGTATTGTATGTGATAATAATAGGAGAGATGGCTATCTACCAAAGGTGCCTGAAGCAATTTCTTTTTATGTAAGAATTTAGATGAGGTTACTTGAATTCTTAAGTTTAATGATCTAAAGGTGTAGATGCTACATTGTGTGTGCACACAAACTCAGTCATGTCCGACTCTTTGTGACAGCATAGATTGTAGCCTGCCAGGCTCCTCTGTCCATGGAATTTTCCAGCAAGAATACTGGAGTGGGTTGCCATTTCCAGGGAGATGCTACAATCAGTTCAATTCAGTTCAGTCGCTCAGTCGTGTCTGACTCTTTGCAACCCCATGAATTGCAGCATGCCAGACCTCCCTGTCCATCACCAACTCCCAGAGATCACTCAAATTCACGTCCATCGAGTCGGTGATACCATCCAGCCATCTCATCCTCTGTCATCCCCTTCTCCTCCTGCCCCCAATGGCATCTAAAAAAGCTACATTCGGTGTCTGCAGAGCCTTAGTTCTCCCACCTAAAATCTTAATGACTTTGAGCAATTCATTTTCCTTCCAACAGGCATAGTTTCATTTATCTGCAAGATAAGATATGGATAAAATGATCTCTAAGCTTTAAATACTGTGACTATCACTTTCCTTCAGATTGCTTTATGTAAGGAAAAATTTTAACAGAAGTTTGACTCAAACTGCTGACTGAAACACTTTTATGACTTTTCATGCCCATAAAGTACATTAAAATGCTGGGAGGAATGGCTTCCTCTGACCGTGGGATTATATGTTACACTCATTTGGTGCTAATATAAATTCAGAACCTCCGCATAGCTCCTTAGTTTGAAAGTTTAGACTGCTGTTAAGCTGTTGGGCAAAAAAAAGACATTTTCCTGGTCCTAATGACCAGCTTACTTTGGCAAGCACACAGGTAGCTGGTAACTAAAAGAAAGATGCTGTTGTCAGCAAGCCACTTTAGCACAACCTTTATCACAATGCATACTGATCATGTTTTCTTTTCTGTGCTCTTAACTAGACTGCAAGATGCTTGAGGACAGAAGTTGCTATTTATACACAAATATACCCCTAGTACCCAATACAATAAAAATAAGAGCTATGTGGCATGAGACTGATCTGCTTAGATGAATTATCTTATTTAAGATATGATCTTCAATATTGTCAGGCTTATCTAAAAACCATCTCTGGAGAGAGGTAAAAATATTATCCCAATTTTACACATGAGAAAATTAAGGAGAAGAGACTAGAAGAGAAATTAGAGGGTATACTGAAAGCACTGAATGCTTTAGAGCTTCAAATAAAAGGAGATTGGATCCCAATCAGAAAAGACTTTAAAAGGAAATGGCATTTGAGAAAAGTCTTGAAGATAGATAAGACTGTGATAAGTTGATAAGATTTTGATAAGAATAAATACTATGGATGTGAAAAATGAAGATGGCATAAATCATAGTCAGGAAAGGTGGATAAGTCATAGTTTAGCTCAATACAAAGTGGACAGTAAGAAGGTAGCTGTTTATTTTTCTCCTCTTCATCCAACTCAGAGCTTTATTGGTGACATTACTATTTAGGCAGAAGTATCAAGCAATGTCAGCTGAAACTCTATTCTAACTATAGCATCTCCAGGATTGGGATGTAGTCTTTGTTGACCAGGAAAGTATTTTATGCCATAACCATTGACAAAGAATGCTGTCAAGAAATTATATTCTTTTTTGAGAGATCCTCTTTCCTGAAGATTTGGCAAGGGAAAAAATATCTGATCCTACCCATATTCTTGTATTCTATTAGTTCTTAGGCTTACAGAATTGTAGAAATAGAAGTGCCCTAAAGAAATCATAAGCATTCAAGGTTGAAAGGTGCTTTGAATATCCTCTAGCCAGATTTATCTCCCTATCTTCCCAGAGATTTTCCTGTGTCTAAACCAAATGGCTGCCTGGCCTTTCTTACAGCTCCCTAGAGGGAAAACAAGCCTTTAAGGCATCTCTAGGTTATATGTTCTTTCATTTTCAAGAATGGAAATGGTCCTATTGCCCTGATTTAGAATCATGCATTAATGCTTCTCTCTACCAAGAAGGATCGAGTAACACCAAGGTTGTCAAAAAGGATAGATTGGAAACTTGCAATTTTATGACAAATAAAGTGTGTTATTTAGGATGGCAGAAGACGTGAAGAGTAAATGAAAGCTTGAGACCTGTAACTCAAAATCTTTTCTATTGTTCATTAATGATAGGACCAAGTTACTCAGTTTGTTAGTGCCTGAATTTCTCAGTCCCCAAAATAGAAAGATTAACTCCATATTATAAAATTGCCTTCTATAACTTAAGGCACTAAAAATGAAAATTATATAGCAATAAAATATAACTTATACATATAAAATTTCACTATTTTATGTTGATCACAGTTTATGGGTTTACTCCTTACTCTTATTTGATTCTTTTCATCACCCAACTAGGATATAAGTTCCATGAGAGGGAATCCATATCTCATGGAAGTTTGTTTCATCTTAGCTTTCAGCAGAAGGTCTGACCTCCTTCAAAAACATTTTAATAAATGGAATTTTTTGCATTTTTATCTTGCCAGAATTTCCATTTAGAAATACTTTATTAAATTTGTGGTTTCTTTATTTGATTTTCCTTTTTTATTATGTAACTCACAGTGACTGTAACTCACTTGGCTGTAAGAATCATGATTTAATTAGAGAATGATGTCAGAAATTTTGTCTAACTGCAAATAATTAAAAAACAAACATAAAAAGTTATCCCTGAGATTATCTAGAAATTCACTGGAAGCTAAAGTGAAAGAATTATACTAGGATTCTATACACACAGATACACGCAAGCAATTTATTTATTAGAATTAAATAATATCTCCTTGAATAGGGATTATATAATAAACCAGTAAAAGCAATGTGTGAAATATCACAAGTGCAGCAAGGAAAATTGATTTGTAATGTTTAAGCCACATGCATTTTCTAGGACACCAAAGGATTTTAGCATTTTGAAACCAGCAGTTTCTTTCCCCTTTTTACTTGCTTAGATTTTTCACATTTTCATTAAATTATTTTCTAAGGTATAGAAAGAAAATTAAAGAACACAATAAATTTTCCTTAGTTGCAAGTCCTAAAACCTCCTCCCTAGCAACACAACTCTACTGAATATAAATAATGAGCCCATGTTTAGCACTCAGACACTCAAATCAGATCACTGCGTAACTAAGTACTGATGCTATCCTGAACTTATTTGATTCATAACAGTTCTTGTATTAAGCTAAGTCAGAAGAGTAATCCCAAGTTATATAAAGCTGCTTGTCATGTTATTAGAAAAGGTGGTCTCTTTTTAAAATAAAAGTTTCCTTTTGGATGTATTCTCACTACTGGTATGTTACTGGTAACAGTGGAATCACTCTTACATAATAGGAAGTCACATTTATCAGGAATTCTAAAGACCTTTATGATTATAAATATAAAACATTAATTTAGGGAGTGTCACCAGTTCTGATGTACTAACTCCCCACCTGGCTCTATCCTAAGCAATGGTTGGAGGTAGACCAGACACACAGGAAGCTTCCATTGGTCTATAGGTAAGCACTTCATTTAAGAATGACCATTTCAATCTATATATTGTCAGTAGGCCAATGGAGTAAGAGATACACTAGTGTTGTGCTAAGGTAACAGGAAGTAAGCCTTCAAACAGCAGCTTTTATTTCATAGGGCCCCAAGAACTGATGCTTTAGAAGCGTGGGGCTTGAGAAGATTCTTAGGAGTCCCTTGGACAGCAAGGAGAACAAACCAGTTAATCCTAATGGAAATCAACCTTGAATATTCATTGGAAGGACTGATGCTGAAGCTGAAGCTCCAATACATTGGATACCTGATGCAAAGAACTGACTCACTGGAAAAGACCCTATGCTGGGAAAGATTGAAATCAGGAGAAAAAGGGGACTATAGAGGATGAGATGGTTGGATGGCATCCCCTACTGAATGGACATGAGTTTAAGCAAACTCTGGGAGATGGGAAGCCTGGCATGATGTAGTCCATGTGGTTGCAAAGAGGTGAACACTACTGAGCAATAGAACAACAACAAATATTCTGAGGAAATCTGATCCCTGGGTGCATGGTAACAGTCAATGAAATAAACTTTCAATACTGAATTGCAGAGGTGCTGAATTGCATAGCAGAATATTTTCAAGCAATCTGATCTGCTATTTAGAACACCTAGGCAACTTGGTATGGTTAACTGTGATTATCTCTGGGTGATAGGACTTAGGATGAACTTTGTATGAGTTTTTGTATATTTTTCATTTTTTTTTAAGTTCTCTAGCTCCAAAAGATAAAACAGTTCTTTTGAGAAACAGCAGCATGTAGTGGGGAGGTGAACAGGCAGTGGTGAACAGGCACATGGTTCAAATCCCAGTTTAAGCTCTTACCAGATATGTAACCTTAAGCAAGTAGCTTTTCCTCCATGGCCAGAGTTTTCTCATTTGTAAAGTATGAATGACAATAATAAGAGCAAATACCATAAATTATAGTGAGGACTCAATAACTTGAAATAGATAAAACAATTAAAATAATGCTGGCATGAAGTAAGCACTTCATAACAAAGTATAATTATTTTTAAAAGACATATCTTCCACACTGATTCTATTTATCCACAGCATGGCTTGGTAATGTCTTTCATACGGTGATCTTCAGGCCCTGTATCCAAAACAAATCTCTTCAATTTTGATAAGAGATCACATCATTTCCTTAATCCTCATTATTGACGTTATTGACCTATTTCTAAGAAAAGGGCAATGTAAGAACTAGACACAGCACACTAAGCAGAAGTTTGAAGCTACTTCAGGGGAACAGAGTAGCACAGATCAGAGAACAATGAATTTTATTACTAATTGTGTGGGTGACGTCTCTGGGCATTCTCAGCTTCTTTCTATGCAGCATTGTGTATTCCATTTCTTTTCTCCTCTATCCATAAAATGGGCAGAAAAGTATAGACCAGCAGTAGAATTTTCAAAATATCAGTATTTCCATGCAAAATATTTTAGAGTCTGACACTATACAAGCTGATCCACTCTGAAAGGAGTGATACCTCCTCCCTATCATTAGAAGTTAAATAAACAGCTCATTGGAAGTTTAAATTTAGACACCATATAACTCTCGTCAAAGTCAAGTACAAAGGAGAGCAATTGAGCATCTGCTAAGTGCACAGGAAAGTATGTTGTCTTCCCTCAGTGAGGGAATTTAAATGACTCATTGTCTTTGCTTAGTAGTCTACCACTATATATTCCCACTTTTCATCATTCCTGTTTTTCAGTGAAAGTGAAAGTCATTCAGTCGTGTCTGACTCTTTGCCACCCTATGGACTGTACAGTCCTCAGAATTCTCCAGGCCATAATACTGGAACGGGTAGCCATTCCCTTCTCCAGGGAATCTTCCCAACCCAGAGACTGAACCCAGGTCTCCTGTATTGCAGGCAGATTCTTTACCATCTGAGCCACCAGGGAAGCCCTTTCTAGGTAAAGGGAATATCTAATAAATCAACCCAAAGAGATTCCTGCATCAACTTAGTTATCTTTTAAGATTAAATACATACTAAGAAAAGAGGGACATTCAGAGATAACTCTGCCCTTGAAAAACTTGGAGTCCAGTAAGAAGGATAGGTGAGTACACCAAAGACCAAACCACAAAAGTCAAGTACGCCAAGTGCCATATGACATTCCAGAGCTGAAAGACTCTATTTAATAAGAAGATATGACTTGTGCTTCAGTGTATAAGAACTTAAAATGACCTTGGTTCATTGTTAACATCTAGAAGAGTGCATCAGCAGTTCAGGTCAGTTCAGTTCAGTCACTCAGTCATGTCCAAATCTTTGCAACCCCATGGACTCCAGCACACCAGGCTTCCCTGTCCAACACCAACTCCCGGAGCTTACTCAAACTCATGTCCATAGAGTCGGTGATGCCATCCAGCCTTTTCATCCTCTGTCATCCCCTTCTCCTCCCACCTTCAATTTTCCCCAGCATCAGGGTCTTTTCAAATGAGTCAGTTCTTCCCATCAGATGGCCAAAGTATTGGAGTTTCAGCTTCAGCATCAGTCCTTCCAATGAATGTTCAGGACTGATTTTCATTAGGATGGACAGATTTGATCTCTTTGCTATCCAAGGGACTTCTCAAGAGTCTTCTCCAACACCACAGTTCAAAAGCATCAATTCTTCGGTGCTCAGCTTTCTTTATAGTCCAACTCTCACATCCATACATGACTACTGGAAAAACCATAGCTTTGACTAGATGGACCTTTGTTGGCAAAGTAATGTCTCTGCTTTTTTAATATTCTGTCTAGGTTGGTCATAACTTTTCTTCCAAGGAGCAAGTATCTTCTAATTTTGTGGCTGCAATCTCCATCTACAATGATTTTGGAGCCCCCAGAAAAGTGCGTCATAGTGGGTGAATAGTGAAGCCACCATTTTTTAGTTTTTCAGAATCAAAGACTGATACTTTTGTAAAATAAAATATAAATTATTCCCATAAAACAAAAGGAAGGAATACAAAGATGTATCAAAAACAGTCTGTTACCAGACTCAATGACTGTGCCAAAGATTTAAGTAATCTTGAAATCTTCCTTTCCAAACAAGTCATTTCATATACAAGGACCTAAAAAATAAAAAATGTAAAGGGATTTTATATTTATATAAATATAGTAAAAGGGACTGTATATTTGCATACATATATAATACAATATTCTATAATATTTATTATATAATTATTAAATAGAATATACTTAGTTTAAAACATAATTATATATAATACATATATATGTATAATATATACATATATAATTAAATTAAAGGGACTGTATATTTATATACAGTCTTTGAATAGAAAGACTGGAAATTTGGGAATGTCATTCACATTAACAAGAATAAAATAAAGTCATTTTCAAGAATAAAATCATAGTCATTTCTGAGAAACAGTTCTCTGAAAGGTATTTGAAGTACCTTAGCAAGAAATACTGGTCGGGTTATAGACTTGGATTACTGTGATATTGAATGGTTTGCCTTGGAAACGAATAGAGATCATTCTGTCGTTTTTGAGACTACATCCAAGTACTGCATTTCGGACTCTTTTGTTGACTATGATGGCTACTCCATTTCTTCTAAGGGATTCTTGCCCACAGTAGTAGATATAATGGTCATGTGAGTTAAATTTATCCATTCCAGTCCATTTTAGTTCACTGATTCCTAAAATGTTGATGTTCATTCTTGTCATCTCCTGTTTGACCATTTCTAATTTGGCTTGATTCAAGGACCTAACATTCCAGATTCCTATGCAATATTGCTCTTTACAGCATCAGACTTTACTTCCATCACCAGTCACATCCACAAATGGGTGTTGTTTTTGCTTTGGCTCCATCTCTTCATTCTTTCTGGAGTTATTTCTCCACTGATCTCCAGTAGCATAATGGGCACCTACCAACCTGGGGAGTTCATCTTTTTGCCTTTTCATACTGTTCATGGGGGTCTCAAGGGACGAATACTGAAATGGTTTGCCATTCCCAGTGGACCACATTTTGTCAGAACTCTCCACCATGACCCTCTGTCTTTGGGTGGCCCTACATGGCATGGCTCATGGTTTCATTGAGTTAGACAAGGCTGTGGGCCATGTGATCAGTTTGGTTAGTTTTCTGTGATTGTTGTTTTCATTCTGTCCACCCTATGATGGATAAAGAGCTTCCTGATGGCAGAGACTGACTGAGGGGGAAACTGGGTCTTGTTCTGATGTGTGGTGCCATGCTCAGTAAATCTTTAATCCAATTTTCTATTGATGGGTGGTGCTGTGTTCCCTCCCTGTTGTTTGACCTGAGCCCAAACTATGGTGGAGGTAATGAAGATAATGGTGACCTCCTTCAAAAGGTCCTATGCAAACACTGGAGTACTCAGTGCCTCCAACCCTACAGCAAATGACCACCAACCCATGCCTCCACTTCGGACTCCTGAACACTCACGGGCAAGACTGGGTCAGTCTCTTGTGGGGTCACTGCTTCTTTCTCCTGGGTCCTGGTGTGTGAAAGATTTTGTTTGTGCCCTCCAAGAGTCTGTTTCCCCAGTCCTGTGTAAGTTCTGGTGGCTCTGTGGTGGGGTTAATGGTGACCTCCTCCAAGAGGGCTTATGCCATACACAGGTCTGCTGCACCCAGAGCCCCTGCCACTGCGGTAGGTCACTGCTGACCTGTACCTCCACAGGAGATACTCAAACACAGTTCTGGCTCAGTCTCTGTGGGGTCTCTGGGTCCTGGTGCACAAAAGCTTGGTTTGAACCCTCCGAGCATTTCTGGTGGGTATGAGGTTTCATTCTAAATATGATTTTGCCCCCCTGCCATCTTGCTGGGGCTTCTCCTTTGCCCTTGGATGTAGGGTATCTTTTTTTTTTTTTTTTTTTAGTGGGATTCAACATTCTCCTATTGACAGCTGTTCAGCAGCAAGTTGTAATTTTGGAGCTCTTGCAGATGAGTGCACGTCCTTCTACTCCACCATCTTGACTTGTGTAAGAAAGCCTTACTCAGTGATCAGTGCAAAGAAATAGAGGAAAACAACAGAATGGGAAAGACTAGAGATCTCTTCAGGAAAATTAGAAATACCAAAGGAATATTTCATGCAAACACGGGCTCAATAAAGGACAGAAATGGTATGGACCTAACAGAAGTAGAAGATATTAAGAAGGGGTGGCAAGAATACACAGAAGAACTATATAAAAAAGATCTTCATGACCCAGATAATCATGATGGCATAATCACTTACCTACAGCCAGACATCCCGGAATGCAAAGTCAAGTGGGCCTTAGGAAGCATCACTACAAACGAAGCTAGTGGAGGTGATGGAATTCCAGTTGAGCTATTTCAAGTCCTGAAAGATGATGCTGTGAAAGTACTACACTCAATATGTCAGCAAATTTGGAAAACTCAGTAGTGGCCACAAGACTGGAAAAGGTCAGTTTTCATCCCAATCCCAAAGAAAGGCAATGCCAAAGAATGTTCAAACTACTTCACAATTGCACTCGTCTCACATACTAGCAAAGTAATGGTCAAAATTCTCCAAGCCAGGCTTCAACAGTACATGAACCTTGAACTTTCAGATGTTCAAGCTGGATTTAGAAAAAGCAGAGGAAGCAGAGATCAAATTGCCAGCATCTCCTGGATCATGGAAAAAGCAAGAGAATTTCAGAAAAAATCTACTTCTGCTTTATTGACACACTAAAGCTTTTGACTCTGTAGATCACAACAAACTGTGGAAAATTCTTCAAGAGATGGGAATACCAGATCACCTTACCTGCTTTTTGAGAAATCTGTATGCAGGTCAAGAAGCAATAGTTAGAACCAGACATAGAACAACAGACTGGTTCCAAATTGGGAAAGGAGTACATCAAGGCTGTATATTGGCATCCTGCTTATTTAACTTCTATACAGAGTACATCATGTGAAATGCCTGACTGGATGAAGCACGAGCTGGAATCAAGTTCCTGGTTGAAATATCAATAACCTCAGATATGCAGATGACACCACCCTTATGGCAGAAAATGAAGAAGAAATAAAGAGCCTCTTGATGAAAGCGAAAGAGGAGAGTGAAAATGTTGGCTTAAAACTCAACATTCAGAAAACTAATATCATGGCATCTGGTCCCATCACTTCATGGGAAATAGATGGGGAAACAATGGAAACAGTGACAGACTTTACATTTTTGGGCTCCAAAGTCACTGCAGATGCTGACTGAAACCATGAAATTAAGAGATGCTTGCTCCTTGGAAGAAAAGCTATGACCAACCTAGACAGCATATTAAAAAGCAGAGACATTACTTTGCCAACAAAGGTCCATCTAATCAAAGCTATGATTTTTCCAGTAGTCATGTATGGATGTGAGAGTTGGACTATAAAGAAAGCTGAGTGCCTAAGATTTGATGCTTTTGAACTGTGGTGTTGGAGAAGACTCTTGAGAGTCCCTTGAACTGCATGGAGATCCAATCAGTCTATCTTAAATCAGTCCTGAATATTCATTGGAAGGACTGATGCTGAAGCTGAAATTCCAATACTTTGGCCACCTGATGGGAAGAACTGACTCATTGGAACAGACCCTGATGCTGGGAAAGACTGAAGGCAGGAGGATAAGGGGATGACAGAGGATGAGATGGTTGGATGGCATGACCAACTCGGTGGACATGAGTTTGAATAAGCTCTTAGAATTGGTGATGGACAGGGAGGCCTGGCATGCTGCAGTCCATGGGATCACAGAATTGAACATGAACGAATGACTGAACTGAACTGAACCAAGAAATACCTTAAAAAGAACAATCTTGGCTTCGTGTGGTTGCATCTGACAAGGAGAGTCATGTGCTTCATCATTTCCAGATTAGTCAAAATGAAGATGAATCTGGGTTGAGGACTACATGAAACTATCCTTTATAGGACTTTGCTTGCTAATAAAACAAATTAAACATACAAAAGAAACATCTTGAAATGTACCTTTAGCTTATCAGTGAATAAAAAACATTGTATGTTAAGCATTCATCTTTTATCTAAGTGTATGCTGTTTATATGATCCTGGCTTTCCTTTAATTCTTTTCTTCTTTTTAACATTTTTATTGAAGTGTATTTGATTTTTATTTTTATTGGAGTACAGTAGATTGGGCTTCCCTCAAAACTCAGTTGGTAAAGAATCTGCCTTCAATGCAGGAGACCTGGGTTCGATTCCTAGGTCAGGAAGATTCCCTGGAGAAGGAAATGGCAACCCACTCCAGTATTCTTGGCTGGAGAATCCCATGGACAGAGCAGCCTGGCAGGAGTCCATGGAGTCCCAAGAGTCAAACATGACTTAGCGACTAAAGACAGAGGGAGAAAGGGACTTTCCCCAAGGTCATATAACACAACTTGAAGAGAATAGGAACAAAAATTCAGGTGTTCACAGTTCTACATAAGGGATTTAGAGATTTTTTTATTATACCTCTTATGTACTTGCTTTCATCCTGTATGCACTCTTCATCTCAGAGAGGTTGATGCTAAAAAATTAGTCTTGTCTGAGTTTCCTGTTATATAAATTTTCTACTTTAGATAAAGTCAATTTCCCAACTTATTAACAAAATACTTTTTTTCCCCAAGTTGTCTATCTTAACTTTCATTGTACTCACTTAGCTAGTGTTGGTTCATCTTCCTTTCTACTCTCAAATGACTTCTAAAGTGGAATGAAAGGAAGGAAAAAGGGAGAAAGAAAAAAAAAAGATTGTTATAATGCTGCAAATTACAGCCATTTCTTATCTATTACTCCTTAAATTATTCACTTACACCCATAGTAATTCTATATATAGGAAAATAAAATTGCAAAGACATTAATGTACTCTCAGAAGAAAAGTCCAATCTCTGAACTATCCATACTCCTTGTTTGGTTTTCCTTTTGATGTTCACATCTTAACTTTAATTTAGAAAATAGATGAGCAACAGTCCTTTCATGCCATAAGACCAAGGGCATATTGTCTCATCACTGAAACTTGTATGGTCATCGTCACCTGAAAGTTTCAGTTGATCTAAAATGCAGAATGCTTGTAATAGTTATAACACTAAAACAAATAGATTGGGGGATTTATTTTAGTCTCAAAGATTCTATTAACTCTGATGATTCTCTGGCCTATTCATCACAACAATATTCTTAAAATGATAAGAACTCCAAATGAAATTATATCCCTTTAATATAAAACTTACACTTCTTACCTGCTACCTCAGCACACGTTTTTGGAAACTTACTAAATAATATGTTCAACATGGAAGGACAATAATAAATCTAATCTTTGTGTTCTTCAATTTTTATATCAAGAATTCTCAAACTTTTTGAGGAAATTAATCTGTTTGTATAAATTTATGGTCATGTCTATGAGGAAAGTGGGATATACCCCTTGCTATCAGCTCCCCCCACTCCCCACTCTTCTGGGAATCCTAGAAGACCAGGAGGGAAGAAAGGAGAATCATAGTAGTGATAACACAAGGACTATACAATAGCTAAATCTTATAGAAAAAGCAACGGGAAACATTTCAAAAATTGTTTCATTATTTTTAAAAAATCCTTGTATGTATTAGAGAAATCAATATTTGACTGTTTGGCAACACTGGATTCCTGCTATGAAATTAGAACTCTAATGAGTTCCCAATGCATGCGTTCATGCTAAATCACTTCAGTCATGTCGGACCCTCTGTGACTCTATGGACTGAAGCCCACGAGATTCCTCTGTCCAAAGGGATTATAGGCAAGAATACTGTAATGGGTTGCCATACCTTCCTCCAGGAGGTCTTCCCAACCCAGGGGTTGAACCCACATCTATTACATCTCTTGCATTGGCATGTGGGTTATTTACCACTAGCACCACCTGCAAAGCCCCAAGTTCCCATTAGAACACATTTATTTATGGTCACTAACTGCTGTAGCCAACACAAAACCTCTCTTTTAAATTCCGAGCTTTAGAAATGAATAGAGTCAATCAATAGAGTAAATGTGTTGATTGTTGTTCCCTTTTCTGAACATTAGCCATCATTTTTTTTTAGTTGGAGCATGTTTTTAGCTACAGTTCAGTTCTCTATTTTGCATCTTCAATTAACTTCAATTTAACCTACATTAACAATCTTTGAACTAACCAGGCAGAAATACACCAAACTACAGCCTGAAATAGGTGAAATGAAATCAATGTTGCTAAATTTGCATGTAGTGATTATAGACAGAAAAATTCCATCGTTGCCATGACAATGCCACATGTGCCTTTGATTTTTTCACAGAATAACAAAATGTGCATTTAATAGAGATGTTTAATTGTCTTTCACTCTGGATTTTGCTCACCAACATAGCAGCATGCTTTTTGCTCAACAACACAGTATTGAAGTCACTCTGCCTCCAGCTGCCGTTAACATATTTTGTATTCATGCTTTGTATAAATTCTCAAAAATGTTTTCAGTTTAGCTTCCCAACTATGCATTTAATTTATATTTGATGAGACAGGAAAATGTTAAGTGTGAATTGATTAACTTAAATAGATGTATTGGTGTTTATTAACCTAACAGTGGATAATTTTGTTGACTATCTCCTGAAGTTGTTAAAACCTAATACCTAAACAGATTATCTAGTTGAAATTTAAAAGTAAATTTAAGTACAAACAGATTAAGATGATACACAGACTGTCTCTTTCTGTTATTAAAGTCTTGTGACCGACCCAGTTTCTTCACTCAGCTTGTGAAAAGGTCCTTAGAAGTCTATTAGTCCTTTTTCTATTAAAAATGAAATGTTCTTTTACAACCAAACCAGAAACGGTTATGCTTAGCCACTTGGACAAAATATTTGTCTTCACTCAATCAAGCCATAATTTGTTAGATGTAAATCACACTATTAGTCATAAATTGTGGCACTCATGGGTTAAAGTCCTAAGTATTATACAAAGCTTTCAGGTCTCTCATAAAACTATTCTTTTATTTACAAATCAGCACCAGGTACTTCTCATGATGTACTCTGCATAAAAGTTAAATAAGCAGGGTGACAATATACAGCCTTGACGTACTCCTTTTCCTATTTGGAACCAGTCTGTTGTTCCATGTCCAGTTCTAACTTGCTTCCTGACCTGCATATAGGTTTCTCAAGAGGCAGGTCAGGTGGTCTGGTATTCCCATCTCTTTTAGAATTTTCCACAGTTTCTTGTGATCCACACAGTCAAAGGCTTTGGCATAGTCAATAAAGCAGAAATAGATGTTTTTCTGGAACTCTTGCTTTTTCCATGATCCAGCGTATGTTGGCAATTTGATCTCTGGTTCCTCTGCCTTTTCTAAAACCAGCTTGAACATCTGGAAGTTCATAGTTCACATATTGCTGAAGCCTGTCTTGGAGAATTTTGAGCATTAATTTACTAGCATGTGAGATGAATGCAATTGTGCGGTAGTTTGAGCATTCTTTGGCATTGCCTTTCTTAGGGATTGGAATGAAAACTGACCTTATCCAGTCTTGTGGCCCCTGCTGAGTTTTCCAAATTTGTTGGCATATTGAGTGCATCACTTTCACAGCATCATCTTACAGGATTTGAAATAGCTCTACTGGAATTCCATCACCTCCACTAGCTTTGCTCGTAGTGATACTTTCTAAGGCCCACTTGACTTCACATTCCAGGATGTCTGGCTCTAGGTGAGTGATCATACCATCGTGATTATCTTTGTCTTGAAGATCTTTTTTGTACAGTTCTTCTGTGTATTCTTGCCACCTCTTCTTAATATCTTCTGCTTCTGTTAGGTCCATAGCATTTCTGTCCTTTACTGAGCCCATCTGTGCATGAAATGTTCCCTTGGTATCTCTAATTTTCTTGAAGAGATCTCTAGTCTTTCCCATTCTGTTGTTTTCTTCTATTTCTTTACATTGATCGCTGAAGAAGGCTTTCATATCTCTTCTTGCTATTCTTTGGAACTCTGCATTCAGATGCTTATATCTTTCCTTTTCTCCTTGGCTTTTTGCTTCTCTTCCATCATGAGAAATGCTGGGCTGGAAGAAGCACAAGCTGGAATCAAGATTGCTTGGAGAAATATCAATAACCTCAGACATGCAGATGACATCTCCTGATGGCAGAAAGTGAAGAGGAACTAAAAAGCCTCTTGATGAAAGTGAAAGTGGAGAGTGTTGAGCTTAAAGCTCAACATTCAGAAAACGAAGATCATGGCATCTGGTCCCATCACTTCATGGGAAACAGATGGCAAAACAGTGGAAACAGTGTCAGACTTTATTTTTGGGGGCTCCAAAATCACTGCAGATGGTGACTGCAGCCATGAAATTAAAAGATGCTTACTCCTTGGAAGAAAAGTTATGACCAACCTAGATAGTATATTCAAAAGCAGAGACATTACTTTGCCAACAAAGGTCTATCTAGTGAAGGCTATGGTTTTCCAGTGGTCATGTATGGATGTGGGAGTTGGACTATGAAGAAAGCTGAGCACTGAAGAATTGATGCTTTTGAACTGTGGTGTTGGAGAAGACTCTTGAGAGTCCCTTGGACTGCAAGGAGGTCCAAGCAGTCCATTCTGAAGGAGATCAGCCCTGGGATTTCTTTGGAAGGAATGATGCTAAAGCTGAAACTCCAGTACTTTGGCCACCTCATGGGAAGAGTTCACTCATTGGAAAAACTCTGATGCTGGGAGGGATTGGGGGCAAGAGGAGAAGGGGACAACAGAGGATGAGATGGCTGGATGGCATCACTGACTCGATGGACGTGAGTCTGAGTGAACTCCGGGAGTTGGTGATGGACAGGGAGGCCTGGCATGCTGCAATTCATGGGGCTGCAAAGAGTCAGACACAACTGAGCAACTGAATTGAACTGAACCAGGTACTTGGATAATATTCACATAAACAAGCAGCTATCTAACCCAGTTGACTCTACACACCAGTTTCTTCCATAAGTTATGAACCTGTTGTCCATAAATGGCAGGAGCAAACTATGATTCAATGATAGCTTTGCACCACTTTCCAGACCTTCCAACCTACATACACTTTTCAAATTCTGACAGGGACTATGATGAAGTCTTTCGGCCTATCAGTAAATGCCCTACGAAACCATTGGTCTGGTTAACTTTGGTTTCATTTAGGTGTGTGGATTAGGCAATGCTTTCTAACATGGCTGACTTTGAGTAGGGCTGTTTATAAGGCTGCTCTAAGGAAGGTAATCTTACGGCAAGATCATAAGATCTTGGCATTTCAAGAACATATCCTCTTGTGAAAGAATTCAGAAACAAATACAATTCACATGCATATGAGCCAGGCTAAAAGAAAATATTCTACTGAAAGTGTATGGTACTTACAACTGAGGATTGTCAAATACTCAGAGAAGTAAATAGAAAAAGACTCCATAGTGTAGCAAACTACTCTTAAAAGCTCTGGTTCATACCCATATTTCCTTTAATTTCTCATGGTCACACCATAATTGAGTAGCAGATCCAAAATTCAAACTCAGGTCCATAACTTTAAAGCCTATAGACTTTTATTATACCCAGTGTCAAATGAAAGAAAAAAAAAAAAAAAAACACAGCCTATAAGCTGAGAATTATGTTTTATTTGGTAAATTTGCTGAGGACTTAGGCCAGGGAGGCAGCTTCTCAGATGGCTCTGAGGGACTGCTCCAAAGAACTAAGGAATGAGTGACGGCGTATAGGAGCTTTTGGAACAAACAATCAACATCAGCAAACATGGACCATCAAGAGATTATATCAATTAAAGAAAACCAGACATCTCAAATTAATGAATTTAGTGCTTTTCTGTGAGTGAGAAGATGCAAAAGTCTGGGCTCACTGAAATCATTCCTTTAATTAGTACCTTAACAATATAGGGCTAGTATCTTATCTTTTCTCCATATGAATCCTCTCAAGTGACACAGTTGGGGGTGGCTGCTGACGGCTTGATGGTGGCATTGTCCTTTGTTTACTAATATGACAGGCAGCATTTTTTGTCAACATTTTATTTTTGTCCACAGCTTTATTAATACTGAGACCTGCTTAAACAGTAGAGCAGACAATGAACTACACCACAAACCGAGAAGTTTTCTCAGTATATTTGCCATATGAGTTACAGTATAAACTAATTCTCCAACTTCAGACACAAGAATGTATCCTAAAAATTCATGAAGTTCTATCTAAATTACTCACTCAGCAGAGAGTGTCTCAAGACAGGATGGGGCACCAACAACTGACCAGGGCTCTTTGTTTTTTGTGGACCTACTACTTCACCCTTAAATTAACACCTTCTCACAGTTTCTCCATTTCTATGGATGACATCATCCTCCATCTCTCTAAATATACCATAAACTGAGTAACTTGGCTATATGGCCTTGCAGTAGTGATGGGTCCACCTGAAGCCCTCCCCTTCACATGCCTTGTCCAAAACTGTGGTACCATGCAAATAAAACACCCCATGTGGTTTCACTGTCTTTGTTCTGGCTGCTTCATTTCTAGGTTACCCTACCCAGTTTACTAAATTAATCTTTCTAGAATTACCTCCAAACTTGTCAACTACTTACTCAAAAGCCTTGGGATTCTCCATTACCTATAAAATAATCATTTCCTTGTCATCTAAAGAACTCTACAATAATAAGTCTCATTTCTACCTTTCCAGTTTCGTTTCACATTACACTGAACGATATCATACATTCCAGCCAAAGTGTTCTATTTAATTTTCTGAACATGCACCACAGTGTCTCATCCTGAGGCCATTACTTTAGGCTAGAATGACTTTCTTAAGCTAAGGTCAAACTATTTAACTTCAGCTGATCATTCAAGACCCACCTCAAATGAATCTGCTGCTTTGCTGATTTTTGTTTTGTAACCACCACCACACCCAGATCTTAACCTCCTTTAAATACGTCATAGGAAATTACTTTGAACATGGTCATTATTTTATGTAATACACAGACATATATGTGCATGCACAGACACCCCTGCATCTCTCTTCTAGATTCAATTACTCATCTCTACACCCCTCATAGTGTGGGGTCTTAAACATAAGTACCAGTAAGTGCTGCCTGAAATAAATTAAAGTAACCTAAAGCACCTTCTGTAAAATGCTGAAAAGATGCCGCAGTGTATTCATACCAAAATGCATAGGAGTGAACACTACAGAGCTTATCTACAGTAATAAAACTGCCTGACTTCATTAATGCAAGGTCAGAAATACAAGCCAGCTTGGTACAATAAGTACTTTCACATCACCCTCACTCCTACCCCACCATACACCTAGGGACACTTTTTTTTTTACCAAGTCACAGATGGCATAAGAGAGAAAATGGAAGAACAGCTGGTAGTTCCACAAAGGTACCTTGGGCTTTCTCAGAAGCTCAGTTCAAACTGTCCCCATAGTCAGAACAAAGCAGTGAAAGAAGCAAAACTGACTGGCAATAAAGTACTTTATTTCACTTGAATTGCCTGAATAATAGCTTCTACCCTCTGTTTAGCTTTAATGTAGGTGACCTGGCATGTACAATTGCAGTGTGTGGGCTTCATCAGTAATAGCAACAAAGGCATCCTCTGAGAAAGCTGCCAGCAGTATATGCCTTTAGGTGTCGCTGGTCAGTCTGAGCATCGGTAGGCAGGAGAAAAATAGAGAAATAAAAGGAAGAAGGGGGAGTCAGGATGATGAGAGAAGGCAAGCCAGTGGTAGAACAGAGCATCCAGTCCCACTCTTCTGCCAAACAGTCTTATTTGTAAAATGACTGACAAACTCCTTCAAAGATTTAGCTGATATTCTATTTGAATACACCGTTTAATTTACATCTCAAGCAGAAGGAAGACTATGAGAAACCCAAATGGAAAATGCTTTTCATATTTATGTAGCATATTTACCAGAAAGAGAGATTTTTGTTCCAGGTTTGAGATTGGATGAATAATTCCCTAAGTATATATAACTCTAGATTCAATATACAAACTGAGTTTTCTCTTCTTGGAAGCCTCTCTGGGCTGGAGCTTCATTCTTCAAAATGTCACCTCCTAATTGAAACTTTCACCCAACCCTCCCAGGAAAATGTATGTATTTATAGAATAACCATTAAGTGCTTACTATGTGCCAGGCAATACTTTAAACCCTGAGGATACCATTGTCACATAAGATGCATTGTCTTCAGATCTCATGGAGCTTATATTTTAATAGAGGGAGAAGGAAATAGTGGTGTGGCGCAGGGAGGAGAGGGATGAATAAACATAAATAAACCAGATAACTTTAAGTATGTTAAGTGGTATGGCAAAGATAAAAGAGTGTAATAGAGGACTGTCAGGTTTGGGGAGTATTGAAATTGAGGTCACTGGGGAAAAGTTCTCTGAGAAGGGGATATTTGAGTTGTGACCTGAAAAAAAAAAAAAAAATAGATGAGAGAGCAAGGGAGAGAGTGAATAAAACTGGGCAAAAAATATCAACCCAGAGCATTCCAAGGAAATGATCCAGAGCATTTCTGGCAGAGAGGCCCTCAGAAGGAAATTAGAATAAGTTTGTTATATTTGGCATGTGCAAATAAAACCAATGCCAATGTGGCTGGAACACAGTGAATAGCGTTGTTTGTTATTGTTTGGTCATTAAGTTGTGTCCGACTCTTTTAAAACCCCATGGACTGGAGCCCACCAGTCTCCTGTGTCCATGGGATTTCCCAGGCAAGAATACTAGAGAGGGTAGCCATTTCCTTCTCCAGGGGATCTTCCCAACCCAGGGATCGAACCCACATCTCCTGCATCAGCAGGCTGATTCTTAATCACTGAACCACCTGGGAAGCCCAGTGAATAAAGCAGAAAATACTAATGCAGAAAGTGTGACTAATAGGCAGAGGTCAGATATAACAGGCCCTAGAAAGGAAAGTGAATTTGATTCTAAGTTCAGTTACGGAAAGCCTTTTGAGGATTTTGGGGGCTCCCCTGGTGGCTCAGAGGTTAAAGTGTCTGCCTCCAATGCGGGAGACCCGGGTTTGATCCCTGGGTTGGGAAGATCCCCTGGAGAAGGAAATGGCAACCCACTCCAGTACTCTTGCCTGGAGTATCCCATGGACGGAGGAGCCTGGTGGGCTACAGTCCACGGGGCCGCAAAGAGTTGGACACGACTGAGCGACTTCACCTTCACCTTTTGAGGATTTTAAATAGAGGACTGACAGGATGTAATTTGCATTTTAAAGGATAAATCCAACATCTGTGGGGAGACTGGACAGTGAAGAGCCAGCGAAGAATGAAAGTTTGGATGCCAGCTCTCTCAGGTGAGAGCTATCATTGGCCTGCATCAGAACAGAAGCAGTGCTGCCTCCACAATGCTCCTCAGTGCCCTGAATGAATCTCCACCACAGGGTTATCACACTGAATACTTCTGAATGGGTGTTACCTACATTAGACAATAGCATCATATTTACATTCCTAGCCCCCGTCATACAATGCATGGCTGACTCTCAGTAAATGTCTATGGCATGAATTACAATACTGAGGTCTCCTGTGTTGCTGAGAGCTAGCATTGATATAAAAGAAGTCAAAAGCCAAAGATTCCATCTGGGTCCATGACTCATAGTTCTTCACCTTGCATAGATTATTTGATCCCCAGACTCCCCAAGCCTCGGTTTCCTCATCTGTCAAAGTGTATGACACAATTTAATTAATTTCATGGTTTTGTTAACAGTAAAATAGATAATGGATGAATAGGGCATTGTATGAATAGAATTACATTTCAAAGTCCCATTGAAATTTAAGTCTTTATTGTTAGTTCCTCTCTTCTTTTTTTAAACACTTGCCATTTTTATGAGAGAAAAATCTTGCCTCCAAATCACAACTCACTAGAATTAGCTTTCAAAATCTTAGCAGATCTACTGAAAATTTGGAAATTCAGAATAACCATTTGATCCTCTCAGCTTTCCGGTTGTGGTAGATAGTGTAAGAAAGTCCAGGTAATTCCTACCTCCTTCTAAGTTCCCCAATTATTTCCTTAGCCCCTGCATAATAGTGGGCTCTACTAGTAAAAATCAAAAGCAAATGCAAGGAAAGTACAGTGTAGAGAAAATAGCACTGCACTTACAGGCAGGAGGCCTGGAATCTTCCGCTTGGTTTTGCTACCTTCCAGTATAGTTTGCAGCATGATTTTAGATGTATCATTTATCATGTCTTGATTTTAAACTTTCCATCATTTTTGAGAAGACTACAAGAAGGGTGTTTAGTTTTCCAACTACGGTTCTCTAATACCAACTGAACACCCAACAATTCAGTTCAATGCAGATACTAAATACCTGAAGTTAGTGCTGACCCCACAGGATAAGCATTAACCCCACAGATTAAGGCAGTCCCATTAGATCACCTCCACTTCAATAGCAGTCAGAAATGGAGTCCCCAAGTTACCTTCACTTCAGCTCAGTTCAGTTCAGTGGCTCAGTCATGTCCGACTCTTTGTGATCCCATGGCCGGCAGCACACCAGACTTCCTTCTCCGTCACCAACTCCCGGAGCTTAGTCAAACTCATGTCCATTGAGTCGGTGATGCCATCCAACTACCTCATCCTCTGTCATCCCCTTCTCCTCCCACCTTTAATCATTCCCAGCATCAGGGTCTTTTCAAATGAATCAGTTTCTCCCATCAGGTGGCCAAAGTATTGGAGTTTCAGCTTCAGTATCAGCCCTTCCAGTGAATATTCAGAACTGATCTCCTTTAGGATGGACTGGTTGGATCTCCTTGTAGTCCAAGGGACTCTCAAGAGTCTTCTCCAACATCACAGTTCAAAAGCATCAATTCTTCTGCATTCAGCTTTTTTTATAGTCCAACTCTCAGATTCATACATGACTACTGGAAAAACCGTAGCTTTGACTAGATGGACCTGCTAACGTCTCTGCTTTTTAATACTCTGTCTAGGTTGGTCATAACTTTTCTTCCAAGGAGCAAATATCTTTTAATTTCCTGGCTGCAGTCACCATCTGAAGTGATTTTGGAGCCCCCCAAAATAAAGTCTGTCACTGTTTCCTCTGTTTCCCCATCTATTTGCATGAAGTGATGGGACCGGATGCCATGATCTTAGTTTTCTGAATGTTGAGTTTTAAGCCAACTTTTTCACTCTCCTCTTTTACTTTCATCAAGAGTCTCTTTATTTCATCTTCGCTCTCTGCCATAAGGGTGGTATCAGTTGCATATCTGAGGTTGTTGATATTTCTCCTGGCAATCTTGATTCCAGCTTGTGCTTTATCCAGTCCAGTATTTCTCATGATGTACTCTGCATATAAGTTAAATAAGCAGGGTGCCAATAAATAGCCTTGATGTACTCCTTTCCCAGGCTTCCCAAAATGCACCCATCAGTTGCAAAAATTTGCTAGAATGATTCACAAAACTTGGGAAAGTACTATACTTGAAGTATTATTATAAAGGCTACAGATTCCCTGGTGGCTCAGCTGGTAAAAAATCCACCTTCAATGCAGGAGACCTGGGTCCGATCCTTGGGTTGGGAAGATCCTCTGGAGGAGGGCATGGCAACCCACTCCAGTATTCTGGCCTGAAGAATTCCATGGACTGTATAGTCCATGGGGTCAGAAAGAGGTGGATATGACTGAGCGACTTTCACTATAACCACACTGCAACTTCAGGAACAGCCAAATGGAAGAAATGCACAGGACAAAGTATTGGAGGAGTAGGAGTATGCAGAGCTTGCAAGCCCTCCCAGCACATCAATGTGTTCTTCTAGAAGTCCACTTAGCCTTGTTTCATAGTTTCTATCAAAGTTTCATTAAAAACACAGCAAGACATGACCAATTAAATCGTTGACCGCAGGTGATTCAACTCAATCTTCAGCTCTTCCCTCCTCCAGCAGGTTGACGGGTGAGGCTAAAACTTCTAAGCCTCTAATCAGGTGGACTGCTTTCCTAATGGGGACAAGTCCCACTCTAAAGCTATATAGGTTTCCCTCAAAGTGTCACCTCATTATAAGAAACTCAGGTGTATGGCTCCTTATGAAAAATAAGACATTCTTTTTACTCAGAATTCCTGGGGTTTAGGGCTCTGTGCCAGAACCAAGGTCCAAATATATATATTTTTTTCATTACATCACAAAGCATACTTCACTAGATTATTTCTAAGTCCTTTTCCAGTTCTAAACTTTTTTGTTTTTTACTGTTCTCTTTATACCAGTTTCTGAAGGCAAGTTCTGTGCTAATGGCCACAAAACCATATGAATATAGATGTATGTGGACTATATTAATTTTACCACAAAAGTAGAATGAAAATGGTTAATTCTGCATTACTTACAACAAAAAGAAAAGATTCTCAATACTAATGAAATTTCCCAAGACTAGGTAGAAAGAGAAATAGAACAAAAACAACAATTTAGGGGGTGAGGGAAGAAAGCATGTTAATGCAATAAGTCCCATGAATTCTAACTTTTTTGTAGATTTAATTGTATTTTAAACTACAAATAATAGCAAATGTTTTTCCCACAGAAAACGCAAATAAAAATATACATTTTCTGGGAGGACTCCTTGAAATGTATTTAAGATAATCAAATTAAGCAATCAAATATATACACATTCAGGAACAAAAAAAATTTACAAATATTGGTATACTATTCACAACAATTTAATTAGTCATCAAAACATAAATTTCCAAAGCACCACATTAATCTAGGGTTTTTATAAATCTAATAGAATGTTAGTCAAATTCCTAATTATAAAAAGGAAAACAAAAAAAGAAGAAACTGGCTTTAGGCTTGATGAATCAGACAGAGTGAGAACTTTCCATTCTCATGTTTTTGCCACACTACTGTGTTTGTGGGAATTTCAAGTAGAGATTTGTCACTGCGGGGATAAAGGCAACTAAAGTAACGATTTCACTCTCTGCACTGAGAGCAAAGTAGATGTTATATTTTCTCCAGATCATTTTCTGTACATTCTTTCATGGCCAATAACAAGTGATCATAAAGTCACTGACAAACACTTTGTTACTGGCAAGTAATCACAAGACAGAGTTTGACAACTAAACATGAAATTATTCCAAACTGTACCAAAGGCATCTTAAATGTCAGTCAGTAAAGGAAAGTCACATTTATAGCACCACCTTGTGAAAACGTAAAGAACTGACTTGCCAAAGTAGTAAGCAAAAGGCAAACTTCGCTAAGCTCCTTAAAGGAAACTGCTTTAAAAATTAACTTATTTTTCATTGTCTTTTTGTTCTTTTGCAATATATATGTATGCTAATAGGCAACTCAATTTGGAAAGTTTTTTTACTCATTTTCCGTATTTTCCTGTAAGCATAATTAAATCATCTTGATATTAATTACTGGAAACACATGGACTAAAACTCTATGTGCTGTCCTTAAGCAAATATGAGTTTATATTTAGTGAAGCCAAACGTTCATCATCTTCCTTTCCTGTCTCTCAGTGTTCTCTTCGCTTTTTTCCCTCCCTTTCTCCTTCCCTTCTTTTTTCCCTTCTTCTAACCTCATCTCTTGTCCCTCCATAGGCATAAGGACATTCAATTTTTAAATGAATGGAAAAAATAGAGGTCAGGGAATTCATTTATAATAGTTTTACATCATAGGGCATAAATCAGAGCAGCATAAATTGTATGTCTATTATCTAGTATTCCAATTGATACTTGTTCTACAAATTAAAAGTATAAAATTTATGGATGTTATTTGACATTGGTTTTCTGAATTTCAGGAAGAAGACTCATTAATGCTTTACTTATTAAATTTTGTAAAATGTCATTTATTTTTCTAATTATTTGCAATGTGTACAATTACCTAGTTCAGTGGTTTTCCGATATTAGCATGGATAAGAAACATTTAGAGTATTTGATATTTTTTACCAACCAGATATCTATCCCTATTCCCAGGCATTGATTCCAGGGAACTGAAGTCGGGACCCTATGCCTTGCTTTTTCACCAGCACACAGTAATTCTAAGGTGACTGATCTATGGGCCACTCTGTAATGAACACTTCAATGACTCTATAACATTTCATTTTACCACTTGAATCTGTTGATTCTCTTTATTCCCATTTAATCAATTTATTTTCCTCTTCTATCATATTTTTCCATGGACTATCTTGGCCCTAGATTTGCTGTTCTTCTATTCTTGTATTTCTCAATCTTTTGAATTCCTCAGTATAAAATGGATTTATTATCAAGTGTCTGACTTGGGATAAGAGGACACTCTGTTAATTTCCAGAACAAAGGAAATACTTAAAGGTTCAACAATTAACAATATCCAGACAAGATTTTGAGTTCTTGAGGAACTGTTTGTCCTTTTCAATGCAGGGTTCCCTAGACCTAGCACAACACCTATCACTAATAGACAGTCAATAAATAGTTACTAAATAATGACCAAATGAATAAATACACATTGGAAAAAATTTAGCTTGAAATAACTACTACAAAAGTACTCAGTTACTGACACTGACCCTTAAAATGATCTACACTAACTTCCTCATTTTACAGATACACAGAGGTACACAGAGTCCCTCCTGGGGCACTTGCCTTGAGCAAGCCACTTATAGAAACACAAGCCAAGTCTTCTGACTCCTAGTACATGCCCCCGACCCCCATTACTATAGCAGATTATCCAATTGTTTTCTTACTAAATAACCTTATGACAATTTAGTCACTGTTTTTAAATAATGTTCAAATTCTTTTTTTTCCCTTTATTTCTTTATTATCCTTTATTGTTCAGTTTTAACCTGACTGCTTAGAATTTCTTAGGACTGCTATCTCTCCACTCCTGTTCTCTGACCTTCAACCTCCAAAATCGTATTATCTTCAACTTCAAAATTTGCCTGAATAAAATCCTTAACCAGAAAAGAAGAGGTACAGCTATACTCTAAGCACAACTCTACTCACTACAATCATTTTAACTTTTCTAACTGAAATTCCTATAGTCAGGCATTTATAGAGTATGCTCAGTAACTGTGTTTTCATCACATTCAAGGTAGATCATTAGTCTCCTTAGTTTGTGGAATAATTGGGCAGAGGGAAACAAATGTGTCGACACACACACGTGATGTACGTACACATTGTTTATACATTATAAATGTGTGCAAATACACATATAAATAATGAAAAGGAAGCCATTTGGGATGCT
Organism: Oryx dammah; assembly: GCF_014754425.2. Taxonomy (NCBI): domain Eukaryota; kingdom Metazoa; phylum Chordata; class Mammalia; order Artiodactyla; family Bovidae; genus Oryx; species Oryx dammah. Next base: position 80,812,556 of record NW_024070186.1, on the reverse strand, counting down.
AGAGAGCGCTTCATAGAAGCTATTGTGTAACATGATTCTGAGCTTTGGTTCTGCCACTAGTGTTTGCAACATTTCCTTCCTTCTCTCAACCCTGTCCCCATTTTCCAAATCAGAGATTTGAATTTAGTGGTCTAGGGAGGCCTAAGATTCCCTCCAGAAGCCGTGTCTTAGGAATCTTAAGGTTACAGAATGGGCAAATTGCTCACAGTCTAAATGATCTAACTTGCACAGTCTTAAAGTTAGACCACGAGTTGTATATAAGAAAAGATTAGACCATAATTCTACCGTCAGCCCATTTCTAGTCCACACTGACAGTTCTCAACCTAGTGAAGGAAAGTTGGAACTTAAGCAGTTGTTTCTGTCATTAGCCCATCGTGCTGTGCTGTGCTTAGTTGCTCAGTTGTGTCCAACTCTTTGCAACCCCATAGACTGTAGCTCACCAAGCTCCTCTGTCCATGGGGATTCTCCAGGCAAGAATACTGGAGTGGGTTGCCATGCCCTGAGTTGGAATCTTCCCAACTCAGGGATTGAACCCAGGTCTCCCACATTATCAGAGAAGGCAATGGCCCCCACTCTAGTACTCTTGCCTGGAAAATCCCATGGACAGAGGAGCCTGGTAAGCTGCAGTCCATGGGGTCGCTAAGAGTCAGACACGACTGAGCGACTTCAGTTTCACTTTTCACTTTCATGCATTGGAGAAGGAAATGGCAACCCACTCCTGTGTTCTTGCCTGGAGAATCCCAGGGATGGGGGAGCCTGATGGGCTGCTGTCTATGGGGTCACACAGAGTTGGCCACCACTGGAGAGACTTAGCAGCAGCAGCAGCAGCTCCCACATTATAGATGGATTCTTTACCAGCTGAGCTACCAGGGAAGCCCATTAGCCCATTGAGTGAGTGAGTGAGTGAAGTCGCTCAGTCGTGTCTGACTCTTTGCGACCCTGTGGACTGTAGCCCGCCAGGCTCCTCTGTCCATGGGATTCTCCAGGCAAGAATACTGGAGTGGGTTGCCATTTCCTTCTCCAGGGGATCTTCCCAACCCAGGGATCGAACCTAGGTCTCCTGCATTGCAGGCAGATGCTTTATCCTCTGAGCCACCAGGGAAGCCCCATTAGCTATTAGTAAATCTATCCCACCCACTCCCCACAGTCTTCATTCTCAGACTGTGTTAAGACATCACTGAGGGTTGTTTGTATGTCTCCAAAGCGCATCAAGTTCACAGATATTAGTCTCCTCTCCTGGCTTCATCGTAGGCACCACTCTCACTTTATTTTTTACAGAAAGATCCATTCTTTCACTTTCAAGAACCCAAATAGGAACCTTTTACAAAAGTTTATTCTTTAACCTGAGAATTGAACTTCACAAGGTTCATGAGATGGTTAAAAAAACAAAATCAGAAGCAGCTGGATAAAGAATTCTCTCTCTGCTACTTACAATCTCTAAGACCTTGAACAAGCTCCATAATTGTGTCGCGCCTCTATAAATGAGGATTATAACACCCACCTCACAAAATCAGTGTTGTCATCAAAGATGATGATGTTCAAAGAATCAATCTCAGAGCATAGCCCATCACAAGTGATGAAAAACAGTTACAATACCCAAAAGGCCCTTCCCATGCCTCACATTTCAGAGAGACGTGTGAGAGAAAAGTCCCATTTTACATGATTTGAAGTCTGTAAAAACGTAATGTTATTTTCATTCTCTGAGAAAGTTCAGTGCTGTGCAAAGAACACAGAAAGCTGCCCACATACATCCTGCCACTGTCATTTAGGAAGAAGTTTTAATTTCACAAAATTAAATGCAGCTGTACCTGTTTTCTACCTGATTTCTGACTTGATATGTGGCTAAATCAGTTGATCTCCCTGGGTGTTCAGGACCCCATCCATGCAGGACAAGGATGGAGCTAGACGACCTCTAATCGTCCTTCCTGTTCAGGGACTGCAGCGGTGCAGCCAGCTGGAGGCTCTGTCACTTAAGCCGCTGGCCGAGTGCCAGAACGGCTCCCTGGCTTCCTCCTCCCGCGGGAAGGGCTTCCCTGGGCGACCCAGGAGGCTGCCGGCTGGAGCGGGGGCGGCTCTCCCGCGCAGCTCCGGAGAGGCGAGAGGCGGCAAGGCGAGAGCTGTCTACCCACCATTAATAATGCGGTCTTTTTCAGCAATAAATTCCCTCCAAAATTAATGAAACAGCCCTTTTAAATTCTCATGTCACTGCCTCATCTAGCAGGAGCTGGGCTAGGCCTCCTGCTCTCTAAATAAATATAAAAGCCGTATAAATTGTCTGGAAGCCATATCTAGCTTGCCCGGCACAATCTAATCTTCTCAACCGCCTACAGAAACAAGGAGAAGGATGGAAACCCAGGATCGATGCTTGCTCTCCGTTGCAGAAGGCACAGCACTCCATCACCCACCTGGAGCAGAGCAGGGCTCTGCTGGCGTCTGTGGCCCTGGTCACTCACTTTGCAGTAGTCTGCATGTGACCTGGTCCTAGAGGATACTATTAAGGAATATTAAGGCAGAGGAAGAACCCCTTCCTTTTACCGGTGAAGACGCCAAAGCCCAGAGGAAAAAACAAAGGACCACAATCTACCCTCTAGTGCCTTAGTGTTCTAAATCCCAGCTTCTCAGGTTTTAATGTGCATGCAGTAGTTGGGGGTGGGTGGAGGTTGGGTTGTGCATTTCTGTAAAGTCCCCAAGTGCTGCTTCTGCTGCTACTGGTGGAACTGCATGCTTCTGCAGGAGCACAGGTGGGGCAAACCACAAGCTCCAGTAGGGCAGAGCCAGATTTGTTTGTTTTTACTGTTTCCAGCAACTGACACAATGTCAATTAATTGGTGCATTAAAAAGGCAGCATTTTATGATTAGAAATTTGTACTCTGGAGTCATCCTACCTAGGCTCACATCCCAGTAGAACCACTAACAAGTTCTGTGCCTTGGGCAAATTATTTAACTTCTCTATACCCCAGTTTTATCAACTGTAAAATTGTATTACTAAAAATATGTGTCTTATAGAATTGTTTAGATGAGAGGGAAATGAGCTAATATATATAGAACAGTATCTGGAGAGTGGTATAACACAAAATGTGACTTGATTCAGGTCACATTTAGAAGATCTTAGAAGATCTGGGCTATCACTCGTATCTCGGACATTATAGTTCAGTGTTAGAAAGCAGTATCTGGCAGAAGAACATTCTATTTATTTAGTTACAAAACATGACATATCCACCTAACAAACCTGTAGAGTTATGAAATGTGAATGCAAATCACATGAAAAGATATTCTCTGGCCAAAGGTGGCAAATAACTGAACACAAACATTTAAGCCAACCAGCAACTCAAACACGTATGACTTAGTAATATGAAGGAGTCCAAGCCTTTTGGTGACACATATCTGAGTTCAAAACCTGATCATCCACATTCAAACAGTGGAAAGGTAAGCCAGACATTTGCTCAAAATGACAATTGGGACAGGGATAAAATGGAGAAATATTTATCTAGCTTAGAGGGTTGACATGCAGAATAAATGAGATAATGTTCATATGGCATGTAATGCTGCCATGTACATAACAAAAACTCAAAAAATAATAGCTTGTAATGGTAATAGTAGTAAAGCCATAAAACATTCACAACAGGTGCAGACTGAAAAAAGCAACTAATTGTTTTCCAACTGGTGTCCCTAAAGGCAAGGCCCCTTAAGTCTCACAAAGAAAATGTGGACTGGAAGAATGTTCAGGCTTTCTCCAGCTTTGATAGATACAATGAATAGTTTGACTCCAACATACTAGAAACTAGTAGCTTGGAGCCTGGACTGGAGGTTGTGTCAGGCTGTCTAGTGAGGGACACGAATAGGGCCTGTGTAGACCTGAAACGTCTGCATGCAACCAGACACTCGAGAGAAATGGTGGATTGTCATATGACCTTGAGTTCTAAAAGGAGAATGATGAATCTTAGGATTTAATATTTAAGCCACAGTGTCCTGAATGATAGTATACTCCAACTGACTTCATGTGGGGAAACTGAGAAATGGTTTTTCTCTCTGAGAAAACATTAGGTATGTATGGATCAGTAACCTGAGTCATCAGTATAATCAAAAGCCCTTACGTCCACTGTCAAACAGTAACTCCATTAGTACATGCTTGAAAGTTCAAAAAAACATATGTTAGGGAGAATTTCTGGAATCAATCAACTCTCATATATACATATAAAGTGCTTAGAAGTTGTCAACAACAATAAAAACTGGACATACTAAAACCCATGACTTTTCTTGAATTTACCAGTTAACAGAGATTACAGGGAAACCTGCCACACCCAAAATCTGGAGAAACAGGCAAATCCAGAGAATTACAGCAACCAAAATCTACTTAATTGAAGCCAAAATCATCAGACCCTAAGCTGGTAGGAACATTTAAATGATTTTCTTGATGAATTACTGGCAACTGACTGTGGTCTAACATAAGAGTGAGGAAATTGTAGGGACTGTAGTCTTAGGGGGGGGGGTCCACATTTTTATGGGCTTTCCCTCCAGAAACCCCAACTGTGAGAATCCCAGAAAAATCTCATCATGGGTTCTGGCAGGGGGATGTGAGGAAGCACCATAATGCACTCCCCCCACAGTTTTCTCCATAGCAAAGGCCTATGCTCCAGGAAAAAACATATTGCCTGAACACAATTTTGATACCACCTCCTAGCTAGGGAAATGGAATTCCTCTTTAGTCCCTTCCAGAAATCTTGTCTAACCTAAGGGAAAAAGAAATCAGTCAGTCGGGACAGTGCTTCAAGGAAATAATTGGAAACTGTAACCAGGAAAGGAAATGGAGTCAGGGGAAGAAAAAAAATGTGATTGAAAAAATTACTTTAGGTCCCAGTCAGGTACCTGGCTCTACTGAAAAACAGTCTAAATTGGACTTTTATAGAATACTTACCCTCCCCACTCCCATACCTTACCACCACACCAACATGGCTGTAGTATAACAACCATGGATTAGAGCAGAAAGGTCTATGAATGGACTCCCTTTGAGAAGTACATGGGGAAGCCAGGAAGTGAGGAGAGGAGGGAGACAAATACAAGGATATGACAGACTGGTACAAAGTTTCTGTGAAGAGACAAAGACCCAGGATACTCAACACAATATTGAAGAACAAAGTTGTAGAACTGACAGTAACCAACTTTAACACTTACTATAAAGCTGCAGTAATAAAAACAGTACTGGTAAGAGAATGGACAAACAGATCAAGGGAATAGAAGAAAGAGCCCAGAAAAAGACCTACATAAATATAGTCAACTGATCTTTGACAAAGGAACAAAGGCAATGCAAGGAGCAAAGATAGTCTCTTCAACAGTGATGAAACAATTGGACATCCACAAGCAAAAGTAAATCTAGACACAGACCTTACATCCTTCACAAAAATTAACTGAAAGTGGGTCACAGACATAAATGTAAAACAAAAAACTAAAATAACATAGGAGAAAACTTAGATAATTTGGTAATGACAATGACTTTTTTAAAGATTTTTTTAAATGTCCTACCACTGTTAAGATTTAAGTGGCATGCTTTATTTTTTAAAAAAATTTTGACCATGCCATGGAACATGTGGGATCTTAGTTTCCTAACCAGGGATCAAACCCATACCCTGTGCAGTGGAAGTACAGAGTCCTAACCACTAGACCACCAGGGAAGCCCTGACAATGACTTCTGACATACAACACCAAAGGCACTATCCAAGGGAAAAAAGAAAAAAACACGATAAGCTGGACCTCATTAAAATTAAAACTTCTGCTCTGTGAAAGACAGTGCCAAGTAACTGAGAAGACAAACCAGAGACTGAGGAAAATATTTGTAAAAGATAATTCTGATAAAGGACTTAAATAAAAAATATACAGAAAACTCTCAAAACTCAACAACACAACAAAAAATTTTGATGGGCAAAATTTTGATCAGATCCCTCACCAAAGAGATACACGAGGCAAACAAGCATATGAAGACCTACATAGATAACTGTCCTCAGGGAAATGCAAATTAAAACAACAAAGAAAAACCACTGCAATCTTATTAAAATAAGTAATATCTTTAAAAAATGACAATTCCAATTGCTGGTACAGATGCAAAGGAACAGAAACTCTTATTTATTCCTCAGAGGAATGGAAAATGGTACAGCCATTTTGTAAAATAATTTGGCAGTTTCTTACAAAGCTAAATATAGTCTTAACATATTATTCAGCAGTTTCACATTTAAGCCTTAACCCAACTGATTTATAAACTTATGCCAACACAAAGATCTGTATGCAAATATTTATAATAGCTTTATTTATAATCATCAAGATAGATTTTAAAAGGTGAATTTGTAATCAAGCTGTGGTACATTCATACAATGGAATACTATTTAGTGATAAGAAGAAATAAACATAAGATGAATTTTAAACCCATGTTTCTAAGTGTGAGAAGCCAGTCTGAAAAACCTACATCCTGCATGATTCTAATCAGATGACACTGAAAAAAGCAAAATTATGGAGATGGTAAAAAGATTAGTGGTTGACAGGTGTTTGGAGAGTTGAGAGGCAAAGAAGAGTAAATAAGTGAAGGAATTTTTTAAGATGGTAAGGAAAATATTCTGTACTATACTGTAATGGTGTTTACATGGCATTATACATTTGTCAAAATTCATAGAAATTTACAATACAAAGAGTGGGCCTTCATGTATGAAACTTAAGAGAAATCGTTTATGAGGCTGGGGAATCCCAGGACAGAGTGCAGACTGTGACTCAAATCCAACTGTACCACAAGTTTATAAAGTAACTTCACTGAAGGGGATGGAAGGAAATGTGCTGAGCTAAGTAATTGTGGAAATGAGTAGAATCTGTAAGACTGGCAATACAGAAGCCAAAAGGAACTCTACAGAACACTGTACTGTACTTCAAAGTCATTTCCCTCGCGGACTGATTAAGGAATGTTGAAATCACTGTGCATATATACTGCAATTTAAACATCAGATAAACAGATGACAGAGAGTAGGAGACGAGTGTCTCACTGTCATAATGGGAAGTTTTAGATAACCAAGATCAGGAGACTAGAATGGACCACGTGATAACAGATTAGAGTTGGAGACAGAGTGTGAGCACATATCTGGGTCAGTTTTGACAGAGATGATTATTATCAATAAGTGAATATACCCAGCATAAACTAGATATTTTTCCCTGCTCTGTCAGGTGATAATGAGTAGTAACAGTGAGCACAACTAGCACCAGATCTTGGTTTTAAATACCACATTTTAAATAGTTTCAGTTCAGTCGCTCAGTCATGCCCGACTCGTTGCAACCCCATGGACTGCAGCACACCAGGCCTCCCTGTCCATCACCAACTCCTGGAGCTTGCTCAAACTCATGTCCATTGAGTCGGTGATGCCATCAACCATCTTAAATTAAATTTAACCATTTAAATAAGTCAAATTATTTTAGATACTACTTAAATTGTAAATTTAAATTACTGTAAACAGTATTTTTAAAAGTCATTTTTCAATAAAAGATACCAGGGCTTCTTCAAGAAATGGGTAATTCTAGGGCTGTGAATGGAAATATACAAGATGAGCTTGTAGCATATGGTATTGCCAGAAAATAACAAAGTGCTCAAAATATACAATAATGGGAATATGTCAAATGCATACAGGAGCCAAATGAAGAACTCCCAATGGCTAATGCTGGAATAGGCTGAACACAAAATAAAGTTGAAATTTCACCCCTATGAGTCCACACTGATATAAATACTGAAAAAAAGAGAAAAAAAAGAAATGGTAGAGATTAAACAAAACCCCCCATGGGAGAGACTCCAAATAATTTATATAGATACTCAGCCTAAAAGAAAATAACCACACTCCATGAATGGGAATATCTTAGCCAAAAGGAACCTAAGAAGACATGACAAATATTTGCAGTATTTTATCTTGGATGAGATTGTTGGATCAGAAAAAGTGAACCAGGTAAAAAATTGAGTAAATCTGAATAAAATATAGGCTTTAGTTGATGATAAAATATCAATATTGGTTCATGAATTGTAACAGATGCACTATGTCAGATGTTAACAATAAGGAAAGTAGATGTGGGATGTATGGGAACTCTCTATCTTCACAATGTTTCTATAAATCTAAAACTTTTCCGTGGGTTTCTCTGGGGGCTCAGATGGTAAAGAATCTGCCTGCCTGTGGGAGACCTGGATTCAGTCCCTGTATTAGGAAGATCCCCTGGGGAAGGGAATGAGGGAATGGCTACCCACTGTAGTAAAACAAGAAGTTATCTAGACAAAAAAGTGAGTGTCTTTCAAATATCTGTGAAAACACAAATGCTTCCTGGGACTTATTCTTTTATCTGTTATCAGTCACTTACATATTAGTAAGTAGAGAGATGTGAGATCAAATTCTGGTCTGAAGTCTGCAGAAAAGAGAAGAAAGAGTTCAGTGACTCTTGAATGTAAAGAGGTAAAAAACAGGGTGTGTGGCGGTCATGATATGCTGGGGGGATGAGTATACATTCTAATTTTACATCCCTGTAACAGAAAAGTCAGTCAGATAACATAAGCTACAGGATGTTTTGGGAAAGAATAGAAAGAGCAGTTTGGTACTCTTCCTGTATTATTTAGGTCAAGTCATTTCCTAGCTTCAGCCTCAGTTTTTCCATGCACATAATCAGGGAATGGATTATAGCATTTAAAGAGTCATTCAACTGTATCTTTCTATAATGCCACAGTATTGTTCTATCATATGCTAAATGATAGGGGAAATTAGAAAGAGGCAGAAAGTTTAGTTAAATTCACCTTAACTCTTATGCCAATTTCATAACCAAGGGAAAAGGCCTATTGCATTTCTCATATCTCCTACTTAAAAAAGGAACCAAATGAAATTCAATTTCACATTTGATTTTTGGTAACAAAAAAAATTGATTTTTAAACAGAAAATTTGCATTTGATCAGAAAAAGGGAACATGTAGTTGGCTTATTCTTTTCGTTTGGTTACACTTCACAGAAACAGACCCATAAAGTATAATATCTGTATGTCACAGAAAGAAGAAAATTATTTATGTCATAAAAGAATAGAAGTATATATCTGTTTAAATAAATTAGCATTTAAAAGGACATTCTCCACTTCTTATATGGATTGCCACTTCATGAAATCTCTCAGATGTAACATTATGAAACTCAAGTCTCACTGCCAAGATTTCATACAAAGAGAGATCAAATCAAGAAAAAAAGCTAATGATTATAGGCTTGTTTTATTTACTGGAGAAATTGATGAAGGAATAAACAAACCAGCAAAAATAAAGAATTGTTTCAATCTAATTTGCAGTTGTTTTACACAGTAAAATTCCTACTCAAAATTTAATCTTAAAAGACAGAACCAATAGAAAAAGAGAATTCATTAATAGCAATTCAATCTTAAATTTTTATTACACTTTGCTGATAATACTGATACTTGGTGTGTGTACATTGAGAGTCAGTGTGATTGATGAGGGGAACGCTTTGCAACTTTGATTGTTACAGCCATACTAGATCTTGGAGAACGTCAATTCAACTGTCATATGTTCCAGTTGAGAAGCCTGATACTTGAGAGACATAAAATAACTAACCTAGAGTCACACAGTAAATTTATACCAGGGTCATTACAAAATCTCACATCATTAGAGTCTACTTTAGTGTTTCTTTACCCACATTAAAAGATATAGAACTAGGCAGGAATATTCAGGAATTTTGTGGGCCAGAGGTTAAACAATTGGCAACTTTAAATTGACAATGACGGGTGGATTTACATCACGGAAATGAACAAATATTAAAACTGTTGCCTTTTTTTTCTTTCCTTTTAGGGAGTTGGTTAAACAACACACTATTGGCCTTAGTCCTCAAGTTGCAATTAGATAATAGTGGGTTTCCTAAAAAATAAACTTGATACTAAAGACTATGAATGTTGATATCTTAAGGCCATTCTTAGCATTTCTAAGTGATGGTGTATTCTATCTATGTAGGAAAAGCTTAGAAATAGCATGCCATATTTGTAAAGAGTTACAGTTGAACATACATGAAATTTGTGTAACTGTGATTGATAGAGAATGTCAATCCACAGTACAGAGAATTGAGGATTTCAGTTTTGGTTGTGCTTCTCTTGTACTGATTTCTTACCAAATTAGAAATAGGTGTAACTATTTTGGGCTTCCCAGGTGGCACTGGTGGTAAAGAATCCACCTGCCAACGCAGGAGACATGAGACATGGGTTCAGTCCCTGGGTTGGGAAGATCCCCTGGAGGAGGGCATGGCAACCCACTTCAATATTCTTACCTGGAGATTTCCATGGACAGAAGAGCCTGGTTGGCTACAGTCCATGGTGTCACAAACAGTTGGACATGACTGAAGCAACTGAGCATGCACCTATAGTTATTTTATGAAAGCAGGGTTATTTTTATGGTGATGTTATCAAGATATGGTGATTAGTTAACTTGGCCAAAAAGTCAGTGAGTCTAACCTGGAGAGGAGCATGAGTGGCTCCTGGGAAGCACTGAAGAGCTAAGGGAAGAACAAAATATAGGGAACAGATTGCCAAGGATATATGAACCTGATCAAGGAAGAGAAAGGCTCACAGGCCAACTTAAGTCCTTTCTCTTCAATTTGTTGCTGTGACTTGGTAAAAAAAAAAATTGCTGACTCAATTCTCAGAGTTGGATGACCTAACTTCATTATAGAAACTATCATAGTTAATAAATATCATCGAGGCTTAACTAACTGAATGGACAGACATTCTTTGAAATCTGGGAAATGAAAAAGTGATGCATTTCATTTTTATAACAGAATTTGAGGCATTTATGAGACCTTCAAATGAAGAAGGCCAATCCACAGTCTGACATATGATTCTATAGCAGGGTTTTTCTATTTCAGCTCAATTGACTGCTTGGACTGGATCATTTTTTGTTGGGAGTTGAGGGGAAGAGGGGTTATCCTGTGCCTAGAAAGATGCTTTTCAGCAGCACCTGGCCTAAAGCCATTACATAGCAGTAACACACTCCTCCCCTGCTCATCAAAAATGTCTCTGCTGCTGCGGCTAAGTCACGTCAGTCGTGTTCGACTCTGTGCAACCCCATAGATGGCAGCCCACCAGGCTCCCCCGTCCCTGGGATTCTCCAGGCAAGAACACTGGAGTGGGTTGCCATTTCCTTCTCCAATGCATGAAAGTGAAAAGTGAAAGTGAAGTCACTCAGTCGTGTTCGACTCTAGCCATTGCCAATTTTCCCCTGGAGGAAACATCTGCTCCCAGTTGAGAACCATACATATATAGTGTGGAAATATAAAGTCTACAGTCAAGAAATAGATTTGGAAATCACCTTTGAGGTAATTGTTAAATCTTAAATAATGGTGGAAATTCTGCAGAAGCACGTTTAAGGTAAAAATAAATAAATAAGAAGCCAAAGTCACTGGAGACGTTAGAACCCTTTCTGTTGTAAATGATAGTTATCTAACTCGAATTAAAGAATAATGAAATTTATTGGACTTCTAGAAATAAATCTTGTTAACACTGATATTTAAGGAACCAGAATAATGTGCTCATGAAGGAAAAGAAAGAACAAGCAATGATGTAAAAAGAAACCCAGAAAAAATGGTAATAAATAACAAGGAGATTCATTATCTTCTCTACTCAACTCATACTGAGCCTCCCTGTTTTGACACTGAGTTCAGCTTTCCTGTTTTCACTGAAGTTATTACTATATCTTCACTCGTTACTATCATTCTTGTTTCTGATTCCTTTTCTTAGTGACTATGCCAAGCAAGCTTGTGATTAAGTGGGCTCTTTTCCGCAGTATCTGTTTCTGTTTTGTAAATTCTGTTCTTCTCCTTCCAGCTAGCTTTCTATTTCCTGAAGGATAAAAGCTTGTCATGCTGTAGTAGACATCCAGAGCCTCTGACAGGCTCAGTGTAGTTAGAAAGTCAGTAGATATTTCAGTATTAAAAGCTGATTGGTGCCATATATTGTTATTTTAGAATGAGTATTTTCCTCATGCACCACACTTTGTTCTAGGCACAACCAGAAAAAATAAAGATGCCACACAAACTGAGAGCAATACTAGGTTAACATCACTCTCCAATGGTGCTCCCTCTCTATACCACCTACCAACATGCTAATTACTACTTACCTCAAAGAGAGGTAAATTTGGCTTCATTTTCCTTCTAAAATTCAAACTTATTTTCCCACTAAAACATTCTAAGACACACCTATAGTTGTTTTCCTTGAACCCAATCTGTGTTTCTAACAAGAATATGGTATGCTATTTAGAAATAGTACTAAATGAAGAATAGAAAGACATTTCCATTCTTACATTACCACTAACTTTTACTATGAAATTTCATAAAAGTATTGCCCTTTCTGGTCATCAGTTTCCCACTCTGTAAGGTAGTTTGATAAACAATTTCTAGGTACTCTTCTAATTTTGACATAGGATTTAGTGATTTATATCAAGTAAGTCATTTTACTTGATGTTTGACTGCAGCATCTGTAAAGTCTTATGCACTGTAGAAGATAGCAATATACAATGTATATATTTCAATGATTGGAAAAAGTAATTTAGTAAAAGCATCAAATGAGTTTTCAGCTTTATAATAAGTCATGTCAGTTGACAACATTTCTTTTTTTGTGGCAAATGGATCTAGTTCATCTTGGCAATAAGATAGAGGTGGATAGACCTATGAATACTATTGCAACTAATTCTGCTTCCAGCTACTTCGAGAGAATGCTGAGGTTAGCAAGACAGTGAGGTGGGCAATAAATTGCTTTTTGTATAGATGGATATATTTTACTTTCTATCACAAGACTGCCTAATAAGTGAGTCCCTTGAGCACAAGTTGGCTTCTATGAATATTATTTAATCTTCTCATTTCATCACTTTAATTTAAATAATATCCCATATTTTACTTTATCTACAGATAGCCAAGCTTTATCATCACAATGCTGTGCTGAAAAATCACCACTTCCTATCTAATGGGGGCCAGTTTGATGAGTTTTTTTTTGCTGTGGGCAGGGATGCCTTGCACATATATTTTATGCATCCTGTCTAATGCTAATAATCATGCAAAATAAAAAGAGAATTTGTGACTCCCTTTGTTTTGTAGAGTTCCTGGAAGTTAAAGACTATGCACAACGACCACTGAGTTAAATGTGCCAGTTACTTGTGTTTTAAGCTATGTATATGAATTGCAAACATTCACATTTGCAAAATATAACCATCTGCAAACTACTTCCATGCATTTCCAAATACTGCACACATAATAACTGAAAAGAAAAATGATTAACTGGATGCTTCCACCCTAATATCTCCTATTGATAAATTTTGTTGTGGTTGGTACTTCCTTCCAGCCTTTGCTTGTGCAGACATAATTTACATTTGGCTTTTTTACATTGCATAATGTTACTCATTCTACCTCACAGTCATTGTAATGTAAAATGGCTGCTTAACATCCAATTTCTCATGCTCAGACTAAGCCAAATGGTACTTATTTGCCATTTCTTATACCCAGGCTATGATCTGGGGCCTCAGAACCTTTGCATGTACTATTCCCATGCCTTAAAAATGTAGGCGCATCTTCCACATGTTCACATTCTATATATACTTATAGGTTGAGTTCTAGGAATATGATTTCAGTAGAAGTTTCCATCTCCAGAGAGGATTCACTTCTCCTTTCTCTGAATTTCCAGTTAGTTTTCATTTGCTATCTTGGATTTTTCCCCTTTGAATCACAGATGTGACTAAGATGCATTATTTGGCTTAACTATGAGATCCTTGGGGAGAAAACTCATGTCTGACCTTTCATTGTGTCTTCTATAATAACCAATACATACTGGAGACAAATAAAAGTTGATGAAATAAGTGATATGTGGGCTGTACTTATTTTCTATGCTGTCCTATAAGATTACTGAAAATTTGGTAGCATAAAACAATTTTTTTAAAATTTTACTAGTATAGATTAGAAATATAATCCAGGTCTCACTGGGTTAAAATCAAGGTGTCAACGAAGCTATCTTCCTTTCTATAGGATTTTCTAGGTGAGGATATGTTTCCTTGCCTGTGCCTTTCTTCTGTAATTACAACTTCTTTTCACTCTGACTCAGCTGGAAAGGTGGTCTGATTTCAAGGACTCGTTGGATTAGATTCCATCTGAAAGTGAAAGTGAAAGTGGGTTTCCCTGGTGGCTCAGAAGGTAAAGCATCTGTCTACAATGCCGAAGACCTGGGTTCCACCCCTGGGTCGGATGGTGATCTTTCCCTGGTGACGACACACTCAGTCGTGTCCGACTCTTTGTGACCCCATGGACTGTAGCCTACCAGGCTCCTCCTACCATGGGATTCTCCAGGCAAGAGTACTGGAGTGGGTTGCCATTTCCTTCTCCAGGGGATCTTCCTGACCCAGGGATTGAACCCGGGTCTCCCGAATTCCTAGATAGTCCCAACTATCCCTATCTCAACATCTTTAATCATATCTGTAAAGTTACTTTTGCTAAGTAAGACAAAGATTCATAGGTTCCAGGGATTAATACCTTAGTATCTTTGGGGCATTATTATTCTGCACTACCACAGATGCTCATAGTAGAGTTAAAACAGAATGGAGCTGAGAAGTATTCAAAAGTGATTGGGAGTGTCCTCTCCTTAAACAGCTAAGAAAACATTCAAAACAGAAAAATTTCTTGTTCCAAACCCCAAATAGAGTAAATGAAAAATTAAGATCTTGACACACTGGCCAGTAATCTTCATATTTAATTCTACCTGTTCCCCATATCTCTGCTCCTTATTGGAAACAGAAAATATTTTACTTGATAAGATGTATAAGGCTCAAAGAAGATAAAGATATTTGCTCAAAATTACACAGATGGAAAGAGAAAGAACCAGGCTTGTGTTCTGCCTCTTTATGAATTCTACTCTAGTGCCTTCCCTTGCAGACCACTCTGGTCACCATCCCCAGGTAAGTCCAATAAACAAATAATGAAAAAAAATCCCATAATGACTTACTGTGACAAAAATCAATTTCCTTTTTATATTCTCAGCAATAACAAAGTTTGTTAATAAATCTAAGTTGTATAGACTCCCTTGGGGTTTGTAATTGGGGGAGAAATTGGGTTACCTCAGGAGAAAATTCCTCCCATGACTCTCGGAACAATAAGGTGATATATTCCTTTCTAAGAACTGTAAAGTATATCCTCTTTGAGTCCCCTTGAGAAAAATCAAAACCCTGAAGATACTTTAGCCTCAGGACAGGCCAAGACAAACAACTGTACTGTTTAAGGGAGTGAGGATTCTAACTGCTATCACTGCTCTTCTGAGCAAGGGATAGGAAGGCTTGTCTGAGCCCAAGTGTTTGGGAAGTGTGAAGCATTGAAAGGAAATGAATTTCTGAAATTATTCTACAGAATGAAAGTGAAGAGTCCTATAACCCATTAGAGTATACATATGACTTTCATATCTCTTCAGTTAATTCTTAGAATACCTTGTGAGGAACAGATTTTTCTTAGCCCCAGTTGGACATGGAACAACAGACTGGTTCTAAATAGGAAAAAAGGAGCACGTCAAGGCTGTTTATTGTCACCCTGCTTATTTAACTTATATGCAGAGTACATCATGAGAAACGCTGGGCTGGAAGAAGTACAAGCTGGAATCAAGATTGCCAGGAGAAATATCAACAACCTCAGATATGCAGATGACACCACCCTTATGGCAGAAAGTGAAGAGGAACTAAAAAGCCTCTTGATCAAAGTGAAAGAGGAGAGTGAAAAAGTTGGCTTAAAGCTCAACATTCAGAAAACGAAGATCATGGCATCCGGTCCCATCACTTCATGGGACGTAGATGGGGAAACAGTGGAAACAGTGTCAGACTTTATTTTGGGGGACTCTGAAATCACTGCAGATGGTGACTGCAGCCATGAAATTAAAAGGCGCTTATTCCATGGAAGGAAAGTTATGACCAACCTAGACAGCATATTCAAAAGCAGAGACATTACTTTGCCAACAAAGGTCTGTCTAGTCAAGGCTATGGTTTTTCCAGTGGTCATGCATTGATGTGAGAGTTGGACTGTAAAGAAGGCTGAGTGCCGAAGAATTGATGCTTTTGAACTGTGGTGTTGGAGAAGACTCTTGAGAGTCCCTTGGACTGCAAGGAGATCCAACCAGTCCATTCTAAAGGAGATCAGTCCTGGGATTTCTTCGGAAGGACTGATGCTAAAGCTGAAACTCCAGTACTTTGGCCACCTCATGCGAAGAGTTGTCTCATTGGAAAAGACCCTGATGCTGGGAGAGATCGGGGGCAGTAGGAGAAGAGGACGACAGAGGATGAGATGGCTGGATGGCATCACCGACTCGATGGACGTGAGTCTGAGTGAACTCCAGGAGTTGGTGATGGACAGGGAGGCCTGGCGTGCTGCGATTCATGGGGTCGCAAAGAGTCGGACATAACTGAGCGACTGAACTGAACTGACAATGAAAAATTAGACTCCGATTGCTGTAAATGGATTTGTCCAAGATTATCTCAAACATAGTTTCTCTGACCAACTTTTTTCCATGATGTCATGTTCCTATAGAGGAATGTCTTTATATAACTACAAATTAAAATGTTCACAACATTTATCAAGGGTCTAAATAAAAAGGAAAAATGAGTATTTTTCTTTACCTCCTCATTCCTAACTATGTTCTTAGGGACCTCTCACGTACAAACTGTTCATCTTCCCTATAAAGCCCACCATTTTTTCCCACTTCTAAACTAATTTTTCTTTGCTGGGAACTGTTGTATCTGTTGTTACAAACATCTCCAGTGAGTGCTGCCACTTCTCCCAGATATGGATTGCTTTTAAGCTCATTCTGGGTACCACCACCTTTCCTGTGTCCGCATCAGCTTATTCTTGATACCACCACATCCACTGCATATAGAGTATATGTTTCAACTAGATTCTGCCATGTTCCTATTATCCCCATGCTGTTATGCCTACCAAATCCCACAACTTTCATTAGACACTACTATTGTTTAGTCGCTAATTTGTGTCCAATTTTTGTGACCCAATGGACTGCAACCCATCAGCTTTCTCTGTCCATGAGATTTCCCAGGGAGGAATTCTGGAGTGGGTTGCCACTTACTTCTCCAGGGCATCTTCCTGATCCAGAAATCAAATATGCGTGTCCTTCATCTCCTGCTTTGGCAGGTGGATTCTTTAGCATGAGCTGCCAGAGAAGCCCATTAGACCCTATTACCAGTATAATTAAGTATCATTAAGGTCCTGGAGATTTCACTTTGGGGCCAATTCTATAAATATTTCTCTTATTACTATTGTATTTTATTCATTTACCAGCATGACAAATTATCAAAGTTATGATTTCCTGAACTCTGCCTTACAGAAATTAATAATTATCTTAAACATGTCCTCTTTTGGAGCCAGACACAAAGTCTATAGATGACCTCTTCACCCTAACAATTAAACAGACAGCCCTGAGGTACTCTCTCCTCTTTTATATTCTCTCCAAAAGACTCCTCAGCCTCCCAGAAAGATTTCGAAAAGGCTCATTTCATTACGGTCCAGGCATGAACTGATCTATAATACAGCATTACTTTGACCAATTAATGGATTGTAAGATAATCACAATGGTGTGATCAGTCACCTAGAGCCAGACATCTTGGAATGTGAAGTCAAGTGGGCCTTAGGAAGCATCACTACGAACAAAGCTAGTGGAGGTGATGGAATTCCAGTTGAGCTGTTTCAAATCCTGGAAGATGATGCTGTGAAAGTGCTGCACTCAATATGCCAGCAAATTTGGAAAACTAAGCAGTGGCCACAGGACTGGAAAAGGTCAGTTTTCATTCCAATCCCAAAGAAAGGCAATGCAAAAGAATGCTCAAACTACCGCACAATTGCACTCATCTCACATGCTAGTAAAGTAATGCTCAAAATTCTCTAAGCCTGGCTTCAGCAACACGTGAACCATGAAATTCCAGATGTTCAAGCTGGTTTTAGAAAAGGCAGAGGAAGCAGAGATCAAATTGCCAGCATCCATTGGATCATGGAAAAAGCAAGAGAGTTCCAGAAAAACATCTATTTCTGCTTTATTGACTATGCCAAAGCCTTTGACTGTGTGGATCACAATAAACTGTGGAAAATTCTGAAAGAGATGGGAATACCAAACCACCTGACCTGCCTCTTGAGAAACCTGTATGCAGGACAGGAAGCAGCAGTTAGAACTGAACATGGAACAACAGACTGGTTCTAAATAGGAAAAGGAGTACATCAAGGTTGTATATTGCCACCCTGCTTATTTAACTTATATGTAGAGTACATCATGAGAAACGCTGGGCTGGAAGAAACACAAGCTGGAATCAAGATTGCCGGGAGAAATATCAACAACCTCAGATATGCAGATGACACCACCCTTATGGCAGAAAGTGAAGAGGAACTAAAAAGCCTCTTGATCAAAGTGAAAGAGGAGAGTGAAAAAGTTGGCTTAAAGCTCAACATTCAGAAAACGAAGATCATGGCATCCGGTCCCATCATTTCATGGGAAATAGATGGCGAAACAGTGGAAACAGTGTCAGACTTTATTTTGGGGGGCTCCAAAATCACTGCAGATGGTGATTGCAGCCATGAAATTAAAAGGCGCTTATTCCTTGGAAGGAAAGTTATGCAGAGACATTACTCTGCCCACAAAGGTATGTCTAGTCAAGGCTATGGTTTTTCCAGTGGTCATGTATGGATGTAAGAGTTGGACTGTGAAGAAAGCTGAGCACCGAAGAATTGATGTTTTTGAACTGTGGTGTTGGAGAAGATACTTGAGAGTCCCTTGGACTGCAAGGAGATCCAACCAGTCCATTCTAAAGATCAGTCTTGGGTGTTCTTTGGAAAGAGTGATGCTAAAGCTGAAACTCCAGTACTTTAGCCACCTCATGCGAAGAGTTGACGCATTGGAAAAGACTCTGATGCTGGGATGGATTGGGGGCCGGAGGAGAAGGGGACAACAGAGGATGAGATGGCTGGATGGCGTCACCGACTAGATGGACGTGAGTCTGAGTGAACTCAGGGAGATGGTGATGGACAGGGAGGCCTGGCGTGCTGCGATTCATGGGGTCGCAAAGAGTCGGACACAACTGAGTGACTGAACTGAACTGAATTGAACTGAGCAGAATTTTCTCTTTAAAGAGACTCAGTTAATGTTTTAGGATTACATTTTCTTTTCTCCACAGATCCAATTACACAACTTGGTTCTGCAGTAATGATATTCCCACAATCTTAATAATGTAAACAATTTGGATTTTGTTGTTCACAATTTTGTCAACAAAGTGTAGAATTCTTATCTATAAATCATGGAAATGTTAAAATTATGCTACAGTTCTTAGAAACTAGGAGGTAGTAAAAGGGACGAAAGAGAGAGAAGAGTTTATACCTGAGCAAAATGCATCGTTTGTTTGGGAAAAAAACTGCTACTGCTACAGTTTATTAAACTTAGGGGTGGTAAAGTAGGGAGTACCAAATACCCACCATAAAAAGCAAAGGCAAAGAAAAGTAAGAGATTGTCCCTGTGGTAAACCCTGCATGTGCAAGAGGGGTATAAGAGTTATACTTTGTGTTGTTTGCCCTGCCATAGTAAGAGAATATTTGGGGGATCAAGCTCTTATGTACTTCAATCAATTTTTTCTCAACGTGCAAATAGAATTCACCTATCCTAGGTAATAGACATGAACCCATGGGTGAAGAGTACCAGCCTATTATAACCCAGAGTAGGTATACCCAGTTTTCTCCTCCTCTCTTCTAGGCAAAAAAAGACCGGTGACTTGCCACCATAAGTGGTCCTAAAGATCAGGGAAACAAATCTTCATCTGACACTGACTTCTCTGCCTCTACAATCTTGTGCCTCCTTAAGCTCTGCTACAGGACAGAGCCCAAAACTTGAAGAAGGCCTTTTGTAGCTTCTCAAATTTTTATAAGCATGCTATCATAAATGAAGGATACATTCCATGTTATCCACAAAAGAAAATTTTGTAATTCAGATAAATAAATCTACAACATTTGCTGTTGTTCAGTCACCCAGGCATGTCGGACTCTTTGAACCCCATGGACTGCAGCATGCCAGGCTTCCCTGTCCTTCACCATCTCCTGAAGTTTGTCCGAGTTCATGTCTGTTGCACTGGTGATGTTATCCAGCCATCTCATTCTCTGATGCCCTCTTCTTCTGCCCTCAATCTTTCCCAGCACCAGGAAATTTTCCAATGAGTTAGGTGTTTGCATCAGATGACCTAAATACTGGAGCTTCAGCATCAGTCCTTCCAATCAGTATTCAGTGTTGATTTCCCTTAAGATTGATGGGTTTGATCTCCTTGCTGCCCAAGGGACTTTTAGGAGTCTTCCATAGCACCACAGTTTGAAGGCATCAATTCTTTGGCCTTCGAGGCCAAATATAGAACATAACCATAACCAATATACAACATCCCATGTGAAGACAGAGTGCTGCTGCTGCTGCTAAGTCACTTCAGTCGTGTCCGACTCTGTGCGACCCCAGAGACGGCAGCCCACCAGGCTCCCCGGTCCCTGGGATTCTCCAGGCAGGAACACTGGAGTGGGTTGCCATTTCCTTCTCCAATGCAGGGAAGTGAAAAGTGAAAATGAAGTTGCTCAGTCGTGTCCGACTCTTCGCGACCCCATGGACCGCAGCCTACCAGGCTCCTCCATCCATGGGAGTGCTGCCATCAGCCATTTTCTGGTGCCTGGCTTCCTGCACTGCCAGATGCCTATTTATGAACTGCCTGGCACTTAGAAGAATGATGTGCCTCAGACCAGCTTTTTGGAAGAGTCATGTACATGTTAATAAAAACTGTAAAACAAACAAACAAACAAAAAAACACTTTGCTCTGTTCCAAAATCAAAGGCAAATGTTTATTAACCAGCAGTAACTGTAAAATTTTTATATCATAACATCTAGAAGGCCCTAAAAAACATTTGTTGAAAATAGACATTATAAACACACCACTAAAAATGGTAAACTGTTTTACCGTAAATATTTTCCCCCTAAGTCCACATGAAATGAGAGCGGGAAAGGAAGCCGTGAATCCAATTGCCCATCAGACTCCTAACATGCTTTTCAAATGGGACACCGAAAATATTGTTTCTATATTCAAATTACAACCCACACGTGATACCTACTAGGAAAAATGACATTTTGTATATAATAAATAATTAGTCATCAACCTTTTTTTTTTTTTGGCCAGTCTGTAATTGAATGTTATTTTTTTGCCTGTCGGAGGAATTTTCAAAATTATCTGGACCTTCTAAAGCTTATAAAACAATGAACTGTTTTTTTTTCTTGTTTCTTTCATCCTGTGGAATAATTCTTCCAGCAGTTAAAAAGCATTTGGGTATACCACTGATTTGTAGCCAGCAATGATTTTTTTATATGGCCATAAACACTAAACTTTGGATGGCCCATCTAGTGCATGATACTGATTCTAAGATAGCAAGGGATTAAGCAAATTTCAAAACTGCAACTCACCAAAGAGGCCCAGAGATTATATCGACCCATTTGTGTTTAAAATTGCAGAGTCATTCAAGAAAAAGTTGCTACCATAGCTCCATACCTGGAAGTGATCCCTGATCATCTTTGACATTTTCCAAAACAGAAAATTATTTGGCTTTACTTGAAATGTCACTCCTCTGCAGGTGAAGAGTTTATTCATTTTGGAGAGTGCAGGATGGAACAAACCATGCTGACACATGCTGGCTACAGAAAGTTTAACAAAACTGACTACATTCTTGTGAAATAGAATTTGAGTGTTTGCTGAATCATGTGGAGGCAATGAGCAAAAGAAAAGCTCTTACTTAATCTTCAGAAGCAGTAGGGTGCTGAGGAAAGTTTTCTGGTCTAAGAGTCAGAATGCAGGATTTGACTCCCAGCTTCAACTCTCTTTGGAGGAGAGTCAGCCACTTCCCTAGGTCTCTGTTTCTACATCTGTAAAAGCACAGTTGGAAATACTATTTGGTAGTAGTAGTAGTTCTTTGGTTTATTAAAAAGCCTTTGCTTTCTCATTTCTCATTTTATATCTCATCCTGAGGCTCCTCATCTGAAAAATAGGGCTTAAAATTCCAGGCCCTGATAAAGATGCTGTTCTTTATCCAGAGAATATGGATGTGAATCCACTTTGAAAACCATAAAAAAATCAGGCATGAGTTTTATTCATTGATATAGCTGTAAAATAATAATATATTTTAAAGAATCTGTTGCCTCTATTTGCCTAAAATATTCTTTAAGCATTAAAATTGAGTGTTATGGCTATAACCTAATTTGTTTAAATTGATTGGCTATTTCTAATCTCTTAACTCACATGGACATGTTATCTCTTAGAACAGATATGGAATTTTCTTTCTGGACAAGAACATGAATAGCTGAAAATTCACACCAGCCATCCTCTAAGTCTGTATAAAGCCTGCAGCATGGCTACTGAATGAAATACAGGGAAAGGAGCAAGATGCAATTATACAATTATAGTCCTCAGGGTCAGCACCTTTCCTCTTTTTTTTTTGGAGCAGTGTCTCAGGAGTGTCATTTGAGAAATGCAGTGGTATTTTCTCCTGAGAGGAAAGAAAGCTCACAGCCATTCTGAAGAAGCTTCGTGTTTTCTTATGTGAGGCTCTTCACTATTCTGTCCCTCTGCCATTCTTTGCAGTTATAAATCTGGCATCACCTGAAAGAATTTCTATGATGAGCATTCTTTGTGAAAACATCTCTCCTGACATATCTTTAGCCATTCAAACCATTCCCTACAGTACTTACTGCTACCCTAATCAAACTGTATTTCTCACTATTCATTGTATATTGCCCCTTATTTTCCTACTTCTGTTCATGCTGTTTCTTCACTTGGGATTCTCTCCCTCAGTGGTTCCATGGTGACATTGTCTCCATCTTTCAAAATCCTTTTGAAATTCTAAACACTGGATGAAGACTTCTATGATGACCTTCACATGTACACACTGCTGTATTTAAAATGGATAACCAACAAAGACCTACTGTATAGCACAGGGAACTCTGTTCAATGTTATGTGGCAATCTTGATGGGAGGGGTGTTTGGGGGAGATTGAATAAATGTATATGTATGGCTAATTCTCTTTGCTGTTCACCTGAAACTATTACAACATTGTTAACAAGGCTTTAATTTATTTTAATATAAAATAAAAAGCTTTTTTTCCCCTGAAGGTTTGAATGTTTCCATCCTCTGAAATCCACAGTTTTTTTAGCCCCATCTAAGAAAGTACTTCACCTTCCCTTTACCTTTTCATGCATTGGAGAAGGAAATGGCAACCCACTCCAGTGTTCTTGCCTGGAGAATCGCAGGGACAGGGGAGCCTTGGTGGGCTGCCGTCTATGGGGATGCACAGAATCGGACAGGACTGAAGCGACTTAGCAGCAGCAGCAGCAGCAGCAGCAAGAAAGTATTCAACAATATTACTTTTGCTGTTTACCTACCTCTCTGGTCTGTCCTTAAAAAAATTTTTTTTAGAGAACAACATCCGTTATTCGGCACCAGTAATGCAATAAGTGCATCAGTTCAGTTCAGTTCAGTTGCTCAGTCGTGTCCGACTCTTTGCGACCCCATGAATTGCAGCACGCCAGGCCTCTCTGTCCATCACCATCTCCCAGAGTTCACTCAGACTCACGTCCATCGAGTCCGGGATGCATCAGTAGGGTCTCTTCATTCATTCCAACACTGACATGCTCACTTGCTCGCCCCTCTAGAGATGGTCTGTCTGAGCTGGAGTCCCCAATAGCCGCAAGTCCAAGTCTTTGTTTCTTTGTCCAAGTTTCTGTACATTTTCGTGTGGCCAAGGGCCCCGCCACTATCATCACACAGTATCACTGGACTCTCGATTTTGCTCACAGGCTGCTCTGCTAGCAGATCAATTGCAAAGATTTCATCAACCTCTTTCTGACCACCTACAAATCAAATTTGCCTGTCGTCTTTACATCGTAAACCTGGACCGTCTGCGTGACGTTCTTCCCAGTAGGTAAGAGCCAGACCCTGGTACCCCAGGGCAGGCTCTGCATGACGCACCACCCTTAGGGTCTCAGCACCCTAAGGAACACCAGCACTGTCCCCACCTTGAGGACCGACTCTTGATCCAGCGGTCCAAGAAGCTGACCGATGACGCATGCGCGCCGCTCTCCTATAGCTGATTTAAATCCACTTGCCTTTGGGCCGAGATGTGGTCCTTACAGTATTTCCTTAGGGACTCGGCACATAACAGTTAACATGTGCTAAATGAATGGGTATAGATTATTAAATTTAAATGCTATCAATTATCTCTGCAGATATATCAATAACCTCAGATATGCAGATGACACCACCCTTATGGCAGAAAGTGAAGAGGAACTAAAAAGCCTCTTGATCAAAGTGAAAGAGGAGAGTGAAAAAGTTGGCTTAAAGCTCAACATTCAGAAAACAAAGATCATGGCATCTGGTCCCATCACTTCATGGGAAATAGATGGGGAAACGGTGGAAACAGTGTCAGACTTTATTTTGGGGGGCCCCAAAATCACTGCAGATGGTGACTGAAGCCATGAAATTAAAAGACGCTTACTCCTTGGAAGAAAAGTTATGACCAACCTAGATAGCATATTCAAAAGCAGAGACATTACTTTGCCAACAAAGGTCCGTCTAGTCAAGGCTATAGTTTTTCCAGTGGTCATGTATGGATATGAGGGTTAGACTGTGAAGAAAGCTGAGTGCTGAAGAATTGATGTTTTTGAACTGTGGTGTTGGAGAAGACTCTTGAGAGTCCCTTGGACTGCAAGGAGATCCAACCAGTCCATTCTAAAGGAGATCAGTCCTGGGTGTTCTTTGGAAGGACTGATGCTAAAGAGGAAACTCCAGTACTTTGGCCACCTCATGTGAAGAGTTGACTCATTGGAAAAGACTCTGATGCTGGGAGGGATTGGGGGCAGGAGGAGAAGGGGACGACCGAGGATGAGATGGCTGGATGGCATCACCGACTTGATGGAAGTGATTTTGAGTGAACTCTGGGAGTTGATGATGGACAGGGAGGCCTGCAATTCATGGGGTCGCAAAGAGTCGGACATGACTGAGCAACTGAACTGAACTGAACTGAATTATCTCAGCATACTCAGGCTAGTAAAACTAAGTATAAGTAAGTCTTACTAATTCTGAGTCTCCAGTACCTACAGGAAATTTTGTCTCTTGCAGAAAGAGTCATTTTCACCTCAGTATCTCTGAGACTCACTCAAGAAGTCTGCTCATGTTTTGCTTAGGGATGTTTGGAATGTGCTATAATCCTTATTCAGCCCATGGATACCTCATGATGTCTTCAAAGTATAATTGTTCCAGGTAAAGTTACTTTTTCCACTCACTTTGTAGTTTACCAGAATGTTTTTGTCATTGAAAACATCCTTGAATGTCATCCTTGTGTCTTTATTTATTTATTTATTATTTATTTATTTGACTGCAATGGGCATTAGTTGTGGCACTTGGGAGCTCCGATCTTCATTGTGACATGAGGGGTCTTTAGCTGCAGCATGTGAGATCTAGTTCCTAACCAGGGATTGAACTTGGACCCCTGCATTGGGAGCTCAGTCTTAGTCACTGGACCACCAGGAAAGTCCCCATCCCTGTGTATTTATGCACATTATTTCTTCTCTCTGTGATTGTCATGACTTTCTTCTCTGCATGTTAAAATCTTATGAATCCTTAAAAAGCTAGATCAAGTGCTTCTTAAGATACCATCCCTGCTTTCTTAACAGGATTTTGACTCAACTTTCTTTGAAACTTGATTAGCAGTTTATATTAACTGTATTGAC
Organism: Oryx dammah; assembly: GCF_014754425.2. NCBI lineage: Eukaryota > Metazoa > Chordata > Mammalia > Artiodactyla > Bovidae > Oryx > Oryx dammah. The sequence goes on along the minus strand of NW_024070186.1, from coordinate 80,786,724 downwards.
TTACTTACCCTAGAAATGGAAGTAATCTTATCTCTACGACTACCATGAACTCATCTTCCCTCTGCCGCATTTCTACCTCCTTCAACCCTCCACACACAGAACACCTCGCATCTCTGAGGTCAAGACCAAGTATGTTTCATCTCTGTAGTTCTCACATTACCTGATACATTACCAAGTACATACTTGAGAATCCGTAAGTTCTGATGAACCTAAAGTACATAAATTGCAGAGGAAAAATTCAATAGAATTTCAAGATTTACCTTTCAACTGCTCTGTCACAGTCGTGCAAATAGTCCTATAGCATTAGACAGAGGAGAGAGTACAAAGCCTAAGAGCTCCAGAATCCTACCCAGGACCTAACCCAGGACCTTACTAGAATTGTGGCTGTATCTGTGCCTCAATAGTTCAAGTGGAAAATGTAAATAACAGGGCTGGCACATAATCTGGAAGGCTGGCACAAATGCATATGCAGAGCTCCCAGGAGTGAGGGAGTCCTCTTCCCAGGGGCTTGCTTCTGAACCCACAGTGGATGGGTAACCTCCAAAAGAACTAAAATTTTTACAGTGGAATGAGTTTAATACCTCAATTGGAGATGGGTGAGAGGTCCTTGCCAAATTGCCTGCACAGTGCTCTATGGCTAGAAAGCAGTGGTGGAACACAGCCCTCCAAGCAACCTGGTCACTCCCTTGAGCAAAGGGCAGCTGTTTGTCACAGGGAGAAAAGAAGCAGGCAAGAACTTTCCCCAGGAAGGTGGAGAGATGGTGGGAGGCAGGACACTGCAGCTGCACAGGTCCCTGTCTCACTGCGTGTGCTCCACTGTCCCGTCAAATTTACAAGACAAAAATTCGGATATCAAATTATTAAAAAATTTAAGATGGTAACCAACCACAGAACATGAAACACTAAATGCAGGGCTCCACGCAGCTGCACTAGTTACAGGCTCATGAAAGTGAAAGTGAAAGTTGTTGACTTTGCAACTCCATGGACTGTAGCACACCAGTCTCCTCTGTCCATGGAATTCTCCAGGACTCTTTACCGTTTGAACTACTCGGGAATCTAGTAAGTTCATGAAGTCACAATAAAATTAGTAATAAATCTCTAGAGTTGATGTAAAGTCTACATTTTCATGCACTGAATAGTGAAAAGACATGTAAATCTTCAAGATTTGCTGTTTATACTGGGCATCACACCACGAATATGGATCTAACTTTAGTCTGAATATTCCTCCCTTCTAATCCTGACCCCTATAAAGAAAGAGGAAGGGGCTTCCCTTGTGGCTCAGTGGTAAAGAATCCACCTGCAATGTGGGAGACATGGGTTCTATCCCTGGGTTGGGAAAATCCCTTGGAAGAGGGCATGGCAACCCACTCCAGTATTCTTGCCTGGAAAATCCCCATGGACAGAGGAGCCTAACAGACTACAGTCTATGGGGTCACAAAGAGTCAGACACAACTGAGTGACTAAGCACAGGAAGGAAAGAAGGGAGAGAGGGAGGGAGGTAAGAAAAAAAGGGAATGAAGGGCAAGAAAGGAAGAGAAGAAGGAAGAAAACAAGCAAGTTCCATTTTCAGTTTAACTAGGACATAGGAAAAAAATCCACAAATTCAAAAATACATACAGTCTAAAGCAGCTAAAATTTGCCCTTAGCCTCATGGAATGAAGTGGCATAGAGAGTAGTGGCACATGGTAGAGAAACCAAGTTTCCAGTGGGGCTGAAAAGCAGCATAAAGAACCAAAAAGGAAAAAAAAGGAAAAGAAAAAACTATATTTCTTGGAGGCCAGGAGTCCGAGGCGAAAGGAGTTTGGAAAAATATTTTGAGCGGAGATGAGATGAAATAGACTGAGATCCGACTGAGACAGCATATGGGTTAAAATGGAGTGATTAAATGGAACCAAAGTCAAAGAATGAGAGTTAAGCCTTTAAAAATTCAGAAAAATCCAGAAGAACACTTCTGACAGTAAAAGGCTCAGTCATGTTTCTGGGACAGAACTATGCTCCTTGGTTGTATTAACCAACAAGGAAGCAGGAAAGCCCAGGACAGGAAGAAATCCTCCAATGTCCAGTTTGGTTGAGGCATGTGGAAAAGATACATCCTCACAGGAAAACTTACAGTATGATCCTACTTGAAGAAGACAGTTGGTATCATTTGCAGCAGAGGACAAATTTGGAAGGCCATAATATTCCTTGACCTCTTTTTCCTCTTCTCAAACCTTTGAAGAGCTACTTCAGGCAAATTCAGTTCATTCAACCATGTATTATAAAGAGATGATCTAACAAAGCTTTGATAAAAAACACTATAAGAAAAATGAAAAAATCATAACTTACTGTTAGAAAAAAGATATACAAAAAGTATATTGCCATATATTAATAACATATGAAAATTATAATCAAAGATCTATTATTAAATTCAAAAGTTTAATAAATCAATCATGGCCACAAAGGAAAATGGCAAACTGAAAAAATAGGAATTGAGGAAAGAGGGAAGATAAGAGGAAGAAGTGAAATATAAGTGGCCAAATTGAAAGAAGCACAAGAAAGAATGGGTATTGTGGAAAATACAGTAAAGAAAATTGAGGATAGGAATAAACACATTAAATAAAGAAATAGAATTAAAATACATTAGTAAAAATGATAGATATGAAATGGGATGAAAATGGAATAAAGTAGTGGATGAAATAGAGTGCAAATGACAGATATAGAAGGTTGGCAAGGCAGGGCAAATAGAAACATAATAAGGTCTCTGAAGAAAAATAAAACAGACAAAAAGACAGGAAAAATATTTTAAAATAAAATTGAAGGAAATTTTTCTGGCATAAAAAGGCATCGATTCAAATGTTAAAAGAGTAAATTATGTACCAGTGTGGAAATGGTACATTCCAAGAATAGTGGAGGAAGTGAGGCACCTCCAATTGCCAAGATCCAGTGCAAAGGAAAACTTACTGACATGACCCCCTCCATCAACACAAGATGATATTTGTAAATAATATGATTATATTTCTTGACCCATGTAACTAACTAAAAACCTAGTATAGTCTGAGAATTCAGTAATACAGCAGGGCTCCAAACTATAAACCAGAAATAAAAAGAATCTATGTAAACAGAAAATAAGCTAGAGGATTAAATAGGGGGGGGAAAGCACATTTATATCAGCTGTTAAAAAAAAGAAAAAGAAAGAGAAAATTATTAGGAGAAACTTAAATATTTGTATATTACACAAGGAAAAATTTAGAACACTACTGAAAATCTCAAAGGAACTGAACAAATTAAAAATACCTCTACTTCTTAAAAAGGAAAAATCAACAACAGAAGGATGTCAATTCTTCTGAGTTTATTTATAATGTAACAAGATATTTATGTTTTATGAGCTGCTGCCTCTCCCAGGCACAATCTCTATGCCAGAGCTCTGGAGCTGTTGGCAGCACAATGGCAAGCTTCTCTTTGAGTGAACCCCACAGCACCCTGGTAGGTGGATGAGGGGGCGGCCCACAGTTGGAAATCACCTCTTGGCTTGCCTCTTCTGTATCTAACCACTACCTTACAAGCCTAGGCAAAGGCATTTAGAACCTTGTACTCTCAGCATATTGCACCCAAGTAGAGTGTTCTTTTCACAAGTAGGGACTGAATGGGAAATTAAAATCTTCATTTCTGAACCAAATTTGCCTAGCACTGAGCTCCTGAGGTACATCAAGGCAGAATGCAGACTGCTGATGTCTTGCTTCTTCTAGGACGAAAGTTCTCTTATTGGAAGCTGCCGGGGAGGGAGCCTTGTGTTCTTGGCTGTGGCATTCTGAAGTGAATTTTTCACCTTGCTGAGCTGGGTATAGAGAGGGAACTCAAACATCATAGATTCTGGCCTTTCCCAATTCTTATGGATTTTTTTTTTTTTTTTTTTTTTTGCTTCTTGCCCATAGGACCATTTCTAGAGGCTTTAAATGGTTGCTTTTTATAATTTTCACTGTTTCTCTGGGAAAGAGATTAATAGAATTCCTCACACTGACACGCCAGGAGTTAATCTGCTAAACTTTTATTTGTAATAAGAAAATTAAAGGAGAAAACTGTACCAAGATTTTTAATCAATCAGATTAGCAAAATCTAAGCATTTTTCAGCATACTCTGTTGATGACTCTAAATAAACCATCCTACACACTATTCAGGTTGGATATAAATTTATATGATCCTTAGAAAGGCCAATCCTGAAAAACAAGTTACAAAAGCATTTACCCTGGCAGTTCTACTGGTTTTTATCCTATGCACAGCATTATTTCTAAGAAAAAAATACTGGAAAAAATGGAATTATTGAACGAGGCTAAATTAAGAGTGAAGAAGTAATTTATAGTGATATGAAAAGAGCTTCAGGATATATTCAATGGGGGAAGAAAGGTGTATACTAGGTTCTTTGTGCAGAGAAGACAATGGCACCCCACTCCAGTACTCTTGCCTGGAAAATCCCACGGACGGAGGAGCCTGGTGGGCTGCAGTCCATGGGGTTGCTAACAGATAGACACAACTGAGCAACTTCACTTTCACTTTTCCCTTTCATGCATTGGAGAAGGAAATGGCAACCCACTCCAGTGTTCTTGCCTGGAGAATCCCAGGGATGGGGGAGCCTGGTGAGCTGCCATCTATGGGGTTGCACAGAGTCAGACACGACTGAAGCGACTTAGCAGCAGTAGCAGCAGCAGCTTCTTTGTCAGAAATTGGAGGGGAGGGACAAATTTACTTGAATTTTCAGAAAGAAACTCTGTATGTGAGTATGGGAGTAGGAGACACAAACCGCTATGCATAAAATAAGTAACAAGGATATATTGTGTAGCACGAGGATATACAGTCATTTCTTTCATAATAACTTTATTTCTTTATTTTTTTAATATATATATTTTTTAAATTTTATTTTTACTTTATTTTACTTCACAATACTGTATTGGTTTTGCCATACATTGACATGAATCCGCCACGGGTGTATATGAGCTCCCAATCCTGTATCCCCCTCCCACCTCCCACCCCATATCATCTCTCTGGATCATCCCCGTGCACCAGCCCCAAGCCTCCTATATCTTGTATCGAACATAGGCTGGTGCTTTGTTTCTTACATGATAGTATACATGTTTCAATGCCATTCTCCCAAGTCATCCCACCCTCTCCCTCTCCCTCACAGTCCAAAAGTCCGTTCTATACATCTGTGTCTCTTTTGCTGTCTCGCATACAGGGTCATCATTACCATCTTTCTAAATTCCATATATATGTGTTAGTATACTGTATTGGTGTTTTTCTTTCTGGCTTACTTCACTCTGTATAATCGGCTCCAGTTTCATCCACCTCATTAGTAACTTTATATGAAGAATTATCCGTCAAACTATTGAACCACTATGTTGTACATCTGAAACCAATAAGATACTGTAAATCAACTATAATTCAATTAAAAATAATTTAAAAGGAAACTGTAAAGATATCAAAGAAATCAATAAAATTAGAAACTGTACAGAACATAGATATGGAAGGGGTAGGAATAAGGTTTCCACAGTGTTCTTTTAATATTGTTAGGCGTTTTGAACCTTGCGAATGTATTATCTGCATAAAATAATTAAATTTACAAAAGAATCAAAACATAGAATTTCTAGTAGGATAAACTTACTAGACAGAAAGTGGCCTTTGCTTTCATTATATTCAGCTCTTTGCATTTACAGATGAAGAAATGAAGGTCAAGATAGGAAAAGGGACTACCATAGGATACATGCCAAGTTCTTAGCAGAATTGGGATTGGGACTTATATGTTCCGATTCTAAATCAGGCCTTTGCCCATTTTTGAATATCTGCTTTTATATTAGAGAATCCTTTGTTTAACTTTTACTATGTATTATGGAAAAGAAACATCATACTGAAAACTAATATACTCTGAGCCCTTTCTGCTGTGTTGTGCCCTTTATCTACCTGGAATGTGTGGCTTATCAAAATAGCAGCCTCCACATCACCCCTAATGAAGGCATGACAGCTCCATGTGCCAGAAGCACCTTTTATTAAAAATTCAGGAAAGCGAACTCCAAATGGCCACATTCTGCAGCATTTTCCTCTTGCAAACCACTTTATTAAAGTTTTTCCCTTTTTTGGCCATCTTAGAAATGCCATCTTAGGCATTTGTCCACCTTGATGATAGAATGGGTATTCATATCTAAATTCATACCTAAAATCATTCATATCTTTGGTAATGCCACAAAACAGTCTGTCTAGAGATCAGAGAGAGAGTGTCTAAATTATCAAATACTAAACCAGAGGTAAAAGCTGTAGAGAGCAAGACTTGATTGAAGCAAATGAATTTAAGCTCTTTCTACAGATATTTCTTAATACATTGGCCCTGGCTGCTTCTCAAAATGTGTACAGAAGGCATAGTTTTTCTTTGTATAGTCTATCCCTATGAATGCTTTCTCCTGCTCACACTCAGCCCCTGAGGTTCAAAGACTGTTGATGAGCACCAGCTACAGGATTAACTGTGTGATCCAGATGCAGCCAGAGGACCCCCATCCTCCTGACCAAAGTGATTAGATCAGGTATAGTCATATAACTCAAACTTCACAGGCGGGACTAGTGGTAAAGAACCTGCCTGCCAATGCAGGAGACAGAAGAAACATAGGTTCAATCCCTGGGTGGGGAAGATCCCTTAGAGGAGGAAATGGCAACACACTCCAGTATTCTTGTCTAGAGCATCCCATGAACAGGGGAGCCTGGTGGGCCATAGTGCATGGGGTTGCAAAGAGTCGGGCACGACTGAAGTGAATTAGCATGGAACATAATTCAACCTAAGCCAGTAAAACACATGAAAATTTGCTGGCCATGTCCAGAAAAACCTCCTTTTTCTCTTGGAGTTGGTAAACTGAAAGAATATTAAGTCTAGAGATTCCAGTAGTCAGCTTTGCTCTCACACAAAAAGAATTCAGAAGAAACCCAACATAGAGAAATCAGCATCTGAAAGTCTCCTGATGACAGTACTTGTACCTGAATCAGCTGTATCTTAAAATTTGTCCTTGAACTTCCCAGTTCTATGAAAAGGGAAAATAGGATCTTTTTTTGTGGTTGTTTAGGCTAGATTTGGAGAAGGCAATGGCACCCCACTTAGTACTCTTGCCTGGAAAATCCCATGGACGGAGGAGCCTGGTGGGCTGCAGGCCATGGGGTCGCCAAGAGTCGGACACAACTGAGCGACATCCCTTTCACTTTTCACTTTCATGCATTGGAGAAGGAAATGGCAACCCACTCCAGTGTTCTTGCCTGGAGAATCCCAGGGATGGGGGAGCCTGGTGGGCTGCTGTCTATGGGGTCGTACAGAGTCGGACACGACTGAAGCGACTTAGCAGCAGCAGCAGCAGGCTAGATTTGAGTATCTGTTTCCTGCAGCTGAAACATCCTAACAGAAAACTTTTCTTATTTAATTATAAGGTATGTTATAGAAACATGTTCTTAAGTTTTAATGCTCTCCAAATTATATTATTTTATTCCAATAAAGTCCCCATGAAAACACAAAGATTATATTTAAGGAAGCAGATCTTTAATGTATATTCCTTACTTTAATCTCAAATTCTCTGAAGCACTTAGAAGTTTTTCAGTAGAAAAACAAGATTCTAGAGAAAAAAACACTAGGAATAATTTTTATGATCCTTCTTATAAGTTATAAACACCATCATGTGATAGCAATCGCATTCTCCTTAGCAAATACTGAGAGATAGTAGAAGACAGAGGAGCCTGGCATGCTATAGTCCATGGGATTGTGAACAGTCAGACACGGTTTAGCAACTGAACAACAACTCTCCCCATGACAAGTTTTTAAGGTGGACCGTGTGTGAGCAATATCATTTTGGAAATAAACAAAGCCAAGTCCTAACTTATCCAAATCACAGAGCTAAATAAGGCAACAAGATCTGAACACAAGTATTCAAATTTATTCTTCATATGTCCATTCCACCACATTGACTTAGATCAGAACAAACAAAATGTGACTGTTCAATTGAAAGATTTAATCTCAATTGCAACTGTTCATTTTCACTAGAGTTCTGAAAACCCTATGGATTCTCTCTTTTATGTTTGCAAATCAGTAAATCTATCTGGGCCGTTTTTCTTCAACCAGCCCTGTTCAGAAAATCTGTGTTCACATTATACAGAGATACTGATTTTGCTTACCAAAGAAATATTTTTTAAGTATTGTTTATGAAGAGTTGTAGGGGAAAACCTCTTTCATTCATAACAGACAAGTATGCATTTCTTACAGAGCTGCCTGAGGTTACTTTAAGATAATCTAATTTGCCTCAAAAACCATTTACAGAGTTGATAAACCCTGTGAAATGGTGCTAGATGTGATGGTGGATAAAGATGAGGAAAATGAGCAAAAGGAATAAGACAGAGCTCCTGTGCTAGGGAAACAATGGGTGTAGCATGGTTAAGGGGACAGGGCAGGGCAAGTTGTTCAGGATTTGGAATTGCAAACCACAAAATTCTTTCCATGTTAACTGGGAAAAGAGTCTGGTTTGCAGGTTGTGTGAGTGCCTGCTAAGTCACCTCATTCAGGTCCGACTCTTTGAGACCCCATGTACTATAGCCTACCAGGTTCCTCTGTCCGTGGGATTCTCCAGGCAAGAATACTGGAGTGGGTTGCCATGCCCTCCTCCAGGGGATCTTTCTGACCAGGGATTGAACCCACATCTCTTACACTTCACACACTGACATGTAAATTCTTTACCACTAGTGCCACCTGGGAAGCCTGGTTTGCAGGTTAGGTGGATCAAAATATGTCTGAGGTGGAGATAAAGTCAGAATTGGATATGTGTAACCAAGAACAAAATCCAGGGACCGCTTCTGCAGACTCCACTGTTCCTACTGATGGGGATACATATGGCAGCTGTCCTGGACATCGGATGATAGAGCCTGAAATACTCCTGTCTTCAGAGGCAATATATTTTGGTAACCAGGCTGGCCTGAAAATGGTTCCCATGAGGTGAGTGTTCCCTCAGGTTGCTCTCTTGTGAGGATGTTTCTGGTTGGGAGGGTCTAGGCCACATATCTGTGCCTCTGCTACTAGGAAGACAAAGGAAACAAATATCTGGATTCTGAATTGAGAATAGGGACACACGCTTAACTGAGGGAAACTTCTCAAACATAAAAAGGCTGCTAAAGGGCACTTGAATTTTCTAAGCATATACATGTCTACAAGACAGATTAGAGGAAATACAAAGGGCAGGTTTTAGCAGGAAATCTTACATCTTCTGATGGAAGACGTGGCAGAGAGACTTGGAGGCTATGACTTTGAGAAAGACTGCACTTGAAATAGAGCTTAGGCAGCAAAGGTAGACTCCTAGCACCCTAATTATTCTAATCCTTTCACAGAAGGCTTTGCCCTTCACTCCTTGAATATCCCAGATAAAGTCGGTGTGCACTAAAGATGGTTTTAGAAGCTTTCAAGGTGCTTTTAGAGACAATAATACTAAAATGTAAATTGCCCCCCCATGGTGTCAAACATCAAACTCATAGATGTCAAACTCTAAACTGAATCCAAGTACACTAAAATCATTTGTCAAATGAATAAAACAAAACTCCAAAATGGAAGATTAGCATCTCAAAGTCTAATGATGAGTCAAGCAAAGCAGTTCACATTCAACTGTTTGAAGTGATCCCCAAAGCACTGATTTATGATAGCCCTGAGCTAACATGAAGCTGGTTCTGAAGAAATCTTTCATCCTTGCTTTAAAGAATGACTAGCAGAGCATTAGAGAAACAGGTCAGACTCTATCAAAGGAAAGGCAGGATTCATGACTATGAAGTCCTCCAGGGCACTGCACAGGACACCAGGTCACAGGACACACTCCCCGAGTCCTCTTCCCTAACACTCCAGTCTGTGCCTTCCTGAAGAAGCAACTGACTTTCATGGGGACTGTTCAGCTAGCCAGCTTCTAATCCATTTAAACTTTTTTATATTTGAAGTTTTTAAAAGGCAGTAGGAAAATAGACTATCCCCTTGCTCTCTGAAAGTCTAACATAGATAATTTACATGATAGTTTTGTGGGGTTTTTAAAAATTCACTCAGTTAAAAAGAAAGATTAGTGATTCTTACTTAAAATGGAATACAATGTAATGATTACAATTATGTCTGTGGAGAAATGCAGGGTACTAAGTATTTTTGATATATGAGTTGTATTTTTGAACACAGAAAAAAATCTGCAGGGATATGCCAATTTTTAACAATGATTATGTTTAAGTGTTTGGATTTTGTGTGATGCTTTTAATTCAGCTTTATTCTTTATTTCTTCACTTCCTGGTTGTTTCAAATCATCGGCAAAACATACATACATGCTACATTAATAATCAGAAGAATAATAGTACGGGCGCAGTTTAGGATGTCAAAGTCATGATTACTTTAGTGCAATGTAAAATACATGATAATTTATTAATGTTTTGAATATATGTTATCCCCAGAAACTTATTTTCAAAATAAAATAATTCATAATTAGTTCTTTGGGAAGTTTAACTTTCTAAATTTGACTGCTTCCTTATCAAGAAAGAAACAGCAAGCCTAAGAAACACTAATTAAATTTTTCTCAAGGCCCTGCATCAATTTCATGGACATCCATACTACTAAGAGAGTAGTATAACATTTTTTACTGCAAAACTTTACATCTCTACAGGTAGGATAAGGCAGGAAGTAGGAGGGAGGTTCAAGAGGGAGGGGATATATGTATACCTATTGCTGATTCATGTTGATATATGGCAGAAACCAACACAATACTGTAAAGCAATTATCCTCCAATTAAAAATAAAATTTAAAAAACAACATCTCTAGACTATTTCTGAGATCCTTCATTTATATATTGTTCTCTGGTCTGCATTTCTGTAGGGTTATGTAGCTGTGGCCACTGTCCCCTAAAGCCAGTTTTGCTTTCCCTCGTCCTCACTCTCTCCTCACTGGTAGAAGAGCTGGTGGAAAGAGCATGCATGTTGGCACCATGCAGCTTGCATTTGAATTCACATTCGAGCATTTACTAGTGTTTATGATCTAACCATTTAATCATCTGTTAAGTGGGCCCTAGAAAGCATCACTAAGAACAAAGTTAGTGGAGGTGATGGAATTCCAGTTGAGCTATTTCAAATCCTGAAAGATGATGCTGTGAAAGTGCTGCTGCACTCAATATGCCAGCAAATTTGGAAAACTAAGCAGTGGCCACAGGACTGGAAAAGGTCAGTTTTCATTCCAATTCCAAAGAAAGGCAATGCCAAACAATGCTCAAACTACCGCACAATTGTACTCATCTCACACGCTAGTAAAGTAATGCTCAAAATTCTCCAAGCAAGGCTTCAGCAATACGTGAACCGTGAACTTCCTGATGTTCAAGCTGGTTTTAGAAAAGGCAGAGGAACCAGAGATCAAATTGCCAACATCCGCTGGATCATGGAAAAAGCAAGAGAGTTCCAAAAAACATCTATTTCTGCTTTATTGACTATGCCAAAGCCTTTGACTGTGTGGATCACAATAAACTGTGGAAAATTCTGAAAGAGATGGGAATACCAGACCACCTAAACTGCCTCTTGAGAAATCTGTATGCAGGTCAGGAAGCAACAGTTAGAACTGGACATGGAACAACAGACTAGTTCCAAATAGGAAAAGGAGTACGTCAAAGCTGTATATTGTCACCCTGCTTATTTAGCTTCTATGCAGAGTACATCCTGAGAAACGCTGGACTGGAAGAAACACAAGCTGGAATCAAGATTGCCGGGAGAAATATCAATCACCTCAGATATGCAGATGACATCACCCTTATGGCAGAAAGTGAAGAGGAACTAAAAAGCCTCTTGATCAAAGTGAAAGAGGAGAGTGAAAAAGTTGGCTTAAAGCTCAACATTCAGAAAACGAAGATCATGGCATCTGGTCCCATCACTCCATGGGAAATGGATGGAAAAACAGTGTTAACAGTGTCAGACTTTATTTTTGGGGGCTCCAAAATCACTGCATGGTGACTGAAGCCATGAAATTAAAAGACGCTTATTCCTTGGAAGAAAAGTTATGACCAACCTAGATAGCATATTCAAAAGCAGAGACATTACTTTGCCGACTAAGGTCCATCTAGTCAAGGCTATGGTTTTTCCAGTAGTCATGTATGGATGTGAGAGTTGGACTGTGAAGAAAGCTGAGCGCCAACAAATTGATGCTTTTGAACTGTGGTGTTGGAGAAGACTCTTGAGAGTCCCTTGGACTGCAAGGAGATCCAACCAGTCCATTCTGAAGATCAACCCTGAAGTTTCTTTGGAAGTAATGATACTAAAGCTGAAACTCCAGTACTTTGGCCACCCATGTGAAGAGTTGACTCATTGGAAAAGACTCTGATGCTGGGAGGGATTGGGGGCAGGAGGAAAAGGGGACGACAGAGGATGAGATGGCTGGATGGCATCACCAACTCGATGGACATGAGTTTGTGTAAACCCCAGGAGTTGGTGATGGACAGGGAGGCCTGGCGAGCTGCAATTCATGGGGTCACAAAGAGTCGGACACGACTGAGCGACTGAACTGAACTCAAAGTGGGCATGTGGATAAATAGTAGTACACAAAAACTCAAATAGCATCTAGTAGTACCTAAAAATAATAGTACTCAACAAGCATTTCATATTTTGGAAAATTAAATTATTTGGGACATGTGAAAGCAGCTTTCAAATAATAAAGTAATATGCAAATGATTTTTTGGGCTCCAAAATCACTGTGAACAGTGACTGCAGCCATGAAATTAAAAGACACTTGCTCCTTGGAAAGAAAGCTGTGACAAACCTAGACAGTGTATTAAAAAGCAGAGACATCACTTCGCTGACAAAGGTCCTTATTGTCAATGCTATGATTTTTAGTCACATGAGAGTTGGACCATAAAGAAGGCTGAGCACTGAAGAATTGATGCTTTTGAACTGTGGTGCTGGAGAAGATTCTTGAGAGTCCCTTGAACAGCAAGGAGATCAAACCAGTCAATTCTAAAGGAAATCAACCTTGAATATTCATTGGAAGGACTGATGGTAAAGGTGAAGCTACAGTACTTTGGCTGTCTGATGTGAAGAGGTGACTGATTGGAAGAGACCCTGATGCCTGGAAAGATTGAAGGAAAGGGGAGTGGCAGCGGGTGAGACGATTTGATTAGCATCACCAACTCAATGGACATGAATTTGATCAAACTCCTGGAAATAGTGGAGGATAGAGGAGCCTAACATGCTACAGTCCTTGAGACTGTAGAGTCGGACACGACCTAGTGACTGAACAGCAACAGCAACAATGCAAATGATTTACTCTGCTCAGCTCTAAATTTGTTCCCTTTAATCATTAGCTCTGGCCTTAAAAAACAGAAAAAACTACCAAGTATAAAAGAAATCTAGTAAATGAGCTTTAAGTGTTGCCAGGAGTCTGAACTGAACTAAAGATACCAAGTGTCATGTATATACATATACAAGACATGCATACTATTCCAAAGTTTCAACATTTCTAAAATTATTCCAAAGTTTCAACATTTCTAAAATTGGAATGTATCCTAAACCAGTGGTGTCTTGTAACTGCTGCTATCAGATGGCACTGGGGACATGATCGTTACCTACCCAAGGGCAAGCATCAAAATAACCATCGCCAACCCTTGCAAAGTGGGTACCTGCAGCTTGGAAGAAAGTCCCAGAGTAAAGGATGAAGCACTGCAACATCAGTTTCCTAGTGGTGCAGAGGAAAATACTGGGAGAAATGACATGGATGTGAGTCCAAACAAGACCCGGATGAGTCAGACTCTGAATGTGGAGAAGCTGCAGTAAAATGTAACCAATTTTTTATGTTTGCATTTTTAGATATGTTCAAGGAGCTGTACAATTTTACAAACTGTCACAAGTACTTATCAATAAAAAAGTATCAATACAGTTTAAAAAACAAAGAGATATGAAAGCATGCAGTATAATTTTTATTGACAGCATTTTTCTCTTAGTTGTTAAACAAAATGTTACATCTTACAATCAACAGATACAGTGAAATACAATAAGTGTACAATTGTTCATTTTTTCCCCTGTTACCCTGAACACTTGTTCTCTTAAAAATAAGGACATTCTCTTATAAAATTGTGGTACTATTATTACAACTCAGTAAATGGATAATAATTCCATAATGTCATCTAATATCCAGTCTATATTCAAATTCTCCAATTGCCCAAAAATGTTTTATAGGTTTCTTTAAATTAGCATTTAATCAAGTTTCATGCATTGCATTTGACTAAAATTTTTATTATTATTAGCACTGTGTATCAGCTACTCAGTAGGGACAAATTTGTTTTAAACCTGCTCCTATTTATCTTTTAAAGCATTGGTGTTCATTATTTTCTATCCCATTAGTAACTTGTGGAACTTTTTTAAAGCAGGAAATAATTAGCAACTTTATAAAAAAATTTGCCTGCCTGGAATCGACATCAATTTTTTTTTAATGAAGTTTCTTAATCTTTCAGAGTTAAGGATAATTTGAAGATCATTTCATTTTCTGAACTAAACTTTTCAGTTGAATCAGATCTAAGTTGCTCTCTGGAGCAATACACACGTACATGAGAATTTCCAAATATCTAGAGAAGTATTGCCCTTGAAAGTTCAGTGCCATGTCCCCTGAGTATTTTAGGTTTGGCTAATTGTGAGTAACTTCCTTATTTTGCTGAAATATTCCCATCTTCCTGGTGCCACGTTAAAAAATTGTTTCTTTCATATTTCCTTTGGAGAGGAGTTCATGCTTTGAATATGATGTTCACATCTTGGAAAGAATAGCATTCCACGATGAATTAAAATGATCTTTTTCAACAAAGAACTTGATGTTCCTTTTTTGTATAAAATGGTTTAGTACTGTTATAGGGGAAAATACATACCAACTTGAGGGAAGCGTATGGACTAAAGAACAAAGCAAACTGATGTTCAAAATAGTAAGCTGGGCGCACTGCATATTTCTTATTATGCTTTTCATTTATGTTGAAGTCAAAATAAATGAGATTTTGGAGGAAAAAATGGATACTAAAAGTCACACAATACCCAATATAGAGTACAACAGAGATTATCGAATTTGCCATCTTATTTATTTTAACTGAACAGTTTTCTATCCAGTATGCTAGAATATTTCATTGAAATTGTCTGGTAACCCTAGTGCTGAAATTATGTTGTATATTCATATTTTAAGTTGTTCAGAATGAATATTTTGTCTGCTTTTACCTTTCAATAGGATTTTCCATAAGTACGACATCTAGACAGTAGAATTTTGTATGGGTAGAGTTTTTCTGCTTATACAAATTATTCCATGTTCAGTAGGTAGCAAACAATAAGCTAACCCAGAAATGTGCTATATACAGTGATATTTAATCATTGGTTTAGCATATCATCTGTTAAGTTATTATATAGATTTACTATGCTAACCAGTTTCACAACAGATTAATCTTAATTTCCTATCAGCTGATATGTTATTAAATAAGTGGACAGACTCTATGAATAAACATTCCCTTTTCTTCTGTTTCTATTATACTCCCAGAATAATGAATTTTTAAAAATCCAAATATATGATCTTGAGATAGAAACTTCTTCAGTTATGCCTCTAAGAGCCATCATTACCACTTAAGAACCAGGGCATCTCAGTGGGCGAGTAAAGTCAAAACCATTTCTATTTTTTGAGGTTTCCAGTTGCTGTTGTTGTCCAGTCACTCAGTTGTGTCCAACTCTTTGTAACCCCATAGCTGGCAGCACGTCAGGCTTCCCTGTCCTTCACCATCTCCCAAAGTTTGCTGAAACTCATGTCCATTGAGTTGATGATGCCATCCAAGCATCTCATCCTCTGTCATCCCCTTCTCCTCCTGCCTTCAATCAGGGTCTTTTCTAATAAGTCAACTCTTCGCATCTGGTCGCCAAAGTATTGGACCTTCAGCTTCAATATCAGTCCTTCCAATGAATAATCAGGATTGATTTACTTTAGGATTGACTGGTTTGATGTCCTTCCAGCCCAAGGGATTCTCAAGAGTCTTCTCCATCACCACAGTTCTAAAGCATCAATTATTTGGGGTTCAGTCTTTATGATCCAACTCTCTCATCCATACATGACTACTGGAAAAAAATACCTTTGAATAAATGAACCTTTGTTGGCAAAATAATGTCTTTGCTTTTTAATAGGCTGTCTATGTTTGTCTAGAGATCTCTTCAAGAAAATTAGAGATACCAAGGGAACATTTCATGCAAAGATGGGCTCAATAAAGGATAGAAGTTTTAGGGACCTAACAGAAGCAGAAGATACTAAGAAGAGGTGGCAAGAATACACGGAAGAACTGTACAAAAAAGATCTTCATGACCCAGATAATCAGGATGGTGTGATCACTTATCTAGAGCAAGACATCCTGGAATGTGAAGTCAAGTGGGCCTTAAGAAGCATCACTATGAACAAAGCTACTGGAGGTAATGGAATTCCAGTTGAGCTATTTCAAATCCTGAAAGATGATATGAAAGTGCTGCACTCAATATGTCAGCAAATTTGGAAAACTCAGCAGTGGCCACAGGACTGGAGAAGGTCAGTTTTCATTCCTATCCCAAAGAAAAGCAATGCCAAAGAATGCTCAAACTACCGCACAATCACACTCATCTCACATGCTAGTAAAGTAATGCTCAAAATTCTCCAGCCAGGCTTCAGCAATACGTGAATGGTGAACTTCCAGATGTTCAAGCTGGTTTTAGAAAAGGCAGAGGAACAAGAGATCAAATTGCCAACATCCGCTGGATCATGGAAAAAGCAAGAGAGTTCCAGAAAAACATCTATTTCTGCTTTATTGACTGTACCAAAGCCTTTGACTGTGTGGATCACAATAAACTGTGGAAAATTCTGAAAGAGATGGGAATACTAGACCACCTTCCTGCCTCTTGAGAAACCTGTATGTAGGTCAGGAAGCAACAGTTAGAACTGGACATGGAACAACAGACTGGTTCCAAATAAGAAAAGGAGTATGTCAAGGCTGTATATTGTCACCCTGCTTATTTAACTTATATGCAGAGTACATCATGAGAAACGCTGGGCTGGAGGAAGCACAAGCTGGAATCAGGATTGCTGGGAGAAATATCAATAACCTCAGCTATGCAGATGACACCACCCTTATGGTAGAAAGCAAAGAAGAACTAAAGAGTCTCTTGATGAAAGTGAAAGAGGAGAGTGAAAAAGTTGGCTTAAAGCTCAACATTCAGAAAACTAAGATCATGGTATCCAGTCCCATCACTTCATGGGAAATAGATGGGGAAACAGTGGAAACAGTGGCTGACTTTATTTTTCTGGGCTCCAAAATCACTGTAGATGGTGATTGCAGCCTTGAAATTAAAAGACGCTTACGCCTTGGAAGGACAGTTATGACCAACCTAGACAGCACATTGAAAAGCAGAGACATTACTTTGACAACAAAGGTCCATCTAGTCAAGGCTATTGTTTTTTCCAGTGGTCATGTATGGATGTGAGATTTGGACTATAAAGAAAGCTAAGCACTGAAGAATTGATACTTTTGAAGTGTGGTATTTGAGAAGATCTTGAGAGTCCCTTGGACTGCAGGGAGATCCAGCCAGTCCATCCTAAAGGAGATCAGTCCTGGGTGTTTATTGGTAGGACTGATGTTGAAGCTGAAACTCCAATACTTTGGCCACCTGATGTGAAGAGCTGACTAATTTAAAAGACCCTGATGTTTTGAAAGATTGAGGGCAGGAGGAGAAGGGAATAACAGAGGATGAGATGGTTGGATGGCATCACCGACTCAATGGACATGGGTTTGGGTGGACTCCGAGATTTGGAGATGGACAGGGAAGGCTAGCGTGCTGTGGTTCATGGGGTCGCAAAGAGTCAGACACGACTGAGCAACTGAAATGAACTGAACTAGGTTTGTCTTAGCTCTTCTTTCAAGGAGCAAGCATCTTTTAATTTCTTTTAATTTGTTGTAGATTAAAGAAATGCCAAAATTTGGCTACCAAGATGATGTATGTTAAAGGTTCACATTTAACAAATTAATTATGCTTATGCTCTAGAAAATCCAGTCACTGTATATGTGACATCTTAGAGATAATATCAAAACTATATTTTGAAGTCTCAACATGATGAGAGACCCTGTACTCTGTAGTCACTCTGCAGCTTCCAGTCTCTCTAAAGTCCCATCAATCACACATTCAATTTTGAAGCACGTAAAGGTTTGATTCTCCTATCATCTTCAATTCCTATAAATTATTTTCACTTGGTCACTGTACCTTTTTTGTCATATTTGTATATAAACATGTGCCATAGTGAACTGTTAAACACTGAAATCTACAGCAATAAAAAAAAAGGGACTGAAAATTATTTATCAATATCTTGTTCCACACAACTTTTGTCAAGACAAATCATTTTATATTTTTAGTGTACCATTTCAATTTCATGAAGGCCATCACAATTCCTTTGAAAGTATGTTTGAAAATCCACAGAAATATTGCCATTTTATTTTATTTTATTTTTTATCACAGAGGAGATTTCTCTTACTTCCTAAGATATAGGTCACCATTCAATTTCCTGCCTTTACCTCATCCCTGTCCATCAATAAACAGCAGTATCTCCACTGGCTCTTATCATCTCTCTCCAGTTTCACAAGTAAGTTGATATTATATCGAGTCAGACATAATCCTTCAAATTGTATTTTTTTCCTTAGGAACCTCACAATATCTTCCTTTTTCTTCTGCACACTCAACAACCCTCTCTACTGCTTCCTTTCTGTTTATACATAAATACATATAAATCTCTCTCCCATTATAAAAAATTAAATGTCTAATTTCCAGAGTCTTCTAGCCATCCTTTCATCTCCCTGATTTCCTTCATAACCAACTTCTTTAAAAGTTCCCTGGTGGTCCAGTGTTTAAGAATACCCCTTCCAATGCAAGGGGTGAGGGTTCTATCCTTTTCAGGGAGTTAAGATCCTGCATACCTCACAGCTAAAAGAAAAACACAAACATAAAACAGAAGAATTACTGTAACAACTCAATAAAGATTTTACAAATGGTCCATATCCAAAAAAAAAAGGGGGGGGGGTGCTTAAAAAAAAACAAAACCAGTCTACACGTTCTCCTTTCCATTCTGCCCTCACCCTACCATTACGTGATTTCTATTCTTATCTCTCCAGGGAAATTTTTCTCACAAAGGTGATCAGTTACCGCATTTTCCTTATAAAATAAACACATTTCAGCCTTTTTTTTTCTTATTTCTAATTTTATTTTATTTTATTTTGAATTATGTTTGCCACTTTATTTATAATTGCTAAACATTTCAACCAACCTACTGTCCAATAGGAGAATATTACAGAAATAGCTTTAATAGCTTTATGAGCATGAGTGACATACAACAACTGTGAATAATTTGGTGAGTAACTGTGAAATCTGATACATTTGTACGTTTGCACCATGAAGCTATCACCACAACAAAGGTAACAAACTTATCTATCCTTTCCAAAAGTTTCCTTGTGTCCCTTTTATTTATTATTTTTTATATAAATTTATTTATTTTAATTGGAGGTTAATTACTTTATAATATTGTATTGGTTTTGCCATACATCAACATGAATCTGCCACAGGTATATGTGTGCTCCCCATCCTGAACCCGCCTCCCACCTCCCTCCCTGTACCATCCCTCTGGGTCGTCCCAGTGCACCAGCCCCAAGCATCCAGTATATTAGCCAGGACATGGAAGCAACCTAGATGTCCATCAGCAGATGAATGGATAAGAAAGCTGTGGTACATATACACAATGGAGTATTACTCAGCCATTGAGAGGAATACATCTGAATCAGTTCTAATGAGGTGGATGAAACTGGTGCCTATTATACAGAGTGAAGTAAGCCAGAAAGAAAAACACCAATACAGTATACTAACGCATATATATGGAATTTAGAAAGATGGTAACGATAACCCTGTTTGCGAGACAGCAAAAGAGACACAGATGTATAGAACCATCTTTTGGACTCTGTGGGAGAGGGAAAGGGTGGGGTGACTTGGGAGAATGGCATTGAAACATGTATAATATCATATATGAAACGAATCGCCAGTCCAGGTTCGATACATTTCAGCCTTAATCTTACTTTTGTTGCTGCTGCATGCATGCTCAGTCATGTCCGACTCTTTGTGACCTTATGGATCCTCCAGGCTCCTCAGTCCATGGGATTCTCCAGGCAAGAATAGTGGAGTAGGTTCCCATTTCCTCCTCCAGGGGATCTTCATGACCCAGGGATCAAACTGGCATCTCTTGAGTCTCCTGCATTAGCAGGCGGATTTTTTACCACTTTCAGAATTCCTCTGAAATATATAGAAGTCTGGACCAAACTTCTCTTGAAATGGTCTCCTGGAAGGGTTCCATGATTTAATTCTCACCTATTCTTTCATCCACATCTGCAGCCATGTATCAATCTCCTGCATGAATTCATTTTCTCTCAGTTACCCCTTTAGAGACAGTGTTCCTCAGAGTTCCATCTTCGCTCTTTTTCTCCTCTTTATAATATATTGATGTCACTGGCTGGCACTATCTACTCTTCGGATTTCAATTGATGTTGGGTTGCTAAAGCACAGATCTATTCTTCCAACCTAGATGTTTCTCCAAAATACTTGACCCCAACAAAAGCCTTTGCACTTCTCTATCTACGTTTTCAAGGGTCACCTTAGTCCACACAGGATCACGCAAAACGTTTCATCATCTCTCTAAACCATTTCTATTCTCAGTCAATGGAACTACCATCTTGTTTCTGAATTCTGAATGCTTGTTTCTTCTCTCTCCCCTATTCCTCACATATAGTTGGCCATCAAACCTGTTGAGTCTCCCCACAAAATGTCTTTTGGTTCTGTCCAGTGCTATTCCCCTGCACAGTTCCTGAAGCTCAGAACCTTGTCATTTACACACCTGCCTACCTTTTTTCCTGGCCCCCAGTTTATTCACCTTCAGGATTTCTACCACACTATTATGAGAATGATCTTTGTAAAATGCAGAGCTGATCAAACTATTTCTCATTTCCAAAACTGCTTAAAGCAGCGCATTGGATTCCTACAGACTGCAAAATAAATATCTCCCCCTGAGTATGGCCATCCATGGTTTGGCACTGCCAGTCTCTGCAACCTCATCTCTAACTACATTTGCCTTGCAGCCTAACTTTAGTCAAACTGCAGTGTATTCAGTTCAGTTCAGTTCAGTCGCTCAGTCATGTCCAACTCTTTGTTGAATCGCAGTACACCAGGCTGCAGAGCACACCAACTCCCGGAGTCTACCCAAGCTCATTGAGTCAGTGATGCCATCCAGCCATCTCATCCTCCGTCGTCCCCTTCTCCTCCTGCCCCCAATCCCTCCCAGCATCAAGGTCTTTTCCAATGAGTCAACTGTTCACATCAGGTGGCCAAAGTATTGGAGTTTTAGCCTCAGCATCAGTCCTTCCAATGAACACCCAGGACTGATTTCCTTTAGGATGAACTGATTGGATCTCCTTGCAGTCCAAGGGACTCTCAAGAGTCTTCTCTAACACCACAGTTCAAAAGAATCAATTATTCAGTGCTCAGCTTTCTTCACAGTCCAACTCTCACATCCATACATGACCAGTGGAGAAACCATAGCCTTGACTAGACAGACCTTTGTTGGCAAAGTGATGTCTCTACTTTTGAATATGCTATCTAGGTTGGTCATAACTTTCCTTCAATATATAGCAAATATTGACATTTCAGTCATATTGAAATAATGCTTTGAGTGAACCCCTGATAAAACACTCTCTCGAGGATTCACACCTCTGCATGTCATTCTTTCTTGACTCAGCTGGTGCATCATCAGGAGCTCCATTTGCTCTCTCCTAAAAGACGGGAAATTCTGCTGCCATGTACTCTTATAGCTCATTTAACTAAACTCAGCTACAAGACTGTGTTGTTTTACAATAGTCTATGTATTTTTGTGTGCATTCTCTAGGCTGCAGATTCAGTGTCCTTGAGGACATGGATCCTATCTTCTTCATGTCCTCATTGTTTTCCTCAATTTCTGGCACCTGCTATGTACTCCGTTAATGTCAAATGAGTGAATATAAGTACTATTTCAATACTCTTTAGCAGTTCAGTTCAGTTCAGTTCAGTCGCTCAGTCGTGTCTGACTCTTTGCGACCCCATGAATCGCAGCACGCCAGGCCTCCCTGTCCATCACCAACTCCCAGAGTTCACTCAGACTCATGTCCATCGAGCCAGTGATGCCATCCAGCCATCTCATCCTCTGTCGTCCCCTTCTCCTCCTGCCCCCAACCCATCCCAGCATCAAAGTCTTTTCCAATGAGTAAACTCTTTGAATGAGGTGGCCAAAGTATTGGAGTTTCAGCTTTAGCATCATTCCTTCCAAAGAAATCCCAGGGCTGATCTCCTTCACAATGGACTGGTTGGATCTCCTTGCAGTCCAAGGGACTCTCAAGAGTCTTCTCCAACACCACAGTTCAAAAGCATCAATTCTTCAGTGCTCAGTCTTCTTCACAGTCCAACTCTCACATCCATACATGACCACAGGAAAAACCATTGCCTTGACTAGATGGACCTTAGTTGGTACAGTAGTGTCTCTGCTTTTGAATATGCTATCTAGGTTGGTCATAACTTTTCTTCCAAGGAGTAAACGTCTTTTAATTTCCTTAGCAGTTAATCATATGATAAAAATATATGGTCTCATTTAAACATACAAATGTTTTATTTTATATAGATGTATTGATAAATATATAAAACAAAAATAAATCAGGAATTTCTTAACATGTACACTAGGAATCTACTGTACACATTAATATCTTTGCCCATAATTTTGCATGCATGCCCATATACAAACATACATGCATAAAGGTTTCTAATTCTGCAGAAATACAAATTATTATTTTAGGAATCACTAGCAAAGAAAATTATTTAAAATGCTTCTGTGATAGGGAAAGGCATACTGTAACTAGAACAGGTAGGTAAAAAAGTCTTATTCAAGTAAAGCATTTTCCATTGGCATATTTGAGATTTTAATTCTCTTTTAAATAATGTATTCTAAAGGGAAGTATTATGTATGGTTATCTTTAAAACATTATTGAAATAATCAAATGCATCTCTGAGACTTCAAAGACCATTAAAAAATAATGCTAAGACTCTAAGAAAAATCTTGCATAAAAGCATATATCCTGTAAATGAAAAAGTCATGAGATGTTGGAATTTTAAAAATTAAGTATATCTCATTCCTTTATTGGAAATAATTGGTTTAATTTAAAATATCATAGCCTCCAAGGTCTTTTCTGAAATTTTAAAGTCTCATTTAGAATTTTAAGACAGAAATTAATAGAAGAGTGATTCTATATGGTACCCACTTATCATGAGACTCTTTTATGTGAGTGTAATAGTACCACAGAGGCATCTGCTTCCATCTTTAAACTCCTGACAAGCAGAATCTCAGGGAATGCAATTTATATATCATTAAATCGTCAAGAAGATCAAACCAGTTAATCCTAAAGGAGACCAGTCCTGAATATTCATTGGAAGGACTGATGCTGAAGCTGAAGCCCCAATACTTTGGCCACTTGATGGGAAGAACTGACTCATTGGAAAAGTCTCTAAGGCTGGGAAAGATTGAAGGCAGGAGGAGAAGGGTACAACAGAGGATCAGATGGTTGGATGGCATCACCCACTTGATGGACATGACTTTGAACAAACTCCAGGAAATGGTGATAGACAGGGAAGCTTGGCATGCTGTAGTCCATGGGGTTGCAAAGACTCATACACGACTGAGCGACTGAACTGACTGACTGATATCATCAAGGTCTTTGATGAAAGGAGAAACCTAAAATTAGGTAATGCCAGCTGTGGCTTAACCATTTTGAGGACAAGGAAACCATCATGTCACAAGGAAAAGTCCCCAGAAAAGCAAAGCCTCCTTTTTCATATCCAGCCCCACCACTAAAGGGGTTATTTACCCTACCAGTCTGGTTACACCACATCTACCACACAGAAGTAAGGCTAAGAGATGGTAAGTGGGGGATACAGATGTGTCTGGCATGAGATCACTGCCACTCCCACTATATTATAGTTCCTCTTACTGGTACCAATTCAGTGCATAATGTGCAAATGAGTTTTAGATCACACATTTAGTTTTCTGAAAATGAGAAACTATACAATGAGCAATACAAGAGACATTTTAGATAAAGTAGTGTTCTTTATTTCCCTAAAATGTTTCATATGCTAAGAGCAACTTGATGCTTATGTTTAAATGTGGTTTTATATTATAAGGATTCTTATTCATTCATCACAAGAAAAATAATCTCTACAACTGAGCAAATGCAACATACAGTTCACAAAATGTTTTAAAGAGGTATAACTCCAGGGGAATCTTCCTGACCCAGGGATCGAGCCCACATCTCCTGTGTCTCCTGCACGGCAGGCAGATTCTTTACCCTCGGAGCCATAGGAGAGGCCTCTACAAAATGTTTTAATGTTTCATCTGATCTTTCTTTGCTAGTGATTCCTAAAATAATAATTTGTATTTCTGCAGAATTAGAAACCTTTATGCATGTATGTTTGTATATGGGCATATGACATGATTTACAGTCATGTAAATATTTTTATTTTTTACTTTAAGAATTGTAGTACTACTTAATTCTACAATGTCTTTAATAATATTAGAGTGTAATATATTTATTTTCTTCAACAAAGTTATTCAGAGAAAGTATATCGGGTTATTGATATACAGGATTTCAACTTTATTTGCTTTGTTGAGATATGCTTCCACTCTAAGAAAAAAAGTACTTAAACTTTTGAGTCTCTAAATAAAAAATAGAAATCACTGGTAAAGGGTAAATAACATGAAAAATATAAAGGAAGAAAGAAGGAGGGAAGGAGGGAGGAGGCAAGGACTGGTAAAAGGAAGAAGGAAGGGAAAGAAAAGGGAAGGAAAAGAAACATCAGATACTTCATTTTAAAGAAAAAGGTGTATTATGTATCTAAAACAGTCCACCTTCTAAATCTCTAGCTCTTTTAGCAAACTCTGCATACAATTCTTCATATAAATAGGTATGACTTTCTGGAAAAAAAAGAGTATAAGCCTTTCATGTATAGGAGTCTACTACAGCATCATCAGAGAAGTATATCTGCTAAAGTAAGGAATTGTTTGTATAGGAGAGAGAAAATAATAAGGCAAAATGTTCTAAGAGTAAGGAAGAAGCAATTGAATAAAGCAAAGGGAATCCTCGAGGGTTTATGAAACTCATAGTATTTGAAATGGGTCTTGAAATACAGGTCGAATTTCAACAGAAAGGATAAAGGAAAAAAAGGATATTCCGTGCTTTGAGAAAAGTAGGAGCAACGATATGGAAGAAAATGTATGCCTGGGAAAATGCAAATGTTGCGACATAATGAGAACTTGGATTGTGTTTAGGGGTCAGGTGAGCTGGAATGCTTCAGAAAAAGGAAGCAAGTTTATTTTCTTATTTTGAAAGCAGTTTGTGTTAGCTTCAGTAAGAATAAAAACACCAGAGTCTCTGACCTGAAAAAGATGGTTTGTTTTCTTCGCTTCTTTGTTTTACAGAGGAGAAAGTTGAGCCCTAAATCCAGTTTCCAGCTCTGTGCTTTCTCTTAGTTCTTCTATATAAACGACAAGCCTAGGTTCTATTACTATTCCATTAGAGAAAGTTTCAGTTAGTGCTTTTTACACTATGTATGCTTCCTGCCTCATTTTCATAAGCAATTTGGTGATTTCTCTGGGCTTCCCTGGGGGCTCAGTTGGTAAAGAATCGGCTTCCAATGCAGGAGACCACCTGCAATACAGGAGACGAGGGTTAGATCCCTGGGTCGGGAAGATCCCCTGGAGAAGAAGATGGCAGTCCACCCCAGTATGCTCGCCTGGAGAAGCCAAGGGACAGGGGAGCCTGGCAGGTTACAGTCCATGGGATTGCAAGAGTCAGACAGTACTTAGCAACTAAACCACCACCCACCAAAGAAGTCAAATATCTTCCCGTAAGTATATAGACAGAGCAGACTTCAAAGCATCTTTGCCTTTTGGATAGTGTAGAGTCTAATCATAACTCTTTGGAATGAGCTGAGTTAACTTCCCCATCTAGCTCATGCTCATTTCTTTTTGGGTTCCTTTTTCTCATCCATCCAACTAAAACATTTCCAGTTCATACAGTTCAAAAAAACTAGGTTGATTGAAGTCACATGAGTTGAGAGTAAACGTTATTTTATCGTTTCATTGCTATCTCAGTCCAGCACTAATATCTTTAAGGAAAGACTTGACTATTGTATGGAAATAACTTTAGAAACATAAGGTTCATGGGCTATTTTATGTTCTCAATTTCTTTTTCTTTAGAGGAAATACGTTTTTATATACTTTAGCTATTTTTTAATTGTTTGAACATGTTTCAAATTGTCCTAAGTTCTTAGATATCATGAAGTGGCCCCTTATATAGGGATTAAATTCTAAAATCAGCTCAGAAGGTAAAAACCCAATATTCCAAATTACCCTGTATGTGTATATATGTATGTATTATATTTATGTGTAAAACTTACTATGATAATTTAAAATAGTGCTGTCACAAGAAACCCTACTCAATGTCATGTGGTAGTCAGGGTGGGAAAATAGTTTGGGGAGAATGGATACATATACATGTATGACTGAATTCCTTTGCTGTTTCAAGCTTCACTTGAAACTATCACAACATTATTAATCAGCTACACTCCAATATAAAATAAAAAGTTAAAAAATTAAAATAAAAAGACTCATTCACAGACATAGAAAACAAATTTATAGTTGCTGGGGGAAGGGATAGTTAGGGCCTTTGGGAAAGTCATGTACACATTACTATATTTAAAATAGATAACCAACAAAGACCTATTATATAACACATGGAATTCTGCTCAATGTTATGTGCCAGCCTGGATGGGAGTGGGTTTGGGAGAAATGGACACAAGTATATGTATGGCTGAGTCCCTTTGCTGTTCACCTGAAATTACCACAACACTGTTAATCAGCTATACCCCAATACAAAATAAAAAGTTAAAAATTACCAAAAAAAAATCAAATAAAGTAGTGCTTATCAAAGATACCAAGAGACAGGCAGAAATCAGAAATCCATGAGTTACAGAATAAAAAGCATATAGAATTAAAAATTAATAACCTAAAATGCCATTTAATAAAACTTTATTTTTTATTTCATTATAGGACCTTACTATATTAATAAGGAAAATGTATACTAAGAAATTACTCTTTTTGTATAAAAAATGATTGTGGCTGTTGATTAGTTATCAGTTTGCTCATGCCTCCACATTCATTCTATACTCTGAGATGGTGAAGCTCAAATTACACCAACTCTGTTTCCCAGATTCCCATGCTGGATGGCTGACTGTGACCTCCCACCAAAAGACAGCACTCTGAGAGCAGCCCCAAAAAGTAGGAGAAGGGAACAAAGAACACACATTCAGCCTAGGCCCCTATCCCTGTAGCTGCTATAGCAATGACACTTGTCCAAGTCTGCAGCTTCTCTTTAGTTCCCCAAACCAACTACTCTGTGTTCCTCATCTTCACAGTTTCCTCTCTATCCCCAGCTCTTCCTGTAGCTATTATTCTAGGCTACCAGGTTTCCTTTTTGCTCTTTCATCTCTTTGCTGTGTAGTGATATCCCAAATCAAATCTATTTTATTTTCAATGACTAATGTAGTTTTCATTTTCCCATCAGGATTCCAACTGATGCTATAAAGAATGCTTTACCATTTCCTACAATGACCATAGATGGATAAGAGGAGAAGATTGGCACAAAGAAAATGGGAAAAAATAAAAAGCCAGTAACAGCATCCTGCCCTTTGGAGCCAGAACATAGTACAGAAATAAACATGTGCAGAATCCAGTGAGCAAAAGATGTATTCTCTAAAGTTACCCAAAGCAAAGCAAAATTCCCTACACATCAATCACTCAGAAAAGAGGAATAAAGGGAGAACAACTTTGTAAGAGAGTTTTCCACTAGAAACTGGGTCAAAAGAGATGGGGCAGATTAAGGAACATTTTTATCTTCACTTCAAGACTTTCAACATTATTTTATGCTTTTTGGCTTCAAAAATGGCCTCATTCATAAAAGTTTTATGAGTAATTTAGGTATTTTCTGCAAAGTGATACAGAATATACAATGAATTTTTGAGTGTAGGGGTTTTCTCCATTAGCAACTAATTTCTGCTTCCTCTCAAAAGGCTCCCCAGAAATTTTGCCATCTTTCAGCTATCACACTCTCATTTAGTGAAGAATTAAGTGAAAACCGAAACCGTCATTTTAATGTAATCTTGGGGATAAAGGTAATGCTATTTTAAATGTCAGATATTTTAGTTTAAGAAAACAGCTCAGCACTTAAATGTCTTTTAGAATGAAGGCAATAAATAGCACTAGTAGGCCACCCATTAAGGTATATTTGAGAATAATTCTATGGCTACAGCCAGCTTAACTCTTTGATATGTGAATCATGGCAGAGTTGTTCTATGGCTTTCAAAAAGCAAAACTACTTTGAAACCCCACTGAGTGCTGCCAGCAGAAATAGCATATAACATATTGAAAGTAACCAAGGACCTTCAAGACCTCTGAAATAGAGAGACATGTATCGCCCATAGGTGTTAAGAGCAAGCTGAGTTTCTGCTCATCTGTGAATATTTTAGCAGAGCAATTAGTTCTTTACATTGATGTTTCTAGAGATAGACTATTCTAGCAAAATAGTTTTGCTCCTACTCATTTAAATCTTTTAAAAATACAATAGTGTTGGGACTTCCCTGGCAATCCAGTGGTTAAGACTCTGCTTCCAACGAGGGGTAGGATAGGTGGGTAAAATCCCTGATGGGAAACTAAGATCCCACATAATACTCAGTCAAAAAAATTTTAAAAACTTAAAAAAAAAATTTTGCCATTTCATATTTTAGAAGAATTATAAATTCTTTCATATCTCTTAACTAATCTGACCATAAGCATCACTCTGACTTGACAAATGAGAGAAACATGAATGCTTCTTGAGATGGGCCCTTAGGCCTGATCACAGGGATATGGAATAGGGAGCCAAGACTAAGAGTCAGAATCATCACAAAGCTGGGGGACATGGTACTCAATATTCCCAAACAGAGAGGATATACTCAGGGTTTAACTTCCTTTTTCCAAAGGTAAAAAAAAATGTTTTATTTCAGACCTGTTCCAGAGATACCAGAGGATAAATTATTTCAGCCAGAATCAAGCAAGATTTTATCCTGTATTCATAGGAAAATGAAAATAAATTATTGAGTGACATAACATTCCCTTGGAGCTAGTCTTTCTTTCATAAAGGCAAGCCCAAAGAATAAACACTT
Source organism: Oryx dammah (assembly GCF_014754425.2). Taxonomy (NCBI): domain Eukaryota; kingdom Metazoa; phylum Chordata; class Mammalia; order Artiodactyla; family Bovidae; genus Oryx; species Oryx dammah. The sequence goes on along the minus strand of NW_024070186.1, from coordinate 80,757,366 downwards.
TGAAATAACACAACCTAGAACTGTCCTTGAATGACTCACGTATATAACAGTATAAAAGATGTTGATGGCACTCTATAAGCTAGAAAGCATATAATTCTAACAAATAAACTATAGCAGATGAGAGTTTCGAAAACCTCAGCATAGTCTAGAGCAATGGTTCTTTGTGGTCCCTGCCAGTAACATCAACATCACTGGGGAATTAGAAGAAGAACAAATTCTTGGGTGATGGAGCCCAGAAATCTGCCTTTTACAAATGCTTCCAGGTAACACTGATGCATGCTAAAGTTTGAGAATTTTAGGTCTAATGGAATAATTAAATTTAAGTTTTATAAATTTGAGTTTGTAAAAGTGTTTACTGTGTCATCTAGGGCAAATAATCCAATTTTTCATAGTCTAAATTTATTCTCTGGCAAAATGGGACAAAAAACACCTCCTTACAGTATTATTTTAGAATTTGAAATAATCATAATAGCCACTGCTCTCATGCTGAGAACTCAGCATAGATATATCCTAATAAAGAGGTGAATCAAATAAGCATTTCACAAGGAAGTTACTACTAAAATAAAATTCCCTGGACACCTGCTTCACCTTGAGCAATGCTTGGGCCATAAAAGTTTAAAAATCACAGAGGCTGTCAAAAGACTCCACACGGAGAAGGCCATTCTGCAAGAATGCTGAGCATGGTTTATGCATTGAGGCAGAACTCAGTTCTCATCCATATTGCATTACTCCTTTGAAGAGTGAATGTACAAGATTTCAGACCATAAATAATTTACCTAAATACCCACAAATCTTCTAAGTATCAGGGCTGTCCTTTTAAATAGGCCAAAATCTGTGAAAATTTGCCAAAGAAAGACAGCTATGCCTAAGCAAAATCTGTTCTTCAGTGAGACCCAGGGTCTGTAATGAAAGGGTTGGCATTCCAGGACTAATCTAGTCCCTGGAGATGGGGGATTTTCTCATCCTCTTTCCGCTGAACCTGGAAAGCCTCAGAACCTCACAGTGGGTCTTCTCAATTGTTTCCAGAACAGACAAAATCCAGCTAGCATCTAACTTCAGAAATCTAACTTCCAGGAGTTTCATACACACCATGCCAATGGGTTTCCCTGATCAGGTCTCCATGATTACACAGGGTTCAGGGGATTGTGCCCTGGGAACCCCAGGATTGCCCTGACACTCTCATGAGGCAATCCCGCCTGCTCCCTCCCCAGGGATAACACAGCCCTAAAGGCCACAGAGGGTATTGGAATCCAAGATGCAGATCTCGAAGATTCTCTCATATTTTCTGGAGCAGGCAGGGACTGTCACTTGTTTTCTCAGCTTAGAGCAAATACCAGCAAGCATTAGCCAGTATTCCTATTGAAAGTCTAGATGAAGCTTATTGAAAATCTATCAGACCTGACTGTAATGTTCTCACAGCCACACCAGGAGCTACAAGTCAACTCTGATGAAGTTGATGCTATCAAGAACTTGACTTAAACCTATGATTAGAAGTGGCATTCTGATCACATTCAGTTCGGTTCAGTCACTCAGTCATGGCCAACTCTTTGCAACCCCATGGACCGCACCACACAAGGCCTCCCTGTCCATCACCAACTCCCAGAGTCTACCCAAACTCATGTCCATTGAGTCAGTGATGCCATCTAACCATCCCATCCTCTGTTGTCCCCTTCTCCTCCTGCCCTCAATTTTTCCCAGCATCAGGGTCTTTTCAAATGAGTCAGCTCTTTTCATCAGGTGGCCAAAGTACTGGAGTTTCAGCTTTAGCATCAGGCCTTCCAAAAAACACTCAGGATTGATCTACTTTACGATGGACTGGCTGGATCTCCTTGTAGTCCAAGGGACTCTCAAGAGTCTTCTCCAGCACCACAGTTCAAAAGCATCAATTCTTTGGCACTCAGTTTTCTTTTGGAGAAGGCAATGGCAACCCACTCCAGTACTCTTGCCTGGAATATCCCATGGACAGAGGAGCCTAGTAGGCTGCAGTCCATGGGGTTGCTAACAGGTAGACACAACTGAGCAACCTCACTTTGACTCTTCACTTTCATGCATTGGAGAAGGAAATGGCAACCCACTCCAGTGTTCTTGCCTGGAGAATCCCAGGGACGGGGGAGCCTGGTGGGCTGCCATCTATGGGGTCGCAGAGTCAGACACGACTGAGCAGCAGCAATAGCAGCTTTCTTTATAGTCCAAATCTCACAACCATACATGACCACTGGAAAAACCATAGTCTTGACCAGATGGACATGTCTCTACTTTTTAATGTGCTGTCTAGGTTAGTCATAACTTTTCTTCCAAGGAGTAAGTGTATTTTAATTTCATGGTTACAGTTACCATCTGCAGTGATTTTGGAGCCCCCCAAAATGAAGTCTGACACTGTTTCCACTGTTTCCCCATCTATTTCCCATGAAGTGATGGGACCAGATGCCATGATCTTAGTTTTCCGAATGTTGAGCTTTAAGCCAACCTTTTCACTTTCCTCTTTCACTTTCATCAAGAGGCTTTATAGTTCTTCGTTTTCTGCCATAAGGGTGGTATCATCTGCATATCTGAGGTTATTGACATTTCTCCCAGCAACCTTGATTCCAGCTTGTGCTCCATCTAGCCCACGATGTACTCAGCACAGAAGTTAAACAAGCAGGGTGACAATATACAGCCTTGACGTACTCCTTTTCCTATTTGGAACCAGTCTGTTGTTCCATGTCCAGTTCTAACGGTTGCTTCCTGACCTGAATATAGGCTTCTCAAGAAGCAGGTCAGGTGGTCTGGTATTCCCATCTGTTTCAGAATGAAAGAGATCACATAGAGAACCTCAATTCTAAGGCCCCTGGAATCTTATCCTAAAAGTGAAGTGGCTCAGTCATGTCTGACTCTTTGCAACCTCATGGACTGCAGCCTACCGGGATTCTCCGTCCATGGGATTTTCCAGGCAAGAGTACTGGAGTGGGTTGCCATTTCCTTCTCCAGGGGATCTTCCCGACCCAGGGATCGAACCCAGGTCTCCCACATTGCAGGCAGACTCTTTACTCTCTGAGCCACCAGGGAAACTTATCCTAGACTTGGACAATTAACATTACTGGACTAGAGAAGCTTATATGTGAACTTGACCAGATTATTGGGGTATGTTGGCTTTATGATTGAATATCTCAGCCTTGGGAGTCAGGTGTTAGAGGCTTTTGATACCAAAAATAAAACAAATTAACAACAAAATAACACAGGCTAATTCAAACGTTTAGTAGCCTGGTTGCCAGGGAAGTCAGAGTTACTAAATAATCTCATCTTCCCTTTAGTAGAACACCCATAGAAGAAATACTTCTGCAAGTCACAGAAACTCCCTAATGGTAGCAATAGCCTTCACTTAGTAAGACCTAAATGCTCTCTAAGAACCAGGGACTCTAGAAAGCCATTCTCTAGTTTATTTCACAGGTTATTATATTGGGATCATATTTAGCATTAGCTGATGCTAGTCAAGGCTATGGTTTTTCCTGTGGTCATGTATGGATGTGAGAGTTGGACTGTGAAGAAGGCTGAGTGCCGAAGAATTGATGCTCTTGAACTGTGGTGTTGGAGAAGACTTGAGAGTCCCTTGGACTGCAAGGAGATCCAACCAGTCCATTCTGAAGGAGATCAGCCCTGGGTTTTCTTTGGAAGGAATGATGCTAAAGCTGGAACTCCAGTACTTTGGCCACCTCATGCGAAGAATTGACTCATTGGAAAAGACTCTGATGCTGGGAGGGATTGGGGGCAGGAGGAGAAGGGGATGACAGAGGATGAGATGGCTGAATGGCATCACTAACTTGATGGACATGAATCTGAGTGAACTCTGGGAGTTGGTGATGGACAGGGAGGCCTGGCGTGCTGCGATTCATGGGGTCGCAAAGAGTCGGACACGACTGAGCAACAGAACTGAACTGATGCTGTTATTTCCTTAACAAATGTCCCTGAGGCCAACTATTTCTTAAATAAAACTTGTAAGTAACATATGTTTGTTATAGTTATTTAAGGGCATCCCTGGTAGCTCAGCTGGTAAAGAATCTGCCTGCAGTGCAGGAGACCCCAGTTCAATTCCTGAGTCAGGAAGATCTGCTGGAGAAGGGAATGGCAAACCACTCCAGTATTCTTGCCTGGAGAATTTCCATGAAGAGAGGAGTCTGGCAGGCTACAGTCCATAGGGTCACAAAGAGTTTGACACAACTGAAGCAACTTAACACACAGTAATTTAAAGAAAACATAGTCATTTATAGAATAAAATTAAGTTCCTTCCTTTCTTTCACTCTTTCTGCAACAATCTGGTATATATGTATTCATACTCTATCAAATGACCAACCTAGACAGCATATTACAAAGCAGAGACATTACTTTGCCAACAAAGGTCCATCTAGTCAAGGCTATGTTTTTTCCAGTGGTCATGTATGGATGTGAGAGTTGGACTATAAAGAAAGTTGAGCACCGAAGAATGGATGCTTTTGAACTGCGGTGTTGGAGAAGACTCTTGAGAGTCCCTTGGACTGCAAGGAGATCCAACGAGTCCATTCTAAAGGAAATCAATCCTGGGTGTTCATTGGAAGGACTGATGTTGAAGCTGAAACTCCAATACTTTGGTCACCTCATGTGAAGAGCTGACTCATTTGAAAAGACCCTGATGCTGGGAAAGATTGAGGGCGGGAGGAGAAGGGGATGACAGAGGATGAGATGGTTGGATGGCATCATGAGTTTGTTTGAACTCTGGGAGTTGGTGATAGACAGAGAGGCATGGCATGATGTGGTTCATGGGTCGCAAAGAGTTGGACATGACTGAACTGAACGGAACTGAACTCTATCAAATGGAAGGAGGGTCTTCCCAACCCAGGGATCTAACCCAGGTCTCCTGCATTGCAGGAGGATTCTTTACCACCTGAGCCACCAGGGAAGCTCCAAATATATACTCATACATATATCAGTTCAGTTCAGCTGCTCAGTTGTGTCCAACACTTTGCAACCCCATGGACTGCAGCATGCCAGGCCTCCCTGTTCATCACCAGTTCCCAGAGTTTACTCTAACTCATGTTGATTGAGTTGGTGATGACACCCAACCATCTCATCCTCTGTTGTCCCCTTCTCCTCCTGCCTTCAAACTTTCCCAGCATCAGGGTCTTTTCAAGTGAGTCAGTTCTTCCTATCAGGTGGCCAGAGTACTGGAGTTTCAGCTTCACCATCAGTCCTTCCAATGAACACCCAGGACTGATTTCCTTTAGGATGGACTGGTTGGATCTCCTTGCAGTCCAAGGGACTCTCAAGAGTCTTCTCCAGCACCACAGTTCAAAAGCATCCATTCTTCGGTTCTCAGCTTTCATTATAGTCCAACTCTCACATCCATACATGACCACTGGAAAAACTATAGCCTTCACTAGATGGACCTTTGTTGGCAAAATAATGTCTCTACTTTTGAATATGCTGTCTAGGTTGGTCATAACTTTACTTCAAAGGAGCAAGCATCTTTTAATTTCGTGGCTGCAGTCACCATCTGCAGTGATTTTGGAGCCCCCCAAAATAAAGTCTGTCACTGTTTCCACTGTTTCCCCATTTGCCATGAAGTGATGGGACCAGATGCCATGATCTTCGTTTTCTGAATGTTGAGCTTTAAGCCAACTTTTTCACTCTCCTCTTTCACTTTCATCTTTTTCACTTTCTGCCTTAAGGGTGGTATCTGCATATCTGAGGTTATTGATATTTCTCACAGCAATCTTGATTCCAGCTTGTGCTTTATCCAGCCCACCATTTCACATGATGTACTCTGAATATAAGTTAAATAAGCGGGGTGACAGTACACAGCCTTGATGTACTCCTTTCCCTATTTGGATCTAGTCTATTGTTCCATGTCCAGTTCTAACTGTTGCTTCCTGACCTGCATACAGATTTCTCAAGAGGCAGGTTAGGTTGTCTGGAATTCCCATAATTTTCCAGTTTGTGGTGATCCACACAGTCAAAGGCTTTGGCATAGTCAATAAAGCAGAAATAGATGTTTTTCTGGAACTCTCTTGCTTTTCTAATGATCCAACAGCAATTTGATCTCTGGTTCCTCTGCCTTTTCTAAAACCAGCTTGAGCATCTGGAAGTTAACAGTTTACGTACTGTTGAAGCCTGCCTTGGAGAATTTTGAGCATTACTTTACTAAAGTGTGAGATGAGTGCCATCGTGCAGTAGTTTGAGCATTCTTTGGCATTGCCTTTCTTTGGGATTGGAATGAAAACTGACCTTTTCCAGTCCTGTGGCCACTGCTGAGGTTTCCAAATTTCCTGGCATGTTGAGTGAAGCACTTTCACAGCATCATCTTCCAGGATTTGAAATAGCTCAACTGGAATTCCATCACCTCCACTAGCTTTGTTCATAGTGATTCTTCCTAAGGCCCACTTGACTTCACATTCCATGATGTCTTGCCATAGGTGAGTGATCACACCATTGTGATTATCTGGGTCATTATGATCTTTTTTGTACAGTTCTTCTGTCCATTCTTTCCATCTCCTCTTAATATCTTCTGCTTCTGTTAGGTCCATACCATTTTTGTCCTTTACTGAGCCCATCTTTACATGAAATGTTCCCTTGTTATCTCTAATTTTCTTGAGGAGATCTAGTCTTTCCCATTGTATTGTTTTCCTCTATTTCTTTGCATTGCTCACTGAGAAGGCTTTCTTATCTCTACTTGCTATTCTTTGGAACTCTGCATTCAAATGGGCATATCTTCCCTTTTGTCCTCTGCTTTTCACTTCTCTTCTTTTCACAGCTATTTGTAAGGCCTCCTCATGAAAGAGTTCCCCTGGAGAAAGAAATAGCAACCTACTCCAGTAGTCTTGCCCAAAGAATTCCTTATAGGGACAGAGGAACTTGGCAGGCTACAGCCCATGGGGTCACAAACGGTTGGACATGACTAAGCAACTATCACTTTCACTTTCTCACATGTATATACACACATACACACATATATATTTGACATTTGGTTAAATCCTATGTTACTAACAACTAGAATTATATCCAAAGCATATCCAAGATAAATGATAAGAAGTTTGAGGCCGATATACTGGGCCAAACACCTGCACATTATCATCAAGATGCTTTTTCAAGTAAAAAATAAATGATATTGTTCAGCTGCTGCTGTACCAGCACTGGTACAATTAGCAGGGTATTCAAATCCAGGGCTGATGGCGTCCAGGAGCTCAGTTCCGTCCCTGTGATCACGCGTGTCCTGAGTGTGTAGAGATAAAAGGATACGGCAAATCCTGCCTAATAGTCAGAAGACCCCACTCAGTTTGTGCCCTGCGTGATTTGTTGTTGCCTTTCATTTGTCCTGTCATAGGGTGAAGTAAACATGGTGCCGAATAAAGCCTATTCTTTCTCTCATGAGTTTAACAGTTCAAACCTAAACCAGCACCACTGGTCAGGCAGAGTAGACACTGTAGTCTTAATTGGCATCTCTCCGATTACCATAAAGTTCCCATCTGCATTTCTTTTCCAGACCATCTTTTTGTATTTTTAAAAAAATTTTTACGGGTTGTTTGTGTTTTTCTGATTCATTTGTTGGGAAATTCTTTTTATATTATATGTAGCAATCCTTTATTAACAAGCATTAGGTTGTTTCTCCTAGATTACTGTTCATTTTGTGACTTTGTTTTAATAGGACCTTTCGCTGTGCAGAAGTTTTTATTCTATGTGATTAAATTTTTCCTCTTGTTATTTGGGGCTTCTGGATTCCTAAGATTTATACAAGGAGTATCCTTTATTTTTTTCTCACAGTTGTGTTTTAAATTTATTACATAACTTATTTCACATTTGGACTGCAGTGTACCATTCCTGATTTCCTTCAAAGAAAGTAAGCTGTCCCATTATCATTATTAAATTTACCTTCCCCCCTCCACTGAATTGAAATGCAGACTACACAGATACAAAGAAAATACAATTTACCGGTGTACTGTTTCTGCTCTCTATGCTGATCTACCAATGTATTTGTCTATTTCTGTTTTTATTAATCATAGTAGCATTAAGTTGTTTTAAATCTGATATGCGGGTCTTCCTCCATTATTATTTGCCAAAATCTTCCATTTCTATTAAGTATGAGATAGGCTACATGGGTGTGTTGTACAACATGGGAAATATAGTCAATATTCTAAAATAACTTTAAACAGTATAATGTTTAAAAATTGTATAATTTTATATTGAAAAATAATACAAAAATATCTTCCTCAGTTTCTATTGGCTAATATTTAAGTGCTTACACTGGGTTTGCAAAAATGCAATTTTGATCAAGTCGTGTTGGCTCTCTGGAAGTCGCTTAGAAAATGAGGTGAGTGTTCTCCATGTGCACCACTGCAGTTCATGAACTTATTCTCTAGTTTTCAGTCCTCTCCTAGTGTTCCTGGAGATTTCTTACTTCAAGCTCAGTTGTGTGCTTTCAGTAAGATATCAGTTACCTATCTTTTTTGTGTAAATTTTTCTTATTTTTAAAATTGTTTTCTTTATTGGAGCACAGTTGATTTACAATGCTGTGTTAGTTTCTTCTGTACAGCAAAGTGAACCAGCCATACTTGATTACCTTTTATTCAGCATCCCAGGTAGTTGTGAGTGTGTGTGTTGTGGGGGGAGGTATTTTTGCCATACAGGTGGTTATAATAGAAGTCTTCACATTTCTAAGTCTGCAGGGATTTTTCTCTGAAATAAGGGAGTTGGACCAGATTTTCTTCCTCAGTATGCTCCCTGGAGCAACAATCTGGGGATCTCTTGGGAGATTATTAAAAAGGCAGAACATAACCCCCCACCTCAATGCTATGTTTTTAATAAGTCTCAGGGAAAGTTTGCATATTTGAGTATGAGAAGCACTGAACTGAGTGTTTTGTGTCTTTGCAGCTCTAGCCCTACAGAACTCAATAACTAAGTTACAATCGTGGTTTCCCGATTTTTCCTACCTCAGACTGAATGAAGTCTGGGAATATGCTCCAAGTTTGAAGAACTTCTCAAAAGAGTCAGTGAGAGGGAAGGAGAAAGCAGTAATCAGGTTTACCTGAAATTTTCCCAATTCATGGTAAATACAGACAGTGTCGTCCTGGTCACTGGCATGATTATATGTCCTCTCCTAATCTCCTGGGCCTCCCTGATGGCACAGTGGTGAAGAATCCACCTGCCAATGTTGGGGACACAGGTTTGATTGCTGGGTTGGGAAGATTCCCTGGAGAAGAAACCCACCCCAGTATTCTTGCTTGGAAAAGTCCACAGACAGAAGAGCCTGTCAGGCAACAGTCCATGGGGTCACAGAAGAGTTGGACACAACTTAGTGATTAAACAACAACAAAAACAACCTGGTCTCCTGGCCTTCAGACTCTTCTCCCTTCCATTCTTTCTGCAAATTTCTCCTCCCTTGCTCAGCAATATTTCACTGACTCTTGTTCTCCTTCCCCGACAATCTGCTTCAACTTGTGTGGCTACACTGTAACCACTTTCTATACAGAGTTTCCTTCCAATATTTTTTTTCCTTCCAATATTTTATTTGATAATGGGTTCCCTAGTTTTAAAAAAAAGAAACAAAAGAAAAAAGAACTCATCTCTGGCATTCTCATATTTTAGCATTTTACAAGTTAGAAAAGAAAATTTATATAATAAATATAAATAGCCAATAAGAATAGGAAAAAAGTTTACTCTCTCTAGTAGCAAGGAAATGCCATTTAGAATACATAGTATTTTTCAACTATCAGCTTTTCAAGGATTAGAAATATTGGGCAAGGTTATGCAGGATAAAGTTGTTTCTCAAAGTGAGAATATACAACGTTGCTTCATTCTGAAAGAAGAAATATGTATCAAAATTCCTTAGGAAAAAATCACAATAATCATATTTCCAAGAGTTTGTCCTAAGCAAATATTTAAGTGCACAGAGATTTAGCTATAGAGATAGTCATCAAAATGGTGTCCCTTTTAGGGAAGAGAGGAAAAAAAATTGAAATGACATAAATATGAAATAAACGTGAACTAGGTTCAGTTGTTTATGGTAAAATTATTCAGTGGAATATTTACATAGAAAACCTTTATTTACAAAATAATATGATCCCAGTTTAGTTCAGTTCAGTTCAGTTCAGTCACTCAGTCGTGTCCGACTCTTTGCAACCCCATTAATCGCAGCACACCAGGCCTCCCTGTCCATCACCATCTCCTGGAGTTCACTCAGACTCACGTCCATCAAGTCTGTGATGCCATCAAGCCATCTCATCCTTGGTCGTCCCCTTCTCCTCCTGCCCCCAATCCCTCCCAGCATCAGGGTCTTTTCCAATGAGTCAACTCTTCGCATCAGGTGGCCAAAGTACTAGAGCTTCAGCTTCAGCGTCATTCCTTCCAAAGAAATCCCAGGGTTGATCTCCTTCAGAATGGACTGGTTGGATCTCCTTGCAGTCCAAGGGACTCTCAAGAGTCTTCTCCAACACCCCAGTTCAAAAGCATCAATTCTTCAGCGCTCAGCCTTCTTCACAGTCCAACTCTCACATCCATACATGACCACTGGAAAAACCATAGCCTTAACTAGACGGACCTTAGTTGGTAAAGTAATGTCTCTGCTTTTGAATATGCTATCTAGGTTGGTCATCACTTTTCTTCCAAGGAGTAAGCGTCTTTTAATTTCATGGCTGCAGTCACCATCTGCAGTGATTTTGGAGCCCCCCAAAAATAAAGTCTGACACTGTTTCTACTGTTTCCCCATTTATTTCCCATGAAGTGAGGGGACTGGATGCCACGATCTTCGTTTTCTGAATGTTGAGCTTTAAGCCAACTTTTTTGCTCTCCTCTTTTACTTTCATCAAGAGGCTTTTTAGCTCCTCTTCACTTTCTGCCATAAGGGTGGTATCATCTGCATATCTGAGGTTATTGATATTTCTCCCGGCAATCTTGATTCCAGCTTGTGTTTCTTCCAGTGCAGCATTTCTCATGATGTACTCTGCATAGAAGTTAAATAAGCAGGGTGACAATATACAGCCTTGACGTACTCCTTTTCCTATTTGGAACCAGTCTGTTGTTCCATGTCCAGTTCTAACCGTTGCTTCCTGACCTGCATACAGATTTCTCAAGAGGCAGGTTAGGTGGTCTGGTATTCCCATCTCTTTCAGAATTTTCCACAGTTTATTGTGCTCCACACAGTCAAAGGCTTTGGCATAGTCAGTAAAGCAGAAGCAGATGTGTTTAAATATGTGTATTTGCATGTATATTTGGCTTGAAGAGAATGTAGTAATAAATGGCGTGTCATCTTTTGTTCTGGAATTACAAAATGTTTCCCCGTTCTGTTTTCTTTTCTGTGTTTTCTAATTTATCTACGATATACATGGCTTTTAACTAGAAAAGAAATAAGAAAAAAGTATTGATAACTTTCAAAAAGTACAGTCTTTCTCCCAAGGCTGATAATGGATGAAAAAGAGATAAAATCTAAGAAAAAAGTTCACCCGGCCTTTTTCAAGTTCTTAATCTTTTGTCCTTTTTGATGAAAGCTTCAAATTGCCAAATCACCTTTTCACGTGCATGACTGTCTTGATGGGGCCAAAGTCAATTACTGGGGGGCATTATTCATTAAATAAAAATGTAACTACTTGTATCCCTTCAATAGACACAGTATCTAGGGACTTTGTGTCTTTAGTTTCTCTCTGTACTTGACAAAGCACGTTTTAGCACCTTTGCCAAATGGGCTCAAGACAACTGCATACATACTTATCCAGATGACTCACTTTGCCCTTTTTTTTAGCAGCTTCATTTAAACTCCAAGTGTTAAAGTGGGTGAGAAAAATTGGTTAAACTTTGGGAAAGAACAAGAGATTTTTTTCAATTTTTCTCCGTGTAAACAAATAGGAAAAACCAAATACAAGAGAAACCATTGAATTTCTGATTTCAGCAAGGTTAAAATAGGCACTACTGTTTTGCAAATTAAGATGAAAAATAAATTTATTACTTGTAATTTTAATTTCTAAGCAAGATGGAATAAAATCTAATGAATTTGCAAGTATAATAACTATTGTTTTTTCATTTTAGCAAATAATACAGCCATTTGAATAAATTAAGAAAAAATAGATAAGCAAAAGAAAAATATATTAAAATTACCCATAAATCTCACTGCTAAGGAATGATATCTTTGCCATTTATAAGCTTATTGTTTCAGTCTATTTTCTATTCAAAATATATGTGTATGCACAGTTTATATAACTTGAATCACAGCATGCTTATTCTTTATAAGCCTTCATTTCATTCAAAAATGAATCATGAAGATATTCTGTGGATTGAGATTTCATAATGGAAAGTGTAATGACAAAAGAATGATCTATATAACTAGGTGTCCAAATTCTTTTTCATGTAAATTTTAGACTTACAGAATAGCTACAGTAATAATACTTTACTAAGAAATCCGAAAATCCTTTCACCTAAATTCTCTAAATATTATTCTACTGCCTATGTTTATCTGTGTGCATGCCTCTTTCACTCTTCCTCTGTGCGTATATGCACATGTATACTATACTTATTTTCTTGAACCATTTAAGAATAAGCCGCAGAGAAAATGATACCTGTTTAAACAGTAGCATGCAACTTTCTAAACTGAAGGATATTATCTTGAATAAACACACTACCAAGATTAAAAGCAGGATATTAACATTTATATGATATTTCTGATATACAGAATTTATTCAAATTTTTCTAATTGTCCCATTACTGTCTTTTATAGAATTGAAATTTTCTTTTTCTTATCTGGGACCAATCAAGGATCACACATTGCATTAATAAGTTGAGTAAGAGTCAAATCAGGGTGAACATTAAGATGTAGGACTATTCAGCAAAAGACAAGTACTCTATGATATCACTTACATGTGGAATCTAAAAAAAAAAATGATACAAATGAACTTATTCATGAAACAGAAACAGATTTACAGACACAGAAGAGAAGCTTATGGTTACTAAAGGGGTAAGAGGTAGGGAAGGGATGTTAGGAATTTGGGATTAACATATATACACTACTATATATAAAATAGATAAACAATAAGGATGTATTGTATAGCACAGGAAACTATATTCAATATCTTATAATAACCTGTAATGGAAAAGACACATATATGTAGGTGTCTTTTTCGGGGTTTACCTGATGCAAAGAGTTGACTCATTGGAAAAACCTTGACACTGGGAAAGACTGAAGGCAATAGCAGAAGGGGATGGCAGAGAATGAGATGGTTAGACTGACTCAATGGATACGAATTTGAGCAAACTCTGGGAGATAGTGGATGACAGAGGAACCTGACGTGCTGCAGTCCATGGGGTCACAAAGAGCAGGATATGACTTAAGTGAGTGAACAACATGCACAGACATGTATGTATGTGTATGACTGAATCACTTTTCTGTACACCTGGGGCATTATAAATCAACTATACTTCAATAAAAAATAAATGAATAAATATTTTTTAAAAGATGTAGGTCTATTAAGAATTTTTTACCTAATCTTATAAAAATAGAAGACATTGGGGGTTTTAAGCAGGAGGGAAGGTTTTGAGATTGTTTTATTTTTTCAAAAGGCATTTCTGTTGTCAAACAGAAAATTATTTTACAGAAAAAGGTACTCTAATAAATTCCTGGAATCATGAGAGGAAGGAGGACAAGGTAGAGACTGCATGGTTAGAGAAGAGGGAAAATAAGAGACGGATGAAAATCCAGTGTGCAACAGTCACCCCACGCTGATATTCCATAACAGCAATAAAACAGTTTAAGTCTGCAATGCCAGACCTGCTCTTATCCCTGGTATGAAAATTCACACATAAGAAGACGAGGAATGTTTCCTGCTTTTAACTCATGCTTACAAAGGATGTCTTAAGATTGAGTCTGTAATCAGTTGCCTATTTCTCAGCGGAAGGGGAGAGCCCAGTTTCACACCTTCCCACTTCATTTCTAAAAGTCCTTTTGTACCATCACGATCCCTATTGTTATACTCCAATTAACCAGTGAAGTTGCTCAGTCATGTCCGACTCTCTGCAATCCCATGGACTGTAGCCCACCAGGCTCCTCCATCCACGGAATTTTCCAGGCAAGAGTACTAGAGTGCATTGCCATTTCCTTCTCCAGGGGATCTTCCCAACCGAGGGATTGAACCCAGGTCTCCCACATTGTAGGCAGATGCTTTACTGTCTGAGCTACCAGAGAAGCCCAATATTCCAATTAAGACAGGGCCTAAACACTTAGGTTATCCCATAGTCAATGTAATGTTAAAGATCATTCCTAGGTTTTACTTGATTTTAACTAATCATCTCTTTAGTTATTTGTAATACTGAACTTCTGTCATGTAACAAGCTAAGCTAAAGAACAATCAATAGCTTTATGAACTGAAATGAAAACATATATGCACATGTGTTGTTTTCCAATCCTATAAAGCCTGAGAGGCTACTCTAACCAAATATATCCATCAATTACAAGTCCAATCTGAGAACTTAGTATCTTGCAGATTTCAACATGCACATGACTCTTCCAAGAACAGAGTTAAAATGTAGATTCTGATTTCATAGGTTTGGGCTAGGGTCAAAGATTCTGCTTTTGAACATTCTGCCAGGGTTGGGGGTAGGGCATGGCACTGGTTGCTAGACCACATTTTGAATAAAAATGTAGAGATCAATTACTTACCACTAAATAATAGATTTTTCCTTGAAAACGGAGGTGGAACAGCAGGTTGGAAAGAGCACAGGGGTGGGTTTAAGATAAGAAATCCAAGACCTGTCTGCCATCAGTGAAGATCCTTTAAACATTCTGAGCTTCAGTTTCCACAATGTAGAAATCTGCAATAGAAGCGTGAATTGCTTTCTAGGACATAAGGTATGCTTTAAATAAAACTTTAAGAAAATTTAAGACTTCAGGATAAATAAACTATATTGGTTTAATTGCTGTAAATATATTTATTTAAAAATGGTAAATCTTTTCCAGCTGAGAGTGCCACCCCAAATAGCTACCATGTGATTTCATGGAAAATGAAAATTTAAATTACCTCTATAAGAAAGGGACCCTTTCTTTTTACGAAGTCACAAGCTGAATGAAACAATAAACAAAGAATGTGACAAAAAACCATGATCCAGAAGATTAAAATACCTTTTCATATTAAAAAAATGGATATACTACTTTTCTGCCTCAGGCATGACTTTTAGCAAAATACACTCTTTGAACCTGGAATGAAGCAGATTTTCCTTTCAACATCTGTCCCTGAACTGATGGGAGGTAAAGAAAAATCAAGTGTTGAATCTGTTGCTTAAGGAAGCATTCAGATGAGTATTGGCAGAGTTCCCCTAGGAATAAAACTGGGAGACTGAAAATCCAAAAGTATAGACATTATACAAAATATTATTTCATAATAATCAGCAAGTGATCAAATGGCAAGGATGGAGCTTTTAAATTCAGAGACAGACAGACAGAGAGAGTTTAACTTGGTCAAGGTCTTCACTCTTGGCTGGATGGTGAACAATCCACTTGCCAATACAGGAGTCAGGGGTTCAAGCCCTAATCTGGGAAGACCCCACGTGCCATGGAGCAACTAAGCCCGTGTACCACATCTACTGAGTCTGTGCTTGAGAGCCCAAGAGCCACAACTACTGAAACCCAGACTCCCTAAAAAGTTTGTGCTCTGCAACCAGGGAAGCCACCTCCATGAGATGCCTGCACACTGCAACTGGAGAGTGGCCCCTACTCATCACAGCTAGAGAAAGGGCCATGCAGCAACAAAGACCTAGCACAGCAAAAATAAAAGTAAATTATCAAATAAAAATTTTAATTACATTATTAAATTACTTTTTTAAATAGTAAGAGAAGTTTTATTTAAAAAAAAAAAACAATTTGGTCAAGCCTTATCTTGAACACATTCATTTACTTCCTCACAAATGTCAGGATCAGCTGTGTTTTTGAAGCAGATGAGTATCCAGGGTCACCTTCTGCCAGCTGCCTGAGTCCTGTTGCTTTTGATCACCTTCTCCAGCAGATGTGATATGATTCTTTCTGCCAGCTCACTCCTCTGTGTCTGCTAACTTGCTGCAGCCCGCTCTCATCTCACTAGCAAGGCTGCCTCTGGGTGAAGGCACTTACTCCTGCCACAGGTCCCTGTCATCTCCTGAAAGCACAGACTCCCGTGGCAGCTCTCCCTCTGGTCCTGGTGTCAGATTCAAAGGCCTGACCAGCTTCCGCTGGCAGAAGCTGCCTCTTAATTGCTATAGATCAGAGTACTGAACATGTCAATTAAAATAGAGTGGAAGAGGGCAGAAGAGATCTGGCATTTACCAAGATAACCCATTCCCTTCTGGGTTGATGGCTTTCTTTATGCCCCATGGTCCTGCCTGCCTAATGGGCAGTTCATTTCCCAGCAACACCATGAGCACAGCAACTGATTACAGTGTCTGTCTCCTTTGCCCTACTCTAGCAGACTTTTCTCTTTCCTATCATTTGTTCTCTTCTTTAGCAAAAGGGTTTGTCCTTAGAACTACTACATATTTCCAGGAGAGAAGAACTCTCCCAAACCACACACACAAACATGAGGAAAGAAGCCCCAGTTCTTTTCCTTCTCTTATTTGTCCTTTGTTCTCTCCTGTTACATTTCATTCATGGAATGTATGTATATAATTAATGACATGGCTAAAAACTTGATTCTTAGAGTGGCAAGGGGGTTTCACCGCATAGAGTCTAAAGATGAGTGAACGAAGACCCAGAGATTTGAGCTGACTTGCACAGGGCTACACAGATGCTTTCCTTCCTACCTCACTTTCTGGGCAATGCACACTTTCATTGCATGGCTACATTCCCAGGCTCTCGGTGTTTGAAGAATCCGATTAAGACCTAGAGAGGCAATTCCGTGTAGGATTGAAAACCAAGTCTACTGTGCTCATTGGTCCTGCCACCTATTAGCTTCTTTTTCTGTACATTGGGAGGTTACAGAAGTAAGATGGTCAGTGTTGGCAAAGCTCTTGGTCTGAACACATAGTGAATTCTACTCACAGACTCTTAATTATGTGGAAATTAGTATTCAGGAGGTAGATAGGTCCAGGACAAACCTGAATTATGGTGTCTGGGCATATTGAAAATCTGGGGCTGGAAGAGTTTGAGAAAAAAAGCAGAATTAGAAAGTTCATCCTGACCTTCCCTCCTTGCCCTTCTTCCCTGAAGCAGGTCATAAACCTCTCATGGGATGGTTCCCTCCCTTGTATCAACTTACTCCTTGAGTTGGGGAGTTTGGAGCTGAGGAATCTGTATAATAAACCTTGTTAAACTTGCCTTTGTCTTCCCAGTTACTTCTCCACCATTTAGAACTTCAAGTTCAAACACCTTACCATCTTGCCATTTTTTTCATGGATTTATTGTTTCTTTGCCCTTCCTTGGTGGCTCAGTGATAAAGAATCCACCGCCAATGCAGGAGGCCTGGGTTCGATCCCTGGGTCAGGAAGATCCCCTGGAGAAGGAAATGGCAACCCACTACAGTATTCTTGCCTGGGAAACTCCATGGACAGAGGAGCTTGGCAGGCTACGGTCCATAGGGTCACAAAGAGGCAGACACAACTTAGCGACTAAACAACAACATTGTTTCTTTGTCTTAAAGATATAAAAGCCTCCTGATTTGGTCATTTTTTCAGGTCTTCCTTCTCTTGTAGAACTTCCCATGGACATGTGAAAATTATGCTTTTCTCTTGTTAAATCCTTGTCAGTTTAATTTTCAGACCCTGCAAAGAACCCTAAGAGGGTAAAGAAAAAAATTTCCCTTCTCTACAAAGTGAAAACATTATTTAATGTATCTAAAAGTATTGTTTAATGTATGTAAATAAATTAGAGACTAATACTCTCTAATTTGATAGGTCAACAGTTGGCCAAATTTTATTTTTCCAAGTAAGTAGATAAATTCTACTTCCCATCACAACCATCTTGTAAATTAAAGAACACTTAGATTCATAGTAGAAAGGGTACAATTGGAAAAATAAAAACAATACTTCTCAAAAAGGAACAATTATTTTGCTTTTGATGAGAAAAGATTGTCAGGGCCAGTGTTGGCACAAACCCTGGAGCTCACGTGCCTCTTGTCTCTGGTTCATCTTCTCTAAGGAAGAAGCACGTGGCCAGAGGCTGTCTACAGCCTCGTTCTCTCCACCTTCCTGTGGCAAGGCTCAGGGGCTCTGACTGTGAAAGACAATTTCCAGGCTTCTAAATGGAGCATCTGCCAATCATCCAAGCCTTAGCCAGTGTTCTTCAAATATGCACATAAACCCATTTTTCCAGAATCAGAATGCCCAAAACATTATCAAAGGTAGATGATAGGCAGATCTGCAAAATGAGCAAGCCCTGCCCTTTGTTGAAAGAAAATCCATCTGCCCTTCTGGGGAAGTCCATAAAAATGGTATGGCAAAACCAATACAATATTGTAAAATAATTAACCTCCAATTAAAATAAGTAAATTTATATTTAAAAAAAAATCAGTGTGGGCTTTATATTTGGAGGCTCTAACCTGCCATCTTCTTGGTCAGCCAGCTCCCCAATTTTTTGGCCTTCCTAGGTGGTAATAGTGGTAAAGAACTTGTCTGCTAATGCAGGAGATGTTAAGAGACATGGGTTCGATCCTGGGGTCAAGAAGATCCCCTGGAGGAGGGCATGGCAACCCACTCCAGTATTCTGCCTGGAGAATCCCATGGACAGAGGAGCCTGGTGGGCCACTGTCCATAGGGTCACAAAGAGTTGGACACAACTGAAGCGACTTAGCATGCATGCACATGGGCTTTAACTGCATGAACTGTGTCCATACTTAAGGTGGTGATGGCCCTACTCAGCGCTGTGGGATTCAGCTGGGAGGTGAGGTGCCTGTAGGGACAGAGATAGACTAAGACAGGCAACAGAGGTGATCAGTAGTGCCAAGGCCCTGGTGTGTGTCACAAAAGGACACTGAAAACCCAGGGATGACTACAGGGAGACAGTCACTGACTCCAAATGTCTGAGGAACTGTCATGAGAAGAGAAAGCAAAACTGCTGGAGGGCATAAGGTCAAATGACTGGAAATAAGGAAAACCGATTTATGCTACAGAAAGAAAAAACTCAACTCTTACAGCTGTCAAGAGGAAAGAAAAAGAGAAGACAGAAGGGGAAGGGAGAGAAGAGAAAAGGAGGAGAGGGGAGCAGAGCGAAGGGGAGGAACTTACAGATTTTGACAAAAAGTTAGAGACCTTGATAATCCTGCAGTTTGATCTTGACCATCTTCTGGCTTCTTTCTGTTTTTCCTTGCCCACGATTGAATTTATTATTGATGAACTCAGAACATCCTTCCAGTTTGAATATGTTCTGGCTTTTATCAATAAATATGTCTTAAGTTTTTTTCCCTTAGTTTTGATTACAATTATCATTCATTGAATATTTTCTATGAAAAAGGCATTGTAAATTTTTGAAGTAGATGATTTTATTATCCTCATTTTTAGGTAGGGAAACTAAGTTTCAGAGTTAATATTTAATTTGTTCAAGTCACACAACCAGCATGAGAGTCAAAAACTTACTTCTAAACCAAATCTATCTAATGTTTAAATCCCATGGTGCGAGGCCTGAAAACAGTTCAAATTTATTACCTTGAAAGAATATTTTTTCTCATCTTGCTCTAGGAGCCTTTGTTTCATTACCAAATTCTATGCCTAGAAATTGACACAAATTTCTGGTTACTCAAGGATTGCCTTCAAGATCAGCATCATACATTTTTTTGCCCTTCCCAGATCTGTTTCCTTTGCCATCAACGCAAACTTCCGTGACAACAACTTCTGTCATGCTCTGTGAGTCAAGGCCCACATAAATGACATGTTAGACCACTAAGGATTCAATGTCCTTGACCCCAAACTATAGCCATGGGAAATAGATGGGGAAACAGTGGAAACAGTGTCAGACTTTATTTTTTGGGCTACAAAATCACTGCAGATGGTGACTGCAGCCATGAAATTAAAAGACGCTTACTCCTTGGAAGAAAAGTGATGACCAACCTAGACAGCATATTCAAAAGCAGAGACATTACTTTGCCAACTAAGGTCCGTCTAGTCAAGGCTATAGTTTTTCCAGTGGTCATGTACAGATGTGAGTGTTGGACAGTAAAGGAAGCTGAGCGCTGAAGAATTGATGCTTTCGAACTGGGGTGTTGGAGAAGGCTCTTGAGAGTCCCTTGGACTGCAAGGAGATCCAACCAGTCCATTCTAAAGGAGATTGGTCCTGGGTGTTCTTTGGAAGGAATGATGCTAAAGCTGAAACTCCAGTACTTTGACCACCTCATGCGAAGAGTTGACTCATTGGAAGGGACTCTGATGCTGAGAGGGATTGGGGGCAGGAGGAGAAGGGGATGACAGAGAATGAGATGGCTGGATGGCATCACAGACTCGATGGACGTGAGTCTGAGTGAACTCCAGGAGTTGGTGATGGACAGGGAGGCCTGGCGTGCTGCAATTCATGGGGACGCAAAGAGTCGGACACGACTGAGCGACTGAACTGAACTGAACTGAAGGCCAAATACCAATATATGATTATGTGTCTCTGGTTCCTCACCATATCAGAAATTTTATTCTATGAGTAGTGAAATTTCTCTACTAATAGTGCAAGTTCTGAATAATTATTTTCATCATGGTTGAGCAATCTCATCAGCTTTGAAACATGCCCGGATCTCTCTGAGCCCACATTTCCCTTAATGTAACCATGATTACATGGAATTAAATTCTATGTGCAGAAAAGAGCCTGGAACTTTTATTCATAGTAAAAAGTATTTGTGTTTCAGTGGGACTATGGGGGTGATGCATTAATTGATGTAAATTCTACTTATCACAATTATAAAAATTTCTGTAATTAGCACCTAATAGCTTCATAAGGTATTGGTTTTGTAAGAGTATGATTTTTCCTAACTGAACCACTGTATTGGTTTTTCCATACAGCCAATCCAGTCAGCAAGTCTCTAGTACGTCCAAATTAAAGACGACTTGTCAGCTCCGAGCGCCCTCTGCTGGTCACATTTGGGCACAACAGGCAAAGTAATGGAATTTACAGTTAGGTGAAGGTTAGAATTCAAAAATAGCTCAGATGAGATGGTTGGATGGCATCACCGACTCAATGGACATGAGTTTGGGTAAACTCCGGGAGTTGGTGATGGACAGGGAGGCCTGGCATGCTGCACAGTCCATGGGGTCGCAAAGAGTCAGACAGGACTTAGAGACTGAACTGAACTGCACTGAAGGTTAGAAAACGCCATTTTTAACTGATCAATCACTTTATAATTTACAAAATGCCTTCACTTCCATTGCTGTATAAGAGCTAGTTAACATGTTAAAATGGGACTCTCCTAGTATCCGTTTGAACTGATGTTATGTAATAGACCTGTGTTGTTTGTTGGAGGAGCCACTAGCCAAATCCAATTCCTATACTTGAAATGTTTGAATTGACAGGTTTTGTGAGTATAAAATACACATCATATTCCAGAACTTATTATCAGAAAAATTAAGGTTAAAATATTATGTTTTGGGAACTTCTCAGCTATTATTTCGTTCAATAAGCTCTCTGCTGTCTTTTCCTTCTGGGATACCCATTACCCTAGTGTCACCCTTTCTAAAAGAGTTGATTGTTCATAGAAAATTTCCTCACATTTTTACATCTTAATTGTCATTTCCCTTCTACCTGTATCATTTCTATTTCAAGCTCATATGTCCCTCTTCCAAATCCCCTGCTCAATTACCAATGCTTCTAAATGAATTCTTCATCTCATTTCTTAATCTTTTTAGCTTCAGAATTTGGTTCTTTTTTCAGAATTTTAATTTCTTTGGTAAGGAAATTAATTTTTTCATCAGTTAATCTTGTTCATTAATTTTATCCCTGAGCTCATTAAATTGCTTTCCTGAGTTTCCTTGCAGCTTGTTGAGTTTCTTTATGACAGCTACTTTTGAATTCTCTAACAGATTCTACTATTTTGTGACTTTAAGTTGGAATTCTGAAGAACTGTCATTTTCTTTTTGTGATACAACGTTTTTGTTGTTCTTCATGGTGTTTGATGAGTGGTTCTTTTGCTGCTGCATTTAAAGTAGTGAAAGCACTAAATACTACGAAAGTAGCATTTCTACTTGAGATAAGCTTTCTCTTTTTCCTAACTTGATTCTAGAGTCAACGGGTTGGGAATGAGAGGGCTTTCTTTTATTTCCCAGTAAGTGGCACTATAGCACAACATTTGGTTTCTCTTCTCTGAGCTGTTTCTGGTTGCATCACCCTCCACCGCCTCTGTAAGAGGCTTGGTCAAGTGCTTTGATTAGCACTGCTCGCGCCTTTGGGGATGCTGGCCCTCCGCCTGGAGCACTCGGGTGGTGAGCACTTCCGCAGCATTAAAGATCTGTTTAGTTTCAGTTCCTGCTGCCACAGGGGGAGAGAAATGGGAAGACAGGGAGCCAGGGTCTGCCTTGTCAAGTGCTGTCAGCTTCCCAGGTGCCACCACTGCAGGCCAGAGTCAGGGGCCGAATCTGTGGGCACCTCCACAGTCGGAAAGATGTGGTATCAGATGCCACTGCCTCTACTGTTCAGCTGGGCTTCCCTGGTGGCTCAGATGGTAAAGAATCTGCCTGTCATGTGGGAACCCCAGTTTGATCCCTGGGTCTGGAAGGTTCCCTGGAGAAGGGAATGGCAACCCACTCCAGTATTATTGCCTAGAGAATGCCCACGGACAGAGGAGCCTGGTGGACTGTACTCCACTAGGTCGCAAAGAGTTGGACAGGACTGACCTCTGCTTTTCAGTTACTTGTGGCCACAGGCACCACTACGGCTGGGGGGCTGTACACCACTCTTCTTGCTGATCCTCGGTTCTGTGGGGCTGCAGGCTCATCTGCCATGTCCAGGGGACCAGACTACAGGCACAGCCTCCACTGTTCCCCTGGCTTTATCTCCTCTGTTCCACCCGCCTTTGGATGTACAGACGTGTGGAATTCTCTAGCATCCTAGTATGGTGGGTAGAGGAAACTATGTTGAGTTGTGGATGCTTTATTGGCTGTAGATTGAAAGGGACAGAGGAAACGCCTCACTCAACCACAATGCTGGCATTGTTCTCCCTGGTTCTATTATTCCTCATCCTATAAACACTTCCAGCCTTTCACCCCATTTTACAGTTCTCCAAAAGAAGACTCTGCTTCATAGTTTGTCTGCTTAGTTCGTTTGTATCACCTAAATTGTCTTCTTTAATAATTTTTTAACACTCTGCATAGTTACAAAGATCCCAAGAATGTCAGAGTTGGAGAGGGCCTTATGAGTCTTCTTTCCATGGATCAATTCACCATGAAAACTTCTACACTGAGTTCCTACTATATGTCAGATACTGTGCTGGGCAAGAATAAGATGTAGTCCTAGCCAGGGTTGTATTTGGTTAGAAATCACTATTTCTCAGTGTAGCCTATTTCACCTTGAGAAACTGTTTGTATTAGCAAGATTCTGTTTACATCTAAAATAGAATTATACAACAGCCTGCATGTTTGGAGAAAGTAATTTCACTGGGGTTGGAGCATAACTTGGTAGATAACTTACTATTCCTGAGGCAGCCTAACAGCTTTAACCGTTAGAAAATTTCACTGATCATTTTGTCAAAATCATCCTGGTAAAGTGAAGTTTGCAAATTTACAAAATGTTCCTCTTTTTTGCTAGTAGTATTTTTACTAAAGTTTGCTTTTTCTGAAATTTATCACAGCTTTCTTTTGGTTAGTGTTTTCATGGAACACCTTTTTTTTTTTTTTTTTTACTTTCAATCTTTCTGAATCACATATTTTAAATATTTCTCTTATAAGCAGCATAAATTTGGATTTTCTCTGGAACATTTAGTTCACAAACACTTAACTGAAATGTTTTGGTTTGAATTTACCATCTAACTGCTGGCTTTCTAATTATTTCACTTTTCCCATGTTCCTTTTAGATTGATTATATTTTATTTTTCCATTTCCTTCAGTATTTTCTCTTAGTAGTCTTACATTCTTTTACTACTTTTTGTTGTTATAATAAAGATTACAGCAAGCATATTTGACATACCAAAGTCTAATAAAAGTTAGCATTTTTACTCTTCCAAGATGTTGCAGAAACTTTACCTTGCTACTCAGTATGTTCTGGGACCAGCAGCATAAATATCACCTGGGAGGTTGTTAAAATTCAAAATCTCCAGTCCCACTCTAGACCTTTTGATTAAAATCAAATGATTTAACAAGATCCCTAGGTGATTCATATGTTGAAAGTTTGAGAAATATTGCTTTATGGCACTTTAACTCCATTTACATTTTTATAATTCATATACAATTTTTGCATATTTATGTTTTAAACCACCAAGATACCTTACCATTGTTTTAGATGATCATTATTCCCTTATATTTACCAACAAATATATACTTTTCATTTATGTTTACTCCTTTCTGTATTTCTGACTTTTCACCCAAGATCTTTTTGCTTTTGCCTGCAGCATGTATACATCTTTACTGTAGCTTTTCATAGTTTTTGTTTCAAAACTTATTTCCTTGTCATTTAAAAAACTTTATTATGGACGTTGATGTGTGCCAAGTTGCTCCAGTCATGTCCAACTCTTTACGACTCTATGGACTATAATCGGCACAACCTCCTCTGTCCACGAGATTCTCCAGGCAAGAAAACTGGGATGGGTTGCCTTCCCCTCCTCCAGAGGATCTTCCTGACCCAGGGATTGAACCACTGTCTCTTGTCTCCTAAATTGGCTGGTGGGTTCCTCACCACTAGTGCCCTTTATTATGGACTATTTTCAAACACATATAAAAATAGAGAGAGTTCAGTTCAGTCGCTCAGTCATGTCTGACTCTTAGTGACCCCATGGACTGCAGCATGCCAGGCTGTCCTGTCTATCACCAACTCTTGGAACTTGTTCAAACTCACATCTATTGAGTCGGTGATACCATCCAACCATCTCATCCTCTGTCGTCCCCTTCTCCTCCTGTCTTCAATCTTTCCCAGGATCCGGGTCTTTTCCAATGAGTCAGTTCTTCACATCAGGTGGCCAAAGTATTGGAGTTTCAGCTTCACCATCAGTCCTTCCAATGAATATTCAGGACTGATTTCCTTTAGGATGGACTGGTTGGATCTCCTTGCAGTCTAAGGGACTCTCAAGAGTCTTCTCCAACACCACACCTCAAAAGCATCAATTCTCAGTGCTAGCATTCTTTATAGTTCAACTCTCACATCCATACATGACTATTGGAAAAACCATAGGTTTGACTAGATAGGCCTTTGTCAGCAAAGTAATATTTCTTCTCTTTAATATGCTATCTAGTTGGTCATACCTTTTCTTCCAAGGAGCAAGAATCTTTTAATTTCATGGCTGCAGTCATCATCTGCAGTGATTTTGGAGCCCCCCAGAATAAAGTATCTCACTGTTTCCATTGTTTCTCCATCTATTTGCCATGAAGTGACAGGACCAGATGCCATGATCTTCATTTTTTGAATGTTGAATTTCCACATGCCATGATCTTCGTTTTTTGAACGTTGAATTCTAAGCCAACTTTTTCCCTCTCCTCTTTCACTTTCATCAAGAGGCTCTTTAGTTCTTCTTCACTCTAAGGGTGATGTCATCTGCATATCTGAGGTTGTTGATATTTCTCCCAGTAATCTTGATTCAAGCTTCTGCTTCATCCAGTCTGGCATTTTGCATGATGTATTCTGCATATAAGTTAAATGAGCAGGGTGACAATAAACAGCCTTGATGTACTCCTTTTCCAATTTGGAACCAGTCCATTGTTCCATGTCTGGTTCTAACTGTTGCTTCTTGACCTGCACACAGATTTCTCAAGAGGCAGGTCAGGTGGTCTGGTATTCCCATCTCTTTCAGAATGTTCCACAGTTTGTTGTGATCCACACAGTCAAAGGTTTTGGCAGTCAATAAAGCAGAAAGATGTTTTTCTGGAACTCTCTTGCTTTCTTGCTGATCCAACGGATATTGGCAATTTGATCTGTGGTTTCTCTGTCTTTTCTAAATCCAGCTTGAGCATATGGAAGTTCACGGTTCATGTACTGTTGAAGCCTGGCTTGGAGAATTTTGAGCATTACTTTGCTAGCATGTGAGATGAGTACAATTGTGCAGCAGTTTGAGCATTCTTTGGCATTGCCTTTCTTTGGGATTGGAATGAAAAGTGACCCTTTCTAGTACTGTGTCCACTGCCGAGTTTTCCAAATTTGCTGGCATTGAGTGCAGCACTTTCACAGCATCATATTTTAGGATTTGAAATAACTCAACTGGAATTCCATCATCTCCACTAGCTTTGTTTGTAGTGATGCTTCCTAAGGCCCACTTGACTTCACATTCCAGGATGTCTGGCTGTAGGTGAGTGATCATAGCATCGTGGTTATCTGGGTTATTAAGTTCTTCTTTGTATAGTTCTTCTGTGTATTCCTGCCACCTCCTCTTAATATCTTCTGCTTCTGTTAGGTCTATACCATTTCTGTCCTTTATTGTACAGGAGGCAGTGGTCAAGATCATCCCCAAGAAAAAGAAATGCAAAAATAGAGAGAATAACATAATAAACCTGATTTACTCATTCCCAATTATTGATATGTGGCCAATCATTTCTTTTTTATACCTCATTTATATCCTATCCCCTGACACCATATCATCTGTAAATATTCCAGTGTATATCTCTGAAATAAAAGAACTCTTTTGTTTATAACACAACCCCAATATTATTATCAGACCAAAAAAATTAATACTAAATTCCTAATATCAACAAATATCCAGTCAGTGTTCTCATTTCCAATATCACCTTATAGATTTGTCTATTTTCAACTGAAGGATTGCTTGTATCTTATACCCTCCCAGTTCTCCATTGTCCTCACAAATATATTTTATTTTGAAGAATTTTTGCTAGTTGTTTGATAAAGTTTATCAGTCTGAATTTTGCAGTTCAATTTTATGTTGCTATTTAAAATGATCCTCAATGCCTTATACTTCCTATATATTAGTGGATAAACACAGAAACTTGGCAATTTTGTTGATAATATTGTTATTTTTCATTTGAAAGGATATAATACCTAATTTTCCCTCCTTTTAAAATACTGAATGTTGGTAATATTGTGTAGATCTATTAATTCTTTGAGGGTTGCAAACTGATTATAATATCATTCTGTCATTTTTAAAAATTTGACTAATAGTTAAAATGTTCTATAAAGGGAAATTTATCATAATCAACAATTCATTTATTCACCAATAAGGTATAGATCTTAATTTTTTTAAAAATTGGCAGAATAAATCCTTGATTATCCCTCTTATTCACTAGTTTTCAAAATAACGAACTGACCCACAGCATCTGAGGAGCCTGGCAGGCTTACAGTCCATGGGGTCGCAAAACAGTAGGACACGACTTAGCAGCTGAACAAAAACCACCACAGCATCTGCCACAGGTGATCAGCATGGGTCGTTTTAAGCAGACAAAATCATTTTAAATCATTGGTTTAAACATATTTGATATGTTTCTATCCATTTCAGTTATTATCCCTGTTGATGCACAAATTATCCTCTCTTTGGCTGACTGGGGATATATTGACACAACCTTAATTTCTTTTGACAGCCTCCTAAGCTACGACAAACCAGTTCAGTTCAGTTCAGTCACTCAGTCGTGTCTGACTCTTCACAACCCCATGAACTGCAGCACGCCAGGGCTCCCTGTCTATCACCATCTCCCGGAGTTCACTCAAACTCATGTCCATCGAGTCGGTGATGCCATCCAGCCATCTCATCCTCTGTCGTCCCTTTCTCCTCCTGCCCCCAATCCCTCCCAGCATCAGAGTCTTTTCCAATAAGTCAACTCTTTGCATGAGGTGGCTAAAGTACTGGAGTTTCAGCTTTAGCATCATTCCTTGCAAAGAAATCCCAGGGTTGATCTCCTTCAGAATGGACTGGTTGGATCTCCTTGCAGTCCAAGGGACTCTCAAGAGTCTTCTCCAACACCACAGTTCAAAAGCATCAATTCTTTGGCGCTCTGTTTTCTTCACAGTCCAACTCTCACATCCATACATGACTACTGGAAAAACCATTGCCTGACAAACCAAGACAGTGTATTAAAAAGCAGAGATATTATTTTACTGACAAAGGTCTGTATAGTGAGAGCTATGGTTTTTCCAATAGTTATGTACTGTATGTGAGAGTTAGACCATAAAGAAAGCTGAGCATTGAAGAATTGGTGCTTTTGAATTGTGGTGTTAGAGAAGACTCTTGAGAGTCCCTTCGAATACAAGGAGATCAAACCAGTCAATCCTAAAAGAAATCCACTTTGAATATTCATTGGAGGGACTGATGCTGAAGCTGAAGCTCCAATACTTCGGCCACCTGATGTGAAGAGCTGACTCATCAGAAAAGACTGGGAAAGACTGAGGGCAGAAGAAGAATCAGAGGATGAGATGATTAGATAGCATCACTGACTCAATGAACATGAACCTGAGCAAACTCTGGGAGATAGTGGAGGACAGGGGAGCCTGGTGTGTGTAGTCTATGGGGTTGCAAAGAGTCAGACAACACTTAGTGACTGAACAACAGTTATTCTATTTTTAATTTTGTAAGGAACCTCCATACTGAGATTTACTATAAGAGTAGATCCCAAGTGTTCTCAACACACACACACACACACATGTAAGAGTAGATCCCAAGTGTTCTCAACACACATACACAAAGTTAACTATGAGAGGTGATAGTTATGCTAGTTTGTGATAATAATTTCACAGTGTATATGTACATCAAAACATCACACTGTACCTCTTAAACATATATTTGTCAAAAATAAGCACAGTTGTTTTTTTTTTTTTTTTAAAGGATACACGATCAGAAATGAGGCCTTTCAAATGAATGCCTAGGAAGTTTGTGGTTTTCCAGGCCCCCAGTAGTGCATGAGCTTCTTCTCTTTCCAGAGCATCTTAAAGGAACCCGACACATCTTAACAGGATTTTAGAATGTTACAACTGAAGGCGTGCTTACAGATTACCAACCCTCACTGCAACAAGTTTATCAGGAGAAAGATTAAGTGGGGTCCCGAGGCCCTGAGCCAAGTTCACAGCAAAGCCAGGACTAGGACCCAGGTCTCCTTACTCCTATTGATTTCTTTAGCCATGGCTTTGCTGCAGTGTTCGGTTCATGTTTGTTTAAGAATGTGACTCAGATATAACAGGGAGGGAAACACATGATCTTTCTGCTTCTTGATATGTGGGTGAGATTTTTCAAATCCCTACCCTAACATGGCATAGCCCAAAGTCCTCTCAGAGATGTCTCCAAATTTCCAGAGTGTAGGTGACTGTGGTTCTTCTGGATGCCTTTAAAGGAGGGGGTGTCTCGTGCGCTTCCTCTCCACACCACAGGGCCAGAACCTGACACTCAGACCCAGGCATATGCACGAGACCTATCCAAGAATACTGGGTACCTCCTGCTGCAGATTACAGGAAGTCACCTTAATTACGCACTTAAAGTTTTAATTGTCTTCTAGGTGTGCAAACTTTTATCCCTACCAAGCTTCATCCATTCTCTAGAAACTGAAGGCTGAATCAGCACATCGAATTTCTTCAACTTAAAAACTGAAGAGTAATGTCTGCGCGTCACTGGTGCTCCTTGGGTGTCTGGCACGGACAGTGTTAAAACAGCAAAGAGCAATTTTGCTTAGGCAAAAATGAGTGTATTTGGGAGAAGGATTTGCAATTTGGGACAAGCAAGCTATGTTGAAACATAAGCAAGTCAGCAGAACAAAGTGAAGGGCTGTTTCAAATGAAAGTTTGTTTGAGGAGAATGAGATTTCAAAGTGGTGGTGTCTTCTCATTGGCTGAAGCATAGGGCAGCTTAGAGTTGCCAAGTGAGAGAGGAAATCTCCCTTCTTCCTGCTAAATTACACGAGCAGCAACGCGTGGGACGTGTGAGAGCCCTCCTCTCGTGGCTTCCCAACTCCAATTTTGGATTGGGTTTCCTTAGCACATTTTCACAGTAGTATAAATACATAATGGAGATCACTTAGACTCCCTGTAACATTTGCCAAAGAAGAAAGTGAAGTCTAGGTTCTGGTCCAGGGAAACTTAAATAGTTCTCTCTCTTAAATCAGTTTAATAGTCACTGAAAATTGTGTCTTAGCTTTAAGTAAGCAGCTGAATTTCTGTAGAATCAGTTTCCACATCATGGCTAGTCTAGCAAACAAAATTAGATAAAGAAACACACCTCATAAAGCTAAAATGTTCAATAAATGGTAGTTATTATTGATGCCTATTTTCAACATCCATGGAATACATGTGTGGTGCAGACTGTTTTTGGCCTCATGGAGTATAACCATTAGATTATTGTGTGAACATTCATGCATCTGTTTTTCTCTCAAATAAATCAACCAAGCTATCAACCACCACACACAAAACAAAGCCATTTCTCTAATGGATTTAGATTTGGGAATACTTGTTGAGTACATTGAGTTGAATACATTGAGTTAATGTACTAGGCATCAATATATGCTTCCCTGGTAGCTCAGCTGGTAAAGAATCTGCCTGCAATGCGGGAGGCCCAGTTCAATTCCTGGGTCAGGAAGATCCCCTGGAGAAGGGGCAGCCTACCCTATCCAGTATTCTTGGGCTTCCCTGGCACAGATGGTAAAGAATCTGCCTGCAATGTGGGAGACCTGGGTTTGATCCCAGGGTTGGAAAGATCCCCTGGAGGACATTGGCAACCCATTCTAGTATCCAGTATACTTGCCTGCAGAATCCCCATGGACAGACGATCCATGGGGTCACACAGAGTCGGACACAACTGAGTGACTAAGCACAGCACATAGGCATCAGTATAATGTTATATGTGGTTACAGTAACCAGTGTAAAAGAAAAAGCTACTGTTATTAAATGACATTTTAGGGTTAACTTTATAAAGAAAAAACAAATGAATGTTCCCAGAACTCCCCAAGTCCTTGAATGCAGTAAAGAAAACATGAGACAGGGACCACTGATGCAACAAATGAATGACTTTATTAAGAGAAAATGACAAGGTTGGTGTTTGCCTCCAACCATTCAGGAAAACCAGCACACAGACTTATACAATACTTTGGTTTAAAAATTATTCATAATATCAATGTTAAACCTGACGTTAAAGGAAATCAAATGGGATGCAAGGTGTAAAAAATGAAGCACTGACACACAAGTTTGCATAGATGAACAGATGGAGATGTGTAAGTGGCACTGAACGGAGGCCTGAGTACTGGAGAGACATCACCACCCCAGCCGCCCAGGACACAAGAACGTCTCCAGCACCACGCTTTCTCACTTTCTCCAAAGAGGGCGTGAGCAGGAATGTGTGCTGTATGAAGGTGAATTGAAACAGTCTGTTTCCATAAGCCTCGTCCAGAAGGATGCACATATACCCGCCAAAACCCAGTATCAGTCACCTTTAAGGCATCCAGTGTCTCTTAGTTTCATTAATCTCTAGACAGGCAAGTGATTTGAGGTGGCCTCCTCTTTTTCTGAACTGAGGCCAGTAACTCTATTCCATTAAGGTTCTGTTCAATTCTGTGAAATAACTATGTCAAAGCTGCCTTTCTCCTAGGGCTTGGCTACAAACTGGTAAGTGCTTGGGATAACATCTCACTTGTTTAAACATCCACATTCTAAATGTCAAAGGGCTTTTTCACCAAAGCATCCAACACCTTTTGGGCACTGTGCTGTTATTAATCTCTCTCTCTCAAGAGCGTACTTTTCCAAATTTTGAGACAAATGACAGCGCACCTAAAATTTCCTGAGCAACTTGATTCATATGAAAAACTCCTGTACTTTATAATTCAGCACCTCTCAGGATACAACAGTGTGTTGGGATGGATTCTTCTTAAGGACTACCGCATTTACAGAGAATTCTCACTTTGGAATATCATTTCTATACCCTATCATCTCGTAATATTTCATGAACAAATACTACCTTGCTTTTAAGAGGCAGGTAGAAAATACAGCTATAGCTGGGAAATGACATTTGGCTTTCAGTTGATGGCAAACCTGAAGTTATAGCCTACAAGGATTCCAGCAGCTAATTCAATGAGAAATTTTAAAAATTCTAACATCAAAAACCTTCCCATTATATTTAACAGCTAGAAACTATTTTAGCAGTTATGGTCCAAAACTCAGGGCAACAAAAGCTTCTCCCAAGCATATGAGGTGTAACAGTATATCCTCTCACCTTTCTCTTTGCTGTCCTTAATCCTTGCTCTTCTGTGAAGGAAATGTCACTCAGACCCTGTCTTTCAATTCTTCCATTCTTTCTATATGAACCTCAGCAATGAGTCACGGGGCACTAAGTTATACAATTAACTCTGTCCTTATCTGAAATGCTGAAATCAGCACAGTGCCAGCTCCTTAGGCTATACACATTTACTCAAAAGTGAGAGAAACATTTTCTAGTTTGCTGAGAATACACAAAAACATTTAAGTCTATTAGGAACATATTTCTAGGCAGTGTTCACAAATATTTAAGGGCAGAAAGAGTGATCTTTAGGACCAGACATTTCCACGAATCAACATGATTACTTAGATGACATTGTATTACTCTGTGGCATCAAATGCAAGCCTAAAAAACCACTCTGGTATCTTCCCTACCCTAGCAAAAGTTTTTCTGATTTTCTCTTGAAAGTAATAAAATAGAAACACTTTTCACATCAACAAATCTCCCATTTGAGTAAATGTCTCTGTTTTGTTTGTTTGTTTTCCTTTTTTGTTAACGTATGTATGCATTTCAATACATAAGAGTGTTAGCAAAATTTTTACAGAATAACTGACTTCACTGCATAACAGAACCTTTGGAAACATCTTCTACACAAACACCATAGGAAATGAAGACAGTCAACTCTCAACTATTCAGGAAGTGATCACCTGAAGAATATGCTCAAGAAATTCTCACTCTCCAACCACCAGCATTCCTGATCATGCCACTGCTCATTCACAGACTGAGAGGCAATTTGAAATGAAATGACACACTTAGCAGTGTGTATGTCACCCATAGCTCGGTGGGAGGAAGTCCAAAACGTCTGATGACAAGGAGGTTTGGGGCTCACCTGTGAATCTGATACCTCAATGGAGAGTTGATAGTCACTCATCTATAGGAAATACAGTACACTGACCTTGGTCAGAATCAAAGTAATTTAAGGCAATACTGCTCCTCACAGACATTGCTGACATAAGTGTAAGTCTCATAAGAGAAGTGACTCTGTACAAGTGAGGGTTTCCTTCTTTACCCTTCCATTCTTGACTTCTCTAGAAATAAATCTACCACTTCTAAAGAGAGTTAAACATCAGGGGCAACAGCAGCCCCAGCTGTTCCCTTTGATAATCTTATGTACCACCAGGGATGACAGAGACTTTTCCTGGAGAACCCCAGGTGACACTGCAAACCACACAGCACTATCAGGACAGGCTCTGGTGTGCTTCTCCCTGCCCCGCTGACCTATGACAGACGAGGGAGAAAAAAGATCCTATCACCAGTAAGACCAGCAGTTATGGCTTTAAGACACAGGCACCACCAGATAGAAGGAAAAACACTTTATCTAATCACTCCTCTGACTCTGAGCTGTAAGCAGTAGACAAAGTATTATTAAAAACGTTTTTTTTTTCTTTTTGCTCAAACAGCAGGTTTTGATTTTTGTATGTTTGGTTCTAAAAAACTGATGTTATCAGAATATGACACACTAGGTAACAGTGAAATCTACCTGAAGGGTTTCCTTTCTGCACTGAAGTCCCCAACACAAACCAAAGGGAAACAAGCCTTTGAGAGCAAGTTCTGTTTTGTTCTCAGTTCTTCAGAAAGCTGCTTACATGGCAGTCTCGTGCCTTTAACAGGCTGAGGACATTACAATCACCACAGTTACCTTTCAAGAAAATCAACACTGAATAAATGAATAATCTCCCCCAACGTGATTTTTATATAAAGGCAACACTCATTAAAAATCAAGGCCCGAAAATGTTAACCACTCATGTGGTAAACCAAATGCACCATATTATACCAGGGGTTTCTAAAGAGCAATTTGGCACAAGACAAAATTCGGAGAATATCAGACAGCATTAAAGAAAAATAATTATCAGTTAAACGTTAACTTTTATACTGAAAAGTCCCGACATTGTGCGAAGGGTATGGACAAAGTCAGCAATGGATTTATTCATCATCCAGTTCTGCTGCAGGCCACGCAAAAAAAAGGGGAAAACAAGTTTGGTTCCTAATTTTCTCAAGCGAGTTCAGTGGAGCACAAGGCCCAAGGTCATGCTTTTTGGAATATGTTGATCTAGATCCAAGTGGCCACTGCTATTCTAGAAAGGTTTTCCTCTTGGGAGCATCTATCCGTATCTTTTCTACTTCAGATGTTTCCCTATGATCAAAACCCATGAAGTCTTTTCTGCAGTTCGTCTGCTGCTGGTTATTGTAAATTCACTTAATAAATATTAAGTCACTGTGTGCAAAGTCACCTTCTAAAAATCTTAATGTCATTTTAAAGCATGTGAAGCAACTGTCCCGTCGCCCAATGAAATTATGTCTAACAACAGTTTGACAATAGTCACATTTTTTTTTCAACTCAGATCATTTAAACTGACCCTTTTCTAACCTTGCTTCCAGGTGATGACTTACAAAAAGTTAGGTTGGGGCGATGCGGTGTCCATGTCCAGCAGCCTCATGACAAGGCTCCACACTGTGCTCATTCAGTAACACTGATGTTAATGGGGTCTGGCCCCTGGGAGAACAGAGGTATAGAAACAGGAAGATTTTCCAAGGCCAAGATGATTACTTTACATCACCACATTAAAGCATAATACACTATGGATCTAAAAATTAAACTGTATGTGTTCCAGCAGTAGGAAAAGAAATAAAATAAATGCTTCCATATTTATATAAAAAGGACAAGTGGAAAGCAGAGAACACAGTGAAGATGTTTGGCAGTTTCTTAAAATAAAGTGCTAGTTGCCTCTAAATGGGGCTTCTCCGGTGGTGCAGTGGTAAAGAATCCACCTGCAGTGCAGGAGACCCAGGTTTGATCCCTGGGTTGGAAAGATCCCCTGGAGTAAGAAATGGCAACCCACTTCAGTATTCTTGCCTGGAAAATTCCATGGACACACAGAGTTGCTTCTACAGTCTCAAAATTAACAATAATTAACAATTACACTATTTGAATGAGAATAAGAGGAATTCAACTGGTTGTTTTATGTGTCTTCTTATTCACAGGAAAAGAATTACTCTGATACTCCTTAAAAAATGTCTGCTTTACAAAAAAAAAATTTAATTAAATTAAAATATTTAAAAACTCTGATCTTTTAAAAACATTAAAAAAAATAATGAATTTTCAATACAGAAGTTGAATTGTGTGTAATGAGGGAAATACTACCTTTGGTCACTTACTAACATAGCTGAAACACTAATATCCTGGTTATGTGTAAAGTGACCTGACATTTTTTGAGTAAAATACACCCAGTTAGCATTTTACAGTAATAAATATGATTGCATGAAGTAGTACAGGAGAGGATAAATGGAGAATTTGAAAAGAAGAACTGATCATTGTATGAGATAGAAAAATAAACATTTATAAAATAAAAATATGGCAAATGATGTTGCCCATTTGCCTGATTTTCAAATAAAAATACATTGTTTTTCTTTTCTTTAAAGCTACTATAAAAAACTTTTAAAAACATGAAGCAAATCACAGGGCAGACAAAGAAAAATATAGCATTACTATGAATCAAAAGGCCTAACCTTTGATATTGAAAACATCTTCTGGAATTAGATTTAAGGCTAGCAACTCCATTTGGTCTCCTCTTGCCTATTTAACTGAAGATTTTTCGTCCTCAGTCATTTCATCCTGGACATGCAAAGTTCTGTTCTTTTCCCTTTCCCTATTTCTCCAAAATGACTACAACCTTAAGGATTTTATTTCTAGATTATTATTTTCTCAAAACTTAACTCTTCAGTATCCTTTGCTTAAGTTCATACAATCCAAAAACTATGAAACTAAAGCTATTCCTCAAAAGGAAAAACCCAAATCCTCTGAGAAGCTAGTCTAAAAAACTTCATGAATATTGTCCAACTAGAAAGACTATTTCAAAAGATAAGGCAAACAGAAGGCAGTTCCCAGCCAGAAAGGAATGGATTAACAACTTTTTTCTCAAGTATAAATATGCTGAATATGCAACATGACTGATATTTATGTTAACTAAGTGGTATGGAAAAAGAAGCATTTACATGAGGCTAGAAGATTAACAAAAATTCCATATTTCCTGAAGAGAGGTTTCAGGTCTGGCACAAAGGAATCCAACGCCCATGTGTCACTAACCAAAATGATTGGATGAAGAACTTCTTTATCAACTTTGAGTCCAATTAATCTGCTTATTGACAGATATACAAGATTTTTTTGAGAGGTTGCCAACCAATGCTGCTGTTTTATATGCAAGAGGAAAAATTCACTCTTACAGCCAGAGAAAATGACAGCATCATTACTTACATAAACATCTTTTCAATTCTAATTCCCTTGGCTTTATACATAAATGTAAAATAAGAGAAAGGATACAAAATTTTTCATCTTTAATTGATCTTGCAGACTTGAGTTAAAACTTCTTAGAATTAAATTTTTGCCAAAGTACTAAAAAATGGTTCAATGCCCAGAGGCTTTAGCATTCTTGCTATTGTGGAGGCAATGGCAGAGACAGTGTTAGTGAATGACATCTAGGCCAAATTTTCCCAGAAGGGTGTGTAAGGATACATATAACCTCTACAGTCTTTATAGTCAGTTACATATTTCAACTGTTCCTTTTTATTTTTCTTTTTAAATACTTTATGGTTGTGATTTTTTTTCTTTCCCTGAATAGCAAAAAAAAAAAAAAAAAAGCAAAAGTCTCTTATCTTTTAATATATCATACACTAATGCACCAAAAAAGCTATTTCTTATATTCTTTTATTCTGCATTGCATCCAAACATTATGTTTTACTTCAATCATTACCTCCACAAAATCCTAACTGCTAAGTAAAGCCTATTCGTTAAATATCAATACTCCATACCTAATGAAAATGGCATTTTATAGAGCTCTTAGATACTATACCCCAGGAAGTATATGCTCCATAGAGATGGCCAATATTCAGAAGCTAGATTTTCTTGTACTGCCCAAGTGATCAGGAATAACCAAAATATTTTAAATGAATGAAAAATATTCATGGTCCAAAAAACACTTAAGGATAAATCTTAGGAATACAAAATAGAGGAAGAAAAAAATAAGCGTGGAATATGTTCTGTATAATCCAGTAATTTTGCTACAGTGAGTCCGTTTTCAAGGCAGATTCCTAGGTTTTTACGGTTTATAATGGAAACCTGAGGAGAGAAGGAAAAAGGAAGAAACATGATTAAGGAAAAAATTTCTGAGACGCTGTTTTTCTCCCTGTTCAAATAAAACAATGTTATCTATATTTCTATGCATTTTAAATGGTTCATGTGTTTTGTTTGTTCTTGGTTGTAAGCATACAAATTGGCTCTCCATATCTGTGGGTTCTCCATCCAGCATGGATTGAAAATATTCAGAAAAAAAAAAAAAATCCCAGAAAGTTCAAGTTTTGAATTTGACATACATTTGAAGTATTTACAGAGCATTTACACTGTATTATACATTATTAATATAAGTAATCTAGAGATGACTTAAAGTTTAGGGGAGGGTGTACGTAGGTCATATGCAAATACTATGACATTTTATATAAGGGGCTTAAGAATCCAGGGATTTTGAAATCCTTGGGAATTCTGGAACCAATCTGGAACCAAGGTACCTAGGGAAACTGTACTTATATTCAGAATCAATGTGTTGGTTTAGTATTATGTATAAAATGTATGGCAAGGACAGGAATGCACCTCCTAAAAGTAATGCGTGTATATAATTTGAGAAAGAAATAAACAAGGGATGCTGAAAAGGTCACCAACTGATGAAAATCATAGTATATGGGTTGTTTTGATAATGTTCAACTAACCTCATCTTTTTGTCTTATTCTCAACATTGGATAAATGGCAGAATGATAGGGGAGCAGGAGAAGGAGAGCTTTTTATTATCTTTATTTTTAATTGGAGGATAACAAGGAGAGATTAAAAAAAAAATACAATGCCTGGCAAAACATGTCCTCAAAAATCCTAATTTAATGGGTCTGGAGTGGCATCTGTGCATTGGTATCTTGTATGTCACAGCAGAAAAGAAAATTTAAGAAAGCTTGGAAAGGTAATCATTAGATTTGGGAAAAGATAATGAAAACATCACCTAAGAAATCTTCAAAAAACATAAAAAATAAAAAACATCAACTAATAAGACCTAATATTTGTGAAGTCTATTGCAATCTGCTTTCATGCATTTTACTTATATAATTCCGACAATGCTGACATCATTAAACTCATCTATACTTTTAGATGAGCAAATTAATATGAGAAACTCCATTTTCATTATCTCATTTTATGACTATCATAAAATTATACATTAAGTCAATGCCTATCGGTGGTAAAGGAGACAGACCTGATTATTCCTTTCATTTTAAAGATCTGGTCCAACTTAGATCTCATGTTCTTTCCTCATTTTCTTTGCCCCATTTTTCTTCTGTGTGATGTGCTTCTGGGATGTGTATGTGTATCTGTGTACTTTAATCTAATTAAGAAAGAGTCATGGGCAGATGGGAAACAATAGCCAGGACAGTAAAAGTCCAACAGATCTAAATGGGGGACACAGCCATCCATTAAGAATCTGATAAAAGCTATGAACTCCCCCTGGAGAAAATGCAAATAAATACTGTTGACCCCTGAACAATGCAGGGGGAGTTAGAGGCACTGACCCTTTGCATAGGTGAAAATCCATGTACAATTTACAGAGGCCCTCTATATATTTGTTTGCTGGCTCAACCAACATGGATGGTGTAGTACTACAGTATTCACTACAGGAAGAAAAAAAAAGAAATCCATGTATAAATGGATACACGAGTAGTTCAAAACTGTGTTGTTCAAAGCTCAACTA
Source organism: Oryx dammah (assembly GCF_014754425.2). Classification (NCBI taxonomy): domain Eukaryota; kingdom Metazoa; phylum Chordata; class Mammalia; order Artiodactyla; family Bovidae; genus Oryx; species Oryx dammah. The sequence goes on along the minus strand of NW_024070186.1, from coordinate 80,718,368 downwards.
AGTGCACACAGAAAATCTTCCATTCAATTTAAGGTGTCTGCTTTGTTTTTAAATCATTTTTTTTAAATAAATGAAGAATAAAAGTTATGACCAACCTAGACAGCACATTAAAAAGCAGAAACATTACTTTGCCAACAAAGGTCCATCTAGTCAAGGCTACTGTTTATCCAGTAATCATGTATGGATGTGAGAGTTGGACTATAAAGAAAGCTGAGCACCAAAGAATTGATGCTTTTGAACTGGGATGTTGGAGAAGACTCTTGAGAGTCCCTTGGACTGCAAGGAGATCAGTCCTAGGTGTTCACTGGAAGGACTGATGTTGAAGCTGAAACTCCAATACTTTGGCCACCTGATGCGAAGAGCTGACTCATTTGAAAAGACCCCGATGCTGGGAAAGATTGAAGGCAGGAAGAGAAGGGGACGACAGAGGATGAGATGGCTGGATGGCATCACCAACACAATGGACATGGGTTTGGGTGGACTCCGGGAGTTGGTGATGGACAGGGAGGCCTGGCAAGCTGCGGTTCATGGGGTCGCAAAGAGTCGGACACGACTGAGCGACTGAACTGAACTGAACTGAAAATAATGATCTTCTCCAGTGGATCTTCCCAACCCAGGAATCGAACCGTGGTCTCCCATATTACAGCAGATTCTTCACCAACTGAACTATCAGAGAAGCCCTCTAATAAATGAATAATAATATAATGATCTGCTCAGAAGAAGACTAACTTATTTTTCCACTCTAGTGATCTATAATATAGCACCTGGCTTTTCCACTATAATCCACTATGGCGATTATTAAAAACGATCTTACAGCTGACCATATACATTTGTCTTACCTTTATGAGAAGACTCTGACTTTGAATAGTGACGTGTGGAATTATGCTGGTTTCCAGAAGGAGTGTAATCCAAACCCTCAGCTTCTGTCATGGCAGGTGGTGGTGGCCTAAGAAAAGTCAAGATTTAAACAGACACTCTACATAGTGATGACTACAATTCCACCCCTCACTGGATCTCTTAGAAAACAGTTTCAGTAGAGATGCAAAGCTGGAATATTTCAGAATCCTCATGGTAGTTCCTAGCCAGTTGTATAACCTTGGATAAATTATTTAACTTGTTTGTTTTGATGCACATAATTTAATAAAAACAAGTATCTTCTGAGCATCTAACAAGTGCAAGGCACTCATGGGCTTCCCAGGTGGCTCAGACAGTAACGTATCTGCCTGCAATGCGGTAGACCTGGGTTCAATCCCTGGGTCAGGAAGATGCCCTGGAGAAGGAAATGGAAACACACTCCAGTATTCTTGCCTGGACAATCTCATGGTCAGAGGAGCCTAGCGGGCTACAGTCCATGAGATCGCAGAGTCAGACACGACTGAGCGACTCATACATTCACATTCATTCACTGTGCTAAGGGATAGATAAACAAAGATTAATAGATATGATCACTGCCATTAATGAGAAATATATTTTGTTTTCGCAGGTTTCACCAAGAAAAAGAGAAAGAAAGGAAAAGACAGATGGGGGGAGAAATAATTAAGGGAGAGAAGGCAACAGCTAAGAGGGGAGGGAGATGGGACATTGGTCAATACAGGAAATTTAGAGCAAAGTTCGTTAAACCACTAGGTGGCAGAATAGAGCTTAGAGAAGGAAAGGACAGTTTTAACACGTGCAACTTCATGTTAAAACAAGACAACTATAAAAAAACATATGGGAAATTTTTAACACTCCAAACTTTTATTATTTTAATTATATAACAGATTTTTGCAGACACTTGGCATTGAAAAAGCTGTAAAACAAAATCTCTCATTTTTTTGGTGTTTCCTAAAGGTGTGCTCAAATTGTGTGTTAAGAGCATGGAATCATGTTTATAAATATTAGAAATTAAATAAGTGTTTTTCTTTCATTATTCACAGACATTTAGAACATTCACCTTTAAAAAGTAACATAAGTCTTGGCAAGTAAAGTTGAGACAAAGCAATCTGACTCCAGAATTAAGAATGTTAACTAAAGAAGTAACTTACACTCAAGAAAACAGGATTTGTAATCAGGGTGGCAGGGTCTCTATTTTACTCTTTTTATTATTCTCATTAGATGACCAAATACTGGAGAAACACAAGCCAACTGGTACTGTCAGAAAAACTCATCACCAAGGAAAGGGATGCTAAAGTGTTGAACAAAGTTTAGGATGTCAATAAATCCTCTAGGATAGCCCCCATGAGGATAAACAGATCAGCCTAGGATGCCCTCAGTTATCTGGCATGCTGTTTTATTAATTTTTTGCTCATGTGGAAAACAAATCTTGGATTAATGCTTCCAGGGGTTCTACCAAATTATTTGTTGCACTGGAGACAGTTATTTCAGTTCGGGGTATTTAAATCCAAAGTTGGAAAAACCTTGCTAACTAATAGTTTGTTTTATAGTTTCTGATGTATTAGGATTACCTGTTTCCAACTGTTCTTATGAATTGATTTATATCTTTAAGCTAGTGATAAAACCAAATATACTTCAGAATTCACTCAAAATTCATTTCTTCAAGAAGCCTTCCCAGACACCCAGACTAGGTTAAATGTCTCCTTATGCTCTTCTAACAACCTGCATTTTTCATCCTTAGCATTTAACACAATCATAGTAGTTAGTTGCATAATTGTCTGTTTAGATTATAAATTTCATAAGAGCAAGAAAATTTTTGTTGACTGCCACTTACTCTGGATCTGAGCAATTATTATGGAGCTCAATAAATACTGGATAAATGAATAAGTGGAGAAAAATATATTTCATATTCATAAGAACACTGTAGGAACCAAATGATATTTATAAAATCCTTAAGTTTTTCTAAGAGAAAATACAAAAACAAAATACCAAGTAGCATTATTAATATAAAATCCTATAGTTAAAACAGTTTAGAACTTAGGTTAAAACTTTTTCCAGTTACAAAGAATTGAAATTAATTCAGATTGCCAACTAGTTTTCTGTTTTTTAGAGTAGAAATCTTTAATGGACAATGAAAACGACTTTTAACCATGACTGTTATAAGCTCTCCATGAGAATCTGTTTCCCCTGTTAAACTGAAGTAAACATCTTGAACTAGCAAGCTCCAAGTTTCTCAATCCTTGAAACCATCTCTTTCTGTACAAATGGTTAACTCATCTTCCACCATGATTAAATCCGAGAGAGGAAACCACAGAATCTAACCTTAACAAAGCATACCTTCTAACATTAATTGTACAAGTTATCTATAATAAGATCATAAGCTATAAGTTTTAACTATGAAAATACAGGGTTTCATAAAAGTCTTATTCATTTTGTTTTGCCATACATAGAGTCTTTCTGCAAAAAAAGATTTTTTTTCTTTTAGTACTTTCTTTTTTGATTAAAAAATAATTTTTTTATTTTAATAGTTAAAGACAAATATTCCTCTTAAGTCAAAAAATGACTTCAGTTTTACTAGTCATAGGCCACTTTTCATTCATTTACAATGGCCAGTTTTAACACAGGATCATTTGATTATTCATTCTTTCAATATATCAAATATTTTTAAGAGAACCCATTACATTTCAGAAAGTTGTTTTCAACTATAATAAATCCTTTAAATAGACGTTTCAGACTGTTCTATCATATGCTGTCAAAAATACTGGTGTTCTAAAAAGTCCAAGGACTTCACAGGCTGCAAAATAACTCTAAAGATGATTTTAATTCCTTTTATTTAAAAAAAAAAAGGCATAATAAGCAACTCCTACCTATTTACCTACTGAGAACAGATTAGTTCTTCTTACTTTACTTGGATGTTGTGCAGGGATATAAATAAAGCTGAACTAAATCTAAAATTTGCTTTAAAAGACATTTGGCACATGTGTAACTAAAAGCTATAAAAACCAATTATACACAATTAGACAAAATACACTACTGTGCCCTAAAAGTTTTACAATCTGATATAATTTTCTGAAAGGAATTTATCTTCTGAAAGCCCATGAGTTTAAAGATAGAGTATGGCTTTTCAAGAACACGAAATACATTCTATTTAAGGAAATAAGTCTAGTAGTTTAAGCGTGAGCAATGAGTGACAATAAGAGTGTATATTTTTCAATGTCATAAAACTTATGCTTTAATAATTAGTAAATGTATCATTAATAATCAGGACCAAAATACTGTACAAAGTTTCAATAATTTAGAGTTTTCAAATGTTAGATTTAGTGTTACTTTTGTCTTTTTCTTTTTAACTTTCTCTCTTCCTCTTCCCATCAGTTTTTCCTTCAAAAGCAACAGAAAGCAATAAAGAAAAAATAAAGGTTGCTTCCCAAAGACTTGAATGTTGACAATCTGCAGTGGAAAAGTAGCAGTTGCTCCATAACCATGAGCCCAGACTGCCTGCGAGAAGTTAGAAAGGATACATATGCTGGAGCCACGGCTACTTGTTGTAGTGGGATGAAGGACAGTCTGCAACGACTGAAATGGATATTTGCCTAGGACACTGAGACTCACACGGAAATGAATTTAGACATGTGTAAATACCATGCACACAACCATGTGATCATGGAACTCAGTAAACATTTAAAACCTGAGATTTTACTTAGGAAAATGGTTAATCTCATTCCTTCTTAGTTGAAGGCAGTCAATTCAGTGACTCCAGAAATAACTGGTCCTAACAAAAAAGTGCATCTCTCCTTACCTCAGCTTCTGTAAAATTCCCCATCTTCCTGAGTTGACTTGTTCAACACAATTTAAAACAGAAAACAAAGCTTGAAATAACCCTGCAAGACCTGATACCACCTCACAACTGCAGATTTCTGGATCTCCTCTCCAAGGAATGAACACTCTTTCCAGGCAGCCAATATCTCTTGCTCACCCCAAGGTCAAGATCCTCACTCCCCTTTTTAGGTGTCATCTTACCGTGCTGGTCTGTCATTCTTAGAACGGTGAGGTTCATCACTCTCTTTTGACTTTGAGTGTGCTGATTTAGCTGTTTTGGGCTAAGGGGGAAAGAAAAAAGACACACACACACACCCAGAAAACAGCAAACAGAGAAAGATTAGATTTATAGATTATCTAAATAATGTCAAACTCTCCTTTCGTAATTTTAGGTTACTTACACCTAGCTTAGCAACATAAAATATTTTTAAACAGTCACTTAGAGACCAAAAATTATAGTTATGAACGAGTGTTGCAGGTCAGTACAACCAGATAAGAAGACTAAACCCTCACAAACAGGCTCTACCACAGAGGTGCGCTTGGTCACCCATTAGTAACAAGGCAGCCACATGCAGCTGTCAGACCGTAACTGAGCACAAATCTCTCAAGTGTCCCCCTCCCCCATATCCTCTGCTTCAGCTCTCTTATGAAATACTTCGATAAAAGAATATGGTGCTCCCTTCCTGAGTGGTTTTACAGACGTGAAAACCCCCACCAGATGGAAGACGTGAACTACCTGATGACCACAAGCACACAGTCTCCAGATCTTCTAAAAATGCTTTCCTGAAACCCACCAGGGAGTTCGGGCCTTCTGAGTCCTAGCTGTCCCTGACTGCACGGATGGAGCCTTACAATAAACGCGACACCTTCCTTCACCACGACCCGGTATATCAGTAGATTTGCTTTACTGTGCAAGAGCAAGCAGATCCAAGTTTGGCTCAGTAACAGAACTGGAGGACTCCCAGAGTCTATGGAATCCAGTTTCATGCTATTAAACTTGTTTCTTAACATCTGACTTAGGGATGATAACTTTCAAGCCCAGAAATAAGGCATATTCATGCCAACTTTTCGGGAGAGAAACAACTCCAGCCCCACTGACAGAATCTAAAAATATCAGAAGTCCTGATGCTTGCTAGAAATGTGACCTTCTTCCTCTTCCCTTCCTGATGTGTAATCTTTAAAAACACCTACTTCTAGTATAGCTGAGTTAACAAAGAACTTGAGGAACTCTTGGGCAATTACTTGCAGCTTAATTTACGTAACAAGAGCGTTTGGGAAGCCTTCTACGAAAATGATATATGTCTGGAGAAATCCTGACTTACGAACAGGGTAAATAGATAACAGGGAAATAATATTTTCATTTGCTTTTACATTCACAACTGAGCCACAGGCAACAGTAGAGAAATACTTTCTCTTTGTTTTTCTCAAAACATATGCTGAGGCTGTGACAGGACCAGCAGCCCAAGGGAGGACTTTGTTTGAGAGAGGGAGGGAAGCGGGGAGAAGAACCGAGCGCAACCTCAACCATATCATGGATATACACCTGGTTGCCTCCTTCAAGCCCAGTATAGACTGCCTCCCTAAAAGCCTTTACAGTATAAATCATCACTCCAGCTCCTTTTGTTTTTCCATTATGCATTTTTCAGCCAGCTTGACCTCACATTTGTTAGCTGTCTATAGTCTGTCTTCTTCCCAACATTATACTTTATTCTGAGGAAAATCTATCTTTGTCTCTCCCTGTATGTCCAGAGTCGTGCTTTGCACACAGAAACTAATGAGTAAGATCTGTTCAATTAAACTTGCAGTCACCACATACAATAATTAGACTATGTCAGAATGAACAGCAGTCGCTGTCTATTTTGTCTCTACTATTTCTGATTAACGAGAAGAAGGTAACAATTGAAGCTCATGCTAGATAGTTTCATAAGCAATGATGGCTGGTGATAAGAACGGCTGTCCATCTGCCATGGATCAAGTGATGCCAGAGGCAAGAGAGACAGCTGGCATAGGACCAAGAAGGAAGGACAGTATAAGCGAACAGAAAAGCCCAAAGAGGGAAAAGCCCCTGTGGAAATCTAAGAGCATGTGGGAAACTGCATTTTCCTGGAAGGCAAGCAGAGTAAAAAACCATGTCTGCTTGTGGCCACAGGCATCTACCTCTCAGTAGCTCTTAAAATGAAGGAAATGAGTTTTTCAACCTCATAAGTAACTTCTTTACATAGTTACTTTCAAGAATTCAATATGATTTTTCATGGTGAAATAACTCTTATAAGTCAGATTCACATACGAGAAACAGATAATTTATATGCCCTAAATATATCTGTGGAAGTGGAAGTGAAGTTGCTCAGTCGTGTTAGACTCTTTGCGACCCCATGGACGGTAGCCTACCAGGCTCTTCCGTCCGTGGGATTCTCCAGGCAAGAGTACTTGGAGTGGGTTGCCATTTCCTTCTCCAGGAGATCTTCCCAACCCAGGGATCAAACCCGGGTCTCCCGTATTGTGGGCAGATGCTTTACCATCTGAGCCACCAGGGAAAGCTTACCCTAAAAAGGACTCCCCATTATAGTTTTACCTGTATTTCTTTTTAAAGACAAACAGACTCTACCTTCCACTCAGGGTCATGCTTTCTTTTGTCCAAGGATGATTTCTCCCGCTCCCTGGCTTTCTTGTAAGCTTTCTTTTCTTCAGCCATTAGAAGTCTAGCAATTTCCTAAACAAATATTGCAAAGCTGTAAGTAGAAAATTACTGAAGTATTTCCAAAGAATAGTGGCTAAACAAATTAACATGAACGCACCTCATCCTGAGCAACTTGAGCTGCTCTCATGTCCACTTGGGTAGCCTAGGGTACAGAAAATACAAAAAAGTATAATTTAAGTGGAATCTAAGTTGACCATTGGGAAAAAAAAAAAAAAGCTTACATTAAAAAAAAACCAAACAACCCACTGTATTTGAAACCAATTGTGATCAACTTCCCTGAAGATGACAATCAGTCTGTATACTTTGATTAGCCAGTTCAGTTCAGTCACAGAGTCTGTTGCACAGAAGGATTTCCTCATTTTCATAGCTTAATAGTATTCCATTATACATATATATATATTCTCAAATATAAGCTGGAATATTCCAAAACCGTTGCCAACAACTGAACAAATAGGGCATGCGCCATCTGCCTCTATAAAGACTAAACCCTCTGTTGTGGCAGCTGTTGACCTTCAACATAACCTGAGGGAGTTCAGGTTAGAGTAAGGCACTCTGTGCTCCAGACAATCTGGTGGGACAGGTCTTTCAGTTCAGTTCATCTGCATATCTGAGGATACTGATATTGCTCCCAGCAATCATTAGACAGAAAAGCATCTACTTTTACCAAATTATACAGTGCATAATAAAGAGGAGAGTGAAAAAGTTGGCTTAAAGCTCAACATTCAGAAATCAGGGACCATGGCATCCGGTCCCATCACTTCATGGCAAATAGATGGAGAAACAGTGGAAGCAGTGGCAGACTTTATTTTGGGGGGCTCCAAAATCACTACAGATGGTAACTGCAGCCATGAAACTAAAAGACGCTTACTAGTTGGAAGAAAAGTTATGACCAACCTCAGTGCGTTCAGTTCAGTCACTCAATCGTGTCTGACTCTTTTCAACCCCATGAATCACAGCACGCTAGGCCTCCCTGTCCATCAGCAACACCCGGAGTTCACTCAAACTCATGTCCATCAAGTCGGTAATGCCATCCAGCCATCTCATCCTCTGTTGTGCCCTTTTCCTCCTGCCCCCAATTCCTCCCAGCATCAGAGTCCATTACAATGAGTCAACTCTTTGCATGAGGTGGCCAAAGTACTGGAGTTTCAGCCTTAGCATCATTCCTTCCAAAGAACACCCAGGGCTGATCTCCTTTAGAATAGACTGGTAGGATCTCCTTGCAGTCCAAGGGAATCTCAAGAGTCTTCTCCAACACCACAGTTCAAATGCATCAATTCTTCAGCGCCCAGCTTTCTTCACAGTCCAACTCTTGCATCCATACATGACCAGTGGAAAAACCATAGCCTTGACTAGATGGACCTTTGTTGGCAAAGTAATGTCTCTGCTTTTAAATATGCTATCTAAATTGGTCATAACTTTCTTTCCAAGGAGTAAGCGTCTTTTAATTTCATGGCTGTAATCACCATCTGCAGTGATTTTGGAGCCCAAAAAGATAGTCTGACACTGTTTCCACTGTTTCCCCATCTATTTCCCATGAAGTGATGGGACCGGATGCCATGATCTTCGTTTTCTGAATATTGAGCTTTAAGCTAACTTTTGCACTCTCCTCTTTCACTTTGATCAAGAGGCTTTTTAGTTCCTCTTCACTTTCTGCCATAAGGGTGGTGTCATCTGCATATCTGAAGTTATTGATATTTCTCCCAGCAATCTTGATTGCAGCTTGTGCTTCCTCCAGCCCACCATTTCTCATGATGTGCTCTGCATATAAGTTAAATAAGCAGGGTGACAATATACAGCCTTGACGTACTCCTTTTCCTATTTGGAACCAGTCTATTGTTCATGGCCAGTTCTAACTGTTGCTGCCTGACCTGCATACAGATTTCTCAAGAGGCAGGTAAGTGGTCTGGTATTCCCATCTCTTGAAGAATTTTCCACAGTTTATTGTGATCACACAATCAAAGGCTTTGGCATAGTCAATAAAGCAGAAATAGATGTTTTTCTGAAACTCTGTTGCTTTTTTGATGATCCAGCGGATGTTGGCAATTTAATCTCTGGCTCCTCTACCTTTTCTAAATCCAGCTTGAACATCTGGAAGTTCACGGTTCACGTACTGCTGAAGCCTGGCTTGGAAAATTTTGAGCGTGTGAGATGAGTGCCATTGTGCAGTAGTTTGAGCATTCTTTGGCATTGCCTTTCTTAGGGATTGGAATGAAAACTGACCTTTTCCAGTCCTGTGGCCACTGCTGAGTTTTCCAAATTTGCTGGCATATTGAGTACAGCACTTTCACAGCATCATCTTTCAGGATTTGAAATAGCTCAACTGGAATTCCATCACATCCACTAGCTTTGTTCATAGTGATGCTTTCTGTGGCTCACTTGACTTCACATTCCAGGATGTCTGGCTGTAGGTGAGTGATCACACCATCATGATTATCTTGGTTGTGAAGATCTTTTTTGTACAGTTCTTCTGTGTATTCTTGCCACCTCTTCTTAATATCTTCTGCTTCTGTTAGGTCTATACCATTTCTGTCCTTTATCAAGCCCATCTTTGCATGAAATGTTCCCTTGGTATCTCTAATTTTCTTGAAGAGATCTCTAGTCTAGACAACGTGACCAACTTAGACAGCATATTAAAAAACAGAGACATTACTTTGCCAACAAAGGTCCGTCTAGTCAAGGCTATGGTTTTTCCAGCAGTCATGTATGGATGTAAGAGTTGGTCTATAAAGAAAGCTGAGCGCCGAACAATTGATGTTTTTGAACTGTGGTGTTGGAGAAGACTCATGAGAGTCCCTTGGACTCCAAGGAGATCCAACCAGTCCACTCTAAAGGAAATCAGTCCTGAATATTCATTGGAAGGACTGATGTTGAAGCTGAAACTCCAATACTTTGGCCACCTGATGCGAAGAGCTGACTCATTTGAAAAGACCCTGATGATTGATTATATTCTTTGCAGCCAAAGATGGAGAAGCTCTATACATTCAGCCAAAACAAGACCAGGAGCTGAATGTGGCTCAGATCATGAACTCCTTATTGCCAAATTCTGACTTAAATTGAAGAAAGTGCGGAAAAACACTAGGCCATTCAGCTATGACCTAAATCAAATCCCTTATGATTATACAGTGGAAGTGAGAAATAGATTTAAGGGACTAGATCTGATAGATGCTGCGGCTAAGTCGCTTCAGTCGTGTCCGACTCTGTGTGACCCCGTAGAGGGCAGCCCACCAGGCTCCGCCGTCCCTGGAATTCTCCAGGCAAGAACACTAGCGTGGGCTGCCATTTCCTTTTCCAATGCACGAATGTGAAAAGTGAAAGTGAAGTCACTCAGTTGTGTCCGACTCTTAGTAACCCCATGAGCCTACCAGGTTCATCTGTCCATGGGATTTTCCAGGAAAGAATACTGGAGTGGGTTGCCATTGCCATCTCTGAAAGATTTGATAGACAGAGTTCCTGATAAACTACGGACGGAAGTGAGTGACACTGTAAAGGAGACAGGGATCAAGACCATCCCCAAGAAAAAGAAATGCAAAAAGGCAAAATGGCTGTCTAAGGAGGCCTTACAAATAGCTATGAAAAGAAAGGAAGTGAAAAGCAAAGGAGAAAAGGAAAGATATACTCATTTGAATGCGGAGTTCCAAAGAATAGCAAGGAGAGATAAGAAAGCCCTCCTCAGTGATCAGTGTAAAGTTATAGAGGAAAACAACAGAATGGGAAAGACTAGAGATCTCTTCAAGAAAATCAGAGATACCAAGGGAACACTTCATGCAAAGATGGGCTCGATAAAGGACAGAAATGGTATGGACCTAACACAAGCACAAGATATTAAGAAGAGGTGGCAAGAATACACAGAAGAACTGTACAAAAAAGATCTTCATGACCCAGATAATCACGATGGGGTGATTACTCACCTAGAGCCAGACATCCTGGACTGTGAAGTCAAGTGAGCCTTAGGAAGCATCACTACAAACAAACCTACTGGAGGTAATGGAATTCCAGGTAAGCTGTTTCAAATCCTAAAAGATGATGCTGTGAAAGTGCTACACTCAATATGTCAGCAAATTTGAAAACTCAGCAGTGGCCACAGTACTGGAAAAGGTCAGTTTTCATTCCAATCCCAAAGAAAGGCAATGCCAAAGAATGCTCAAACTACCGCACAATTGCACTCATCTCACATGCTAGCAAATTAATGCTCAAAATTTTCCAAGCCAGGCTTCAGCAGTACGTGAACCATGAACATCCAGATGTTCAAGCTCATTTTAGAAAAGGCAGAGGAACCAGAGATTAAATTGCCAACATCCGCTGGATCATCAAAAAAGCAACAGAGTTTCAGAAAAACATCTATTTCTGCTTTATTGACTATGTCAAAGCCTTTGATTGTGTGATCACAATAAACTGTGGAAAATTCTTCAGGAGATGGGAATACTAGACCACCTTACCTGCCTCTTGAAAAACCTATATACAGGTCAGGCAGCAACAGTTAGAACTGGACATGGAACAATAGACTGGTTCCAAATAGGAAAAGGAGTACGTCAAGGCTGTATATTGTCACCCTGCTTATTTAACTTATATGCAGAGTACATCATGAGAAATGGTGGGCTGGAGGAAGCACAAGCTGCAATCAAGATTGCTGGGAGAAATAGCAATAACTTCAGATATGCAGATGACACCACCCTTATGGCAGAAAGTGAAGAGGAACTAAAAAGCCTCTTGATCAAAGTGAAAGAGGAGAGTGAAAAAGTTGGCTTAATGGAGAAGGAAATGGCAACCCACTCCAGTATTCGTGCCTGGAGAATCCCATGGACGGAGGAGCCTGGTGGGCTATATAGTCCATAGGGTCACAAAGAGTCAGACACAACTGAGCGACTTCAAAAAAAAAAAAAGTTGGCTTAAAGCTCAACAATCAGAAAACGAAGATCATGGCATCTGGTCCCATCATTTCATGGCAAATAGATGGGGAAGCAGTGGAAACTGTGGCTGACTTTTTTTTGGGGGGGCTCTAAAATCACTGCAGATGGTGACTGCAGCCATGAAATTAAAAGATGCTTACTCGTTGGAAGGAACATTATGACCAACCTAGACAGCATATTAAAAAGCAGAGACATCCCTTTGCCAGCAAAGGTCCGTCTAGTCAAAGCTATCGTCTTTCCAGTAGTCATGTATGGATGTGAAATTTGGATTATAAAGAACGCTGAGCACCAAAGAACTGATGCTTTTGAACTGTAGTGTTGGAGAAGACTCTTGAGAGTCCCTTGGACTTCAAGGAGATCCAACCAGTGCATCCTAAAGGAAATCAGTCCTGAATATTCATTGGAAGGACTGATGTTGAAGCTGAAACTCCAATACTTTAGCCACCTGATGTGAAGAACTGACTCATTTGAAAAGACCCTGATGCTGGGAAAGATTGAAGGTGGGAGGAGAAGGAGATGACAGAGGATGAGATTGTTGGATGGCATCACCAATTCAATTGACATGAGTTTGAGTAAGTTCTGGGAATTGGTGATAGACAGGGAGGCCTGGCGTGCTGCAGTCTACAGGGTCACAAAGAGTTGGACACGACTGAGCGACTGGACTGAAATGAACTGAATGCTTACTTAGTGAATAAAACTGGACACTTCATTCCTGTTGTTTTGCTTTTTACACCCATAAAAAAGGTATCAGTTTCTCAACAGAAAGAACTAAAATACCTATTATATAAATGCCAAGGTTGATTTAATTCACAGAGAAACCTGATTAACCTAAAATCTTGTGTTAAATTCTGCTCACCAAAATTTCTTCTTCTTGAAGTTTTCTGGCAATTTCAGCATCATACCATTCCTGATCTCTGTGGGTCACTCGTGACGGAGTAGAAACTGGAGTAGAAACTGCTTCTTTCATCACTCTGGGCTTCATTCCTAGAAAAAAGTCAGTGCAATAAGGCTATTGAGTAATTTCATGAGAAGTTGCAACATGTAAGAAAAAGAAGTTTGTCTTCAGTATCTAACTGTGACAATACTGTGTCGACTCTAAAATTCAGTGTAGGGTGTGATGGAAATAACTGTTTCCCCTAGGCATGAGAGAGGAGATACAGGTAATCCACACATTTAAACAGTTACCCACCCAAACCTGCCTGGTAAAAAATGCCTCTCAGTTTCTCCAACAGAAGTAAACCACACAAAGAACTCCTAAGTGAAGGTTTTGTAAAACAGGAAGTGAAAAAAGATTAAGTCCCTGAAATAAAAAGAATTTAGAGAAAAGAAAGTTAGTTGCAATTCTGAAGAGACCAAGTTGTCGAGGCTGCAGGAGCTGAGAGGCTTTGCACTTTTCTGCCTCAGCCTTGCAGACCTCACTTCAGAGGGGACACCAACAACATCGCCTGGGAGTTCTGTGCCTACTAACCGACCAGTGGCCGCGCCCTGGGTTTTGCTCTGATAGCCTCCAAATTCACTTGCTTTAGATCTCTCTCAGTGCTTTGACCAGTTTAATGTTGTTAAATTTTAATGAGGATATAACATAAGTGAAATGTCAGAGAGCACAATGACCTTAAGAGTTTTATTTGCTTTCAGGAGAAAGGAACAGGGAGACTAGTAGGGAACTTTGACTTTTTACTTTGAAATGTTATGTGTGTTAGTTACTCAGTTCTGTCCAGCTCTTTGTGACCCCATGGACTGTAGCCCAACAGGCTCCTCTGTCCAGGAGATTCTCCAGTCAAGAATACTGGTAGTTGGTTGCCATTCCCTTCTCCAGGGGGTCTTCCCTGACCCAGGGATCAAATCCGAGTCTCCCACATTAAACAATCATAAAGAATCACTGCCGGCAGATTCTTTACCATCTGAGCCACTAGGGCAGCATATATCCCTTTTATAACTCTTAAGTGGTGAATGCTAATGGTTATTCCAAAACTGTGTGTACTGCCCTCTTAATATCCTTTATAAATTACAATTTTTCAACAATGTATTATATTCAAAAATAATAAAAATGTTTTATGCAGTGAACAAGATTAACCATCTAGAACAGTGCCTTTCAGTAACTGTGTCACTGAAGGGAGGAAAAGTAATTTACTCCTAGTTGCCTATTTCTTTGTATTAGTGGTTCTCAATCATGTCTATACATCAGAATCAATTGGGATACTTTAAATACACATGAACTTTTTTAAACCAAACCCCTGAGATTCTAATACATGTAGCATGGGTGAGAGCTGGCCTTTGTTCAGTTCAGTTCAGTTCAGTCGCTCAGTCGTGTCCGACTCTTTGCAATCCCATGAATCGCAGCACGGCAGGCCTCCCTGTCCATCACCAACTCTCAGAGTTCACCCAAATTCGTGTGCATTGAGTCGGTGATGCTATCCAGCCATCTCATCCTCTGTCATCCCTTTCTCCTCCTGCCCCCAATCCCTCCCAGCATCAGGGTCTTTTCCAATGAGTCAACTCTTCGCATGAGGTGGCCAAAGTACTGGAGTTTCAGCCTCAGCATCAGTCCTTCCAATGAACACCCAGACTGGTCTCCTTTAGGATGGACTGGGTGTATCACTTCTGGAACTACTAGTATATTATGTCCATCAAATTAACTGTACATGAACATAATTTTTATCAAAATGCCTTACTTCATGATTCACTTGCTTTAAATAAAAGAGGAAAAAGTAAAGGAAAAAAATACAGCTAAATTCTGGGCACATGAAGAGTTTACTTATCTGGTGCAGCGTCTTATAGAACTTTAAATCCAGCACTGTGGTAAAACCAAAAGCCACAAGCTCATGTGCCTTACCACAAGTGAAGACTAGTGAACCTGGCTTTCTTCCTGGGTTTCAATCAGGAAACAGTGGCATACTCACTCCCAAGAGTAGATAAAACTCCTTGAATTACGATTAGTTTGGTCGTAACTAGAACGGAAGATTTTAGGGAAAAATAATAGAATTAGATAAGCAGTGGGAAAAGTCAATGGACAAAATGGATTTCTGTACCATATGCCCATCTACAGAGCCTCCTGGTGTCTCAGGTGGTAAAGAATCTGCCTGCAACTCAGGAGACTTGGGTTCGATCTCTGGGTAGGGAAGATCCCCTGGAGAAGCCCATGGCAATCCACTCCAGTATTCTTGCCTGGGGAATTCCACCGACGGAGGAAGCTGGTGGGCCACAATCTCTGAGGTCGCAAAGAGTCGGATACTACTGAGTGACTAACAATATCCCTTCCTGCCCATCTATAGGAAAATGACACTTCCACGAGCAGTCCAAAGCCTAGTTGAGGACAACAGGGGAGATCACACCCTGTTCCTTCAAGTAAGCCATCTGGTGAAAGAAACACAGTGGAAATGCACTCACATTTTGAGAACTAAACTTTCTCTATGGCTGTGCCTCCTACTCTATATCATAAAACTAACTAAGAAAATATTTTGCTTTAATATCAGTAAAGGATGTCTGGAACGCATTCAAATGCAATGGTAAAATGAAGAGTCTTAATTGATTTGAAAGGGTGTTAAGTCTATGACTTCTTGGCAGCTAAAAGAAGAATGACACACGGGAATTCTGTGGGGTTCCAGTGGTTAGGACACTGAGCTTTCACTGCTGAGAGTGTGGGTTCAATCCCTGCTTGAGGAACTAAGACCCTGCAAGTTGTGCAGCCAAAAGAGAGAGAGAGAGAATGATTCACAGATCAATGGAGAAAAACAGAGAACCCAGATGCATATATGGTCAATTAATTTATGGCAAAGAAGAATACACAATGGAGAAAGGACAGTCTCTTCAGTAAATACCGCTACGAAACCTAGACAGCTATATTCAAAAGAATGAAACTTGACCATCTACCGACAGCATACACAAAAATTAACTCAAAATGGATTAAATACTTGAACATAAAACCCAAAACAATAAAACTCCTAGATGAAAACAGAGGCAGTAAGCTTCTTGACGTTTGTCTTAGAAATGACTTTTTGGATTCAACATGAAAATCAAATGCAACAAAAGTAAAAAGAGCAGGTGGGACTTCATCCAACTAAAAAACTTCTTCATAGCAAAGGAAACTGTCAACAAAACAAAAAGGCATGGTAGAAAAATAGAATGCGAGAAAACATTCACTAATCACATATTTGATAAGGGGTTAACACCCAAAATATATAAGTAACTCATACAACTCAATAGCAAAAACACAATCTGATTAAAAAATAGGCAGAGGATCTGAACAGACATTTTTCCAAAGGAGACATACAGATGGCCAACAGGTACAAAAAGGTGCTGAACATCACTGTATCATCAGGGAAATGCAGATCAAAACCACAATGAGGTATAATATAGCACACCTTTAGAATAACTATTATCAAAAAGACAAGAAGCAACAAGTGCTGGCAAGGATGTGAAGAAAAGAAAACCTTTGTGTACTGTTGGTGAGAATGTAAATTGGTGTAGCCACTATGAAAAACAGTATAAAAGTCTCTCAAAAAATTAAAAAAAAAAAAAAATTAGAACCACCATAATCCAGTAATTCTACTTTTGGAATTTATCTGAAGGAAATGAAAATACAAACTCAAAGATATGTACACCCTGTATTCACTGTATTATTATTTACAATAGCCAAGACATGAAACAACCTAAGTGCCCATTGATGGATAAATGGATAAAGAAAATGTGAGATTTACACACACACATACACACACAGAGTAATATTATTCAGCCATAAAAAGAATTAAATCTTGCCATAAAGCTGAAACTCCAGACTTCAGTACTCTGGCCACCTCATGCGAAGAGTTGACTCAATGGAAGAGACTCTGATGCTGGGAGGGATTGAGGGCAGGAGGAGAAGGGATGACAGAGGATGAGATGGCTGGATGGCATCGCTGACCCGATAGACGTGTGTCTGAGTGAACTCTGGGAGTTGGTGATGGACAGGGAGGCCTGGCGTACTGAGATTCATGGGGTCGCAAAGAGTCGGACACGACTGAGCGACTGAACTGAACTGACTGATTTACAAAAACAGGAATGGACCCTGAAGGCATCTTGGTAGGTAAAGTAAGAAAGAGAAAGGTTCAGTTCAGTTCAGTCGCTCAGTCGTGTCTCTTTGCAACCCCATGGACTTCACTATGCTTCCCTGTCTATCACCAACTCCTGGAGCTTACTCAAACTCATGTCCATTGAGACGATGATGCCATCCAACCATCTCATCCTCTGTCATCCCCTTCTTCTCCCACCTTCAATATTTCCCAGCATCAGGGTCTTTTCAAATGAGTCAGCTCTTCGCATCAGGTGACCAAATACTGGAGTTTCAGCTTCAGCATCAATCCTTCCAACATTCAGGGCTGATTTCCTTTAGGATGGACTGGTTGGACCTCCTTGCAGTCCAAGGGACTCTCAAGAGTCTTCTCCAACACCACAGTTCAAAAGCATGACTTCTTTGGCCCTCAGGTTTCTTTACAGTCCAACTCTCATGGAAAAACAGACTGGTTCCAAATACATGAAGGCTGTATATTGTCACCCTGCTTATTTAACTTATATGCAGAATACATCATGAGAAATGCTGGACTGGATGAAGCACAAGCTGGAATCAAGATTGCCAGGATTTATATCAATAACCTCAAATATACAGATGACACCACCCTTATGGCAGAAAGCGAAGAAGAAATAAAGAGTCTCTCAATTAAAGTGAAAAAGGAGAGTGAAAATGTTGGCTTAAAACTCAACATCTGATCAAATTAAGATCATGGCCTCTGGTCCCATCACTTCATGGCAAATAGATGGGGAAACAATGGGAACAGTGACAGACTTTCTTTTCTTAGGGCTCCAAAATCACTGCAGTTGGTGACTTCAGCCATGAAATTAAAAGACGAAGACACTTGGTCCTTGGAAGAAAAGCTATGACCAACTTAGACAGCATATGAAAAAGCAGAGACATCACTTTGCCAACAAAGGTGCATGTGGTCAAAGCCTTGGTTTTTCCAGTAGTCATGTATGGATGTGAGAGTTGGACTATAGAGAGAAAGGTAAATAACATATAATTTCACTTATACATGGAATCTAAAACAAAACAACAAAACAAAAAATCCTGAGCCCAAAGAGACAGAGAACAGATTTGTGATTATCAGAGGAGGGATTGGAGGATAGACAAAATGGGTACAGAAAGTCATAAAATACAAACTTCCAGTTATAAAATAAATAAGTCATGGGGATATAATATACAGTATGCAGACTGTATTATACTGTCCATCTAAAGGTTGCTAAGAGAATATATCTTAAAAGTTCTTATCACAAGAAAAAAGTTGCAATTAAGTATGGTGATGATGTTAACTAGACTTATTCTGGTGATCATTTTGCAATATATACAAATATACACTAGAAACTTATATGTCAAATATACCCCAATAAAAATAAATATTGTTAAATTTTAAGGTAATTTCTCCCTAGGTTAAATATTTAGAGGGAGAGTGAAGAGTTTATTTGAACTCTTTGTTAGGAACTTGTAGATCTCATTAAGCAGAAAATTTCTACATCCTGGAATACTAGATTTCTGGACTGACAAGACTGCTGACTAACTGCAGCATATTTCATACCAAAGGTGAAAAGAGCTTTTCTAAGTACCTAAGAAGGAATTTCAGATAGTACACTGTAAGCCTGTCATTACAGAAAATAGAGATGCTTCTAAATGTTATTAAATATAGTTAATTCAAAGAAATTAAGAAAATGGTGGTCTTCATTTTGGTAACCTAAACATAATCTGGAAACCAGCTTTCAAAAAACCAGGTAAGCCATATTTTCAACAGTTCCACAATGACTTTTTAATCAAATTCTTGCTTATCTTTTTCTGTTCATCATTCTCCAGTTTGAGAAAACAAGAACCTCCCTCAATAAACAAACAAAGCTTACCTTTAAAGAAATTTTGATAAAATAAAACTGCTAATAGTACTGGTATTCAAGATAAACTTATCTCAAACTATGGAATAAGCTAATATGATGACACATGGATCCTGATACCATTCACGCATATTTTGTAAGAAGCCAGTCTTGGGAAATATCACAGAATGGTGTTTAATGGCTCTGAGAGGCTGGAAGTTAAACTGCAGAAAATTAATAAGCTGTTTCAATCTAACAGCCCAATAGCAATGTTACCCTCAAAGGTAGTATGGATTTACTGCTCTTTAGAAAATTAGCCAATCATATATTTAATTTAGCAATTTTATTCTGTGTTCCTTTTTCAACGGATCAGCCCACAAACCAGTGCTCTTAGAACTAGCTCTCTGTTGTCCTGCTGCTTTCTTTATTATTAGGTTAAACAAAACTTTGGCCTACGCTAACAACTTTAAGAACTTTTACAACAGCAAGAATAGACACCAGTACATGATTATATTTTAATGTAATCTTCTGACCTATTCTAGGGTGGTGGGTGGCTCACAAAATCAAATGCCAACAAAGTCTTTGTAGGTGAAATCTGCAAAGTAAGCTGAAAATAAGATGACAGATGCTAGCAGCTACGTTGCTGCGATTTTAGTAACTGCCTAGTCACACTGTTTTTAAAACTCTTATCCTATTAAATTAAAAGGAACAAAACGTTTGCCTACAACTCCAGTAGTAGGGTTTGTGAGTCACCGAGTTTCTTTCATATTATTTCCACCCTTTCTGAGTCTGTTTAAAATACCCTTGAGCATACTAAAAAAGCCATAGAGGTTAACCAGCCCTCAGAGCACACTTACCGGGTCGCAGTCACAAAATCAGAAACCCAGAAGTCGATGAAATCACCCTTCCTCCCTGATACTTTTTGACTCCAATGTCTTCCTAAATCTGATATAAAGTAACTTTAAAAACACTCCAGGTAGATTTTATCACGTCCTCCTCTATTGCCCCAGAGCTCTTTGTTCAAAGTATATCAAATTTGCAATTGCTTGTTTACATATCCACCTTTGTGGCTTGACTCATGAACTGTTTGAGGCTCAGATCCAAGCATCTACCCCTAAACATAAAGCCTGAGGCAAGGATTTGTGGCATATAGATACTTGCTGACCTGGATTTTCATTTTCTTTCTCACCAAGCCCTTTAAAAACTTAAAGGAGTAATATGACAGGAAGAGGTAAAATGATAGGGGGAACCAAAAGAATCAACATGAATCTGCAACCTAGAAACCACTCTCCAAACCAGAAGGAGAGGTTGGCTGGGCAACAGTAGATGGAAGGAAGTAAGAAGAGTCGCCTCCTTGGTACTTTCCCCCCAATAACCCCTGAGTCTCTGTAAACATTCCATAAGAGCAAAACAAAACTAGGGAGATGAGTACAGTCTAACTGAAACACCAGACAGCCAGTGCTACCACTCGTAGTGGTACAGCCATATGGAAAAACATCACAGCGGCAGTTTCCAGAAAGGCATGGAAAGAACCATTATTGTGTCAGTGATGGGCTTCAGAGTAGGGCCTCAGGGATGCCAGAAATTGGAGGCTCATTCTCCTCATTCCTAAGTAAGTACCAAGAACTTAACTGACACTGCTGCTTCAGAGCACCAGCTGTAGAGCCGAAGCTGGTTAAAGCCCAGGAAGGAACTCAAAACAACTGTTTTCAAACTCTAAGTACATAAGAATCACCTCCTGGTAAAACAAGCCCGAGTTGCCAGGTTGCACTCAAGGGATTGATAACACATATCCAGAAATCTGCATTTTTAGGAGATAGCCCAGCTGATTCTGACGAAAACAAACTAGAGGCTCACTACTTGAAAAACACTATCTTAAAAGACCGTCTGTCTCATCTCTCACTTCATAACTGAGAAAGATGAGGTGAAGAAAATCCAGTACTTCCAGCCCTGTAAGTCTTCTTTGGAGGCAAATATTATGAAGGTGGTGTCATTAGACCTTCCGGGTTCATGGAATCAAAATCAGAAACGCAATAGCACTGCTTTAGTATCAGAATCTCTGATGTAAGGTCTTGGCAGATTAAAAATTGTACCTGGGACAAGTACCTCCACTGCAATTGTGGGGCTGGAAGAACCCTGCAAGGAGTGTGTATTCTCTTAGAAAGCAGAAGGGAAAAGGTACAGATATTCTCCTTCTTGAGATTTGAGATTAAGTAAATACCTTTTATAATATCTGGTCCAGGATTTATTTCAAAGCCATAAGCATAAACCAGAGAGAAAGGCCATGTTGTCTACGGTGCTTAACAGATACATTTGTTTGCATGTATATATACACAGTAGCAGCACTTCCGACCAGGCTGGCCTTCGTTACCTGTGTCTCCGAGCGGGAGCTGCTCCTCACCCTCTGAGAAGGGAGGGGTCCGGGGCCTGCGCCTTCTCTCTCTGTGCTCACCTTGCCCACGGTCCCTCCTATAAACGGCTTCCTTGCAGGGAAGCCCCGCTTTCCGTGAGGTTTTGGGAGAGAGCTGGTCTTGCTGTCTGGACTGTTTTTCCCAGTTCCGAGTTCGATGGCTAGAGTGAGCCTCCCAGTCATCCGATTCGGTGCTCAGAAGCACCTCACCGCTGATCTTGGGGAGGGGAGGTCTCCGGAGCCTCTCGTGGCCACAGCGTTTTCTTTCAGGCTCAGTGTTAACTTGGGGATCATCCCTCACTTGACCTGAGCCAGATGACGGAGGTTTCTCTGATGAACAGTGCTCTTCCGGTCCTCCCAAGTCCTCCTGTGGATGTCTGGGTCTCTCCCTCCTGTGCTTCACAGTCTTTTCCTCCTGTTGGAGTCTACAAGGCCTTGAGCTTCCTGAACCCAACTCCCTTGCCCTCCTTGACCGTGGCTGGTCTGAGCAGAGGTGGAGGAGCGTGAAAAACAAATGCAGGTTAGCTTAATGACTGAGTATGAACTCACTACAGGATGGAGACAGGCCTCAAGCTTAATATATTTTAAAATGAAGAAAACCATTTTTTCAGTTTAACAAACTGAAATGAATGGATGAGTATTTGCCGGAATGGTCCGTGCATACATGAAGGATTCTAGGTACAGAGCCAAAAAGGTAATAAAACTAAAATGAAATTAAATGAAATAAATCTGAAAGAAGAGCCTGATCATGATTAGGGAAGGATTAACATAGTGCTTTAATATTTGCCAATAACAAAAATTCCAGTCATTAAGTGTTCTATTCTATTTATAAAATCAATTTGGAACTAGTTTATGGTGGGGGAGGGCAGTAATAGAAAAAGAAGTATACTTTGTGATTCCAGTCAGAGACTTTCAAATATTCTTATTGGAAATAACAATAAATCTAGATCAGAATATTGCTAGTTCTACTTGGTTCAGACAGATGATCCACAGATTTTGTATTCCTCCATCCTCTCCCCTTAGGTGGCCAAAGCAAACATTCCCAGAAAAAAATCACAGTTCAGTGTGGAAGAAGACGGAGCAAAGGAGAATTTTACGTGAGTAAATGACCCTGTTATCTTTGGATGACTCTGTTTCAAATCTTACTTGAAGCTGTGCAGAGGAAAATAATTAAAAATAGATGCCATAACGGAATACATAAAAAGAAGCCAATTCCTAAATCCATTTCAAAAAACTTTATGATACTGTATTGTGCATACAGAAATACAACAAGTGCTAAATATACAAGTTCCTAAGTTTCACACAAACTAGAGAAACAGCACATACACGGTGCTTTGTTGTCAGGGCTTTTTTAGGAACCAGCAAACTATGAAAACAAAGGAAATGAATTAACAACGCATATTCCAAGAGCATATTTAACATTTCCAAAGATTTTTACTATAATGGGGAAATAACAAAAAGAAATCCTAATTCCATGGAAAATTGCTAAAACAGCCAAGATTCCCCACTGGAATTAGTCATTTGCTGAACTGCATTTGAAGCAGCTCTTTCAACTGGATGGAATGTAGAAAAAATAAATAACCATACCTTTCCTTATTTATCAGGGTTTTTTTTGTTTGTTTGGTTTGGTTTTGGGCTCTTTGCTTTTGCTAATGTTTGTTATTGTTAATCTAGTGAGGGAATACAGGAAGGGGAGATATGGATCTGTGTTAAATGCATCAATGATGCCAAAAAAGCTTGCACTCAAAACTCTATTGAGCTTTCCAAAAGAAAAAAGCATCTGCTTCAAAGATGACGTCTAAATGACCTGTCTTCTAAAAAGTCTGTAGAGGTATTTATCTTCATAATTTATGATAGAATTTATTTTTTACATAAAGCAAAAGTGAAACAGAACAATTACTCTCTGTAATAAAAAAGTATGCTTTACGCAAACTATTCTTTTAAGTGTATCTTGACAACTGAGAATCTATTTACTACTGCTGTGAATTAACATAATACTGACCAGCTACTTAAACGATGATCACAAGGAGGAAACAATGGTTTAGTGTTAATAGCAATGTTCCCACAGAAAACTGCAGGAGTGAAGCCTGCCTATAAAACCCAAACACAGAAAAGAAAGGTTTTGTTTTTAACATGGACTTGTGAAGTCATGATTGTTTTATTTTTACTTCTTTTCATATTTTAACAGATATTAACAGTTGTACTTTAGGGAAGTGTGTTGCAAGAATTAGAACAGGGCTATTACTACATTTTCATAGAGTTGATAGGGAAAAATATTTATTGTGATCACTTGTGATATCTTTAAACCTGGGGCAAAAAAGAAGACACGGATGGAGGAATGTTTGAATCCTTTAAAACCCTGTCCAGTTAAGGATTGAGACTTCTATATTTCTTGAGACCAAGTTATTTGGCAAATATAATTAACTTCCTTATAGGCAATACATACATATATGTATATACACATACATATATATATGTATATGTGTGTGTATATATATATACACACACACACATATATTTGCAAACATTTTGTATTCTTCCATGTTTGTCTTTCAAAATAAAATGATTTTTGTTTGAACAGACCAAATATCATTTAATACACATATTACATTAAAGTGAAATGTGAAGTCATTCAGTCGTGTCCAACTCTTTGTGACCCCATGGACTGTAGCCTACCATGCTCCTCCATCCATGGGATTTTCCAGGCAAGAGTACTGGAATGGGTTGCCATTTCCTTCTCCAGAGAATCTTCCCAACCCAGGGATCGAACCTGGGTCTCCCGCATTGCAGGCAGACGCTTTACCATCTGAGCCACCAGGGAAGTCCACTTTACATTAATATAAGTACAAATAATAGTACTTTAAAGTTTAATAAGTCTTCACAAAAATTCTATTGTTTAATCTTTTCAACATTCATGTGAAGGATATATTTTTAGAATCTCCATTTTACAGATGAGAAAAAGGATTACAGTGGGTAACTTCCTTAATATTACAGTTTTTCTAAGGAAGGGATGTAACTTGAATCAAGGTTTAATGACTCCAAAGACAATGACTTAAAAAAAAAATCTCTAATATGCCAGCCATACAGGTGAGTGGCTTTGAAAGAGAAACATGGATTCATAAATAAGATATACAATTTCAGTTGATATAAATCTGACAGGGGTTTTGGATAATTCCAGATTTGTAGAAAACCTATAAATGATTACTTTTTAAACGTTAATTTATTAAAGATTAAGTAAAATTAAAGCTAAAGCAACCACTTCCAGAATGATTCACTGTGATTATTATGTAAGACAGACAAAAATTATATTGCACGCAAAGGCAGAAAAGTACAATTCAAGAATATCTCTTATGTGTTGGGAAAGGACCACTGCAAAGAACATACAGCTGCTTTGTAAATGTCAGCTGGACTACAATGTGGTTTCTGTGGAATTCACCTTGGTCTAACTCAAAGGCACAGAAATGAAGATCACATGTTCAACAACGTATCATCTCCCAGCAACAACACAACTGAAGAGAAATTCCAACAGTAGTTTACAGGTACACAGTCAGGAGATCCCTTGATCCTATGCCCAATCCCCCCGCCCCAACTCCAAGAAAAGCACATACAGCATTCTCTGTAACTTTACAAAAGCACTAAATACACATTTTTTAAAAATTTAGGTGTCCCTGAAAATCTACTGAATTCTTAACACAGTCTACAGAGATAAATCACAATGACAATACTCTGGTCAAAACCACCATGTTTGAGTCACAATTCAAGTAACTGTAAGGTTTTAAAAGAGGATTGCTAAAATCAGTACTTTAGTGTACTTATTTACCAACCTAATGTTTTTAGATTCAAGTTTAGAATAGTTATATTTTTATCTGCAATGAACGTGCCTTCTGGCAGAATTATAAAAAAACAAAAAAAACACCAGATCATATCTCTTAAGATTTTAATTAATGCTGACGAGTAACTCTTTACCTTTTGATCTCTAGTACAGAAAAATACTGGCAATTTTTCTTCTTGAATGATGTATCACATGATTTTATTAGAAAAACCAGGATAAAGGAAATAGCTATCAAAAAAAGAGTTGAGCATTTCACGTGTGGAAGAACACACCAAGCCACAAGTAGAGAATCAATCTGCTTACTAAGTGTGTTACAGAGTTGAGCTTACTCCTTTTGAAAGATTTGGAACAACGTGACTGGAAGACTCAACTACAATAGCCCTATTATCTACATACACATACTTTTCATTCTACTCACCAAAGAAAAATACCTACTTACGTTTTATGATACTATAGAAAAGCAATAGATAATTAAGTTTCAGGGGCCTTGGGGATTACTCATCTTAAAATCTTTATTCTCTAGAAGCTGCCTTTAGATGTTATTTGGTTGGTATTTGGTATTCTAAGTACAGTCTCCAACTGAGCTACCACAGAAGCCAAGTTGGTTCAGAGAGTTAAAAATCCACCTGCAATGCGGGAGACCTGGGTTTGATCCCTGGATTGGGAAGATCCCCTGGAGAAGGGCATGGTGACCCACTACAGTATTCTTGCCTGGAGAATCCCCAGGCGCCTGGCAGGCTACAGTTCACGGGGTCACAGAGAGTCAGATGCGACTGAGAGACTAGGTACAGCATAGCACATGGTCTCCAAGCTGAACCACAGTTAAACAGTCACACTAAAACTATAGGAGATATCCTTCCTTTGACATGTCTTTAAAAAGAAGTAAATAATACTTGCAAATACTCATTTCCCAACACACTTTTAAGATAAAGAATCACCGTTACCACAAGCACTACCACCACCGCATCACCACCACACTGCAGAAGGAGGCACTAGAGAAGGGGTCTCTCTCTCAGAGAACTTTCTATATGGTAGAAATAGCAAAGAAGCATCAAAAGCGAACACTCAACAGAAAATCATAATATTCAATTTTGTCACCAGCAGGATGATCCATTGGCCTAGGTTTAAAAGATAGAGGCATGGGAAAAAAGCTCTGGTATCCAGTAATCTATAAATGCTGCACCTCCTTTATCATTTATGCTACTCTGAGGCTTCAAACAGTACTGCCCAGATTTCCTTGAGGCAGAGACTCCTCTGCCATTTTTCTGTACCCTAGTTTATGTGCTTAGAATGGAATATAACATTCTAAGTAGCAACAGTGCAAAAGAACACATGTCAGATTTTGCTAAACTATACTCACATTTTACAGCCATAAAAATGACTCTGGTCATACATCTAAAGAACAGATGGATTCATTAGATAAGATAAAATTTCACCATAAATCCAAATGGGCCCTACAGTCACTTTACAGACAAATTTAAAGGGTGTCTTGCAACTGAGTCTAAAGACAGGAATTGTTACCTCCATCTTCATAATAGTAACTATCACCATAAGCACTGACTCCAGAAGACTCCGGAAAGTGTTTCTTTCGCTTTTTCTCTTCCTGTAACTCCTTTTCTTGCAAGAGTCGAGCAATGTCCTGCAAATACAGAGAGAAGAAAAATAAATACTTCAGAGAAAGAAGAGATGCCATACAGTAACCCTGCTGGTCAGTGGTTTGACCTTCCACTCTCAGGCTTCGTGGCTCTGCCTATGGTTTTCCAGACCTTCTGGTATTACGCTCACACTGTCCAAATGTCAAAGACGACTGCTCAACAGGAAGTGCGTAAGATACAGATGAGGGAGAAAGGTTTTTTAACTAAATTTAAATCTAACTCAACCTGAAGATTTTCAAATATAATATTCCTAAAACTGGTTACGGAACAGAATTTTTAAAATACATATTTATGGGCCCTTTGTCCAAGATGATGATTCACTAAGTCTGAATGAGGAAGACTGTCATAATCTATAACCTTTTTTAAAATTTATTTTAAATTGGAGGATAACTGCTTCACAATATTGTGTTGGTTTTTGCCATAAAATAACATGAATCAGCCACAAGCATACCTATGTCCCCTCACTCTTGAACCTCCTCCCCACCCCTCTAGGTTGTCACAGAGCACTACACTGAACTCCCTGTTTTATACAGCAACTTCCCATTAGCTGTTTATTTTATATATAGTAATGTATATATACAGTGATTTCATTTCATTAAAAAAAGTTTTTTAAAGAATCTTTCAGCTGATTGTGATTTAGCTTTGCATTAGAGGATGGCTGTCTTAACTAAAAAAAAAAAAAAAACAAACAGAAAACAGTCCTCCTCCTGTCTTCCCTATGCTCCATCTCCAGGCAAGTTTTCAGCAGCTGCCGAGTGGCTAATAACATTCTGATTTCATCTCCTAAAATATCACCACCCCACTTTGAAAACAAGCAATACACAAATAACTATAACATAATCAAACTGTAAATGTCTCAAAAAAAGGGGGGGGGAATGTCTATGAGCGCACAAAAAAGGGAATACTACTTCTGTTTATATGAATTGGTTCAAGGCTTTACATTAATGTTAGGTTTTAAACAAAGAACTGGATTCCAACAGGCAAGGGAAGATATTCTTTGCTGAGAACACCACCAGCAAAGTTGTAAGTATTTTAATGGGCATCACTCTAGAAAACAACCAATAGTACGTGGGGTGTTAGAGAAAGATGAGATTTAACAGACAGAGGCAGGATGCTAGGCACTCTTTATAGTCAATTTTTTAAAATATAAATTTATTTAATTGGAGGTTAATTACTTTACAATATTGTATTGGTTCTGCCATACATCGACATGAATCTGCCACAGGTATACACATGTTCCCATCCTGAACCCCCCTCCCTGTCTGGAGTCTATAATGGAAGGGATGAAAAGTTCCTAAAGATTTTGAGGTGGAGATAGAGTTCAGAATTTGAAGATTATTTCTATAAGAGGCCCAATAAAATAGCACATAAACTTTGTTTATGTACACTTTTAAAAAAAGAAGATCCCTAGATGTTACTAGATTCTTAAAGATCTTACTAGATTCTTAAAGATCTTACAAATATAGCAACCGTACTCACTGATACAAATGGTAATGAAAATCACAGGCAGTTCTGAGGGGCTTACTTCTGAGGCAAGAATTAATCACCATTCTTTCTGCATTTTTCTGAATAAATCAAATGAAGACTATACTAAGACAGCAAAGCAAATAAAATTCATCTGAATGACTTAATTTCTCTTATATCAGTGTAGAAATAAGTTGGATGCTGAGGCTAGATGAATTAGCAGAGGTTATCAGTATACTTGGAGGGCTTCCCAGGTGGCTCAGCAATAAAAAATCCACCCGCCAATGCAAGAGATGCAGGACACTTGGCTTCCATCCTTGGGTCAGGAAGATCCCATAGAGGAAGAAATGGCAACCCACTCAAGTATTCTTGCCTGGAAAATGCCACGGAGAGAGGAGCCTGGTGGGCTACAAACTATGGGATTGTAAAGAGTTGGACACAAGTCGGCTGAGTGACTAAGCACGCGTGTAAGGACACACACATCCATGTACGTGGCTTCTAATGTTCACGAAATAGGCCTAAATTCAAATTAATGTTACTAACATGTATTCTGTAACTGACTTCTATGCTGGAAATTTCTCATGAAACTGTGTAAATACATACGTATATTTGATAAGTTCCAGGAGAAAGCAATGGCACCCTACTCCAGTACTCTTGCCTGGAAAATCCCATGGAAAGAGGAGCTTGATAGGCTGCAGTCCATGGGGTTGCGAAGAGTCAGACACAACTGAGCGACTTCACTTTTACTTTTCACTTTCATGCACTGGAGAAGAAAATGGCAACCCACTCCTTCTTGCCTGGAGAGTCCCAGGGACGGGGGAGCCTGGTGGGCTGCCGTCTATGGGGTCACACAGAGTCGGACACGACTGAAGTGACTTAGCAGCAGCAGTTCAAGTCAGAGATGCTTCAGAGACATTAACTATTAAAATGAATCTCTTTGGGCCTGAATTACTTATCTGTAAAATGAAGAGTCTGAACTAGTGAACCTTAAAAGTCCAATGTCTTGACATCCCAGTACACACTGTAATAATTCTGGAAATGTTACTGGGTGCCCTCCTCTGTGCCAGGTTCATTACACTGATGTGTTACAAAGCAATAGAGTAATCAGTTAGGGAGAGGTGTGACAAGATAATTTATTCTCCTCACACTAATATCTACTTCAGAATTTCCTAAATCCATATACATCTTATTAGGAAAGCAGAAAGAAAATGTAAACACTTCCCTGAATTGTCATGTTGACTGAACACCCAACACTACATTTTCTTAAGTGGTTTGTTTTACTGAAAACAAAAAGTCCCCCTTTATGTAACTGAATAAAAATATAAAGGAAAACTACCAGGTCCAACTGCCAGCCAAAATTATTAAACTGTCCTCCAGGGACTTTATAATTGCTTTCCTGCTATCAAATTTATTCCTAATACATACATAGTAATAGGGCACTTTCTCAATGTGAAGAGCCAAAAATGAACCAAAGAGAAACAAAGTGATAACCTGTTTTGTACAATGTATTTAGCTGGTCAAAAAGAGTGCTTTTAACCAAGTAGAAAAATAATAATCACAATGTGTCATGCATCTCGGCACCCAAAGCTTTGTTCTATTAACATCTCAACTCCTTTTTTTTGAGTAAGCGTCTCCTGGCTGAGAAGAGTAAGAACAGCTAGCTGTACTTGAGGTGGGAAAAGAAAGGAAAAAGGATTTCAACGGAAATCTGCTGCCATACTATAAACCACGGCTCAGCCAAGTCAGCTCTCTTCCCTGCTTTCCACCATTACTGCACAGTGGGTTTAGTTAGGTGATTTCAAAAAAAAAAACAAAAAAACTCCTCTGAAACAAGCTAAAGACAGCAATTATTAGTCATCATGCTTGGATGCAGCTTAGTCACCCCTGACATAAACAACCTCCTTGATCCTCTGCTTCCTTCCTGTTAAAGGTTAGTCTACAACAGCATTTCCCAAGCTGTTTTTGAGAACACTGGTATCAAAGGTTCACCAAAAAAAATTCAACAGAAAACATGTATTATATCTAATTCTTTAAACACATTAGCTCATGTTAACATCCTAATGAAAGAAAAGTAATGTTATCTTCTTGCAACCCTGGAATTTCCAAATTTATCTTGTGACAGAGGTCTTTTTGTTACATAAAATATATACACATATATAAACCTTACTAAATTAGTGTTTGACAAAATGTAACTTGGGGAAAAAACAAATCTAAAAGAACTCCAAAATCCTTCTGAAGTCACATTCAATTATTTTTTTAATTAATAATATTAATCCGGTAGACTTACTTTGGGTTAATATGCAGAAATAACTGTTGTGCAGAAGACTTTCTCTTTTTTTAATTTATTTTTTAGTTGGAGGAAAATTACTTTAAAATGTTGTGCTGGCTTCTGCCATACGACTAATCAGCCATCATTATACATATATCTGCTCCCTCTTACGCCTCCCTCCTCTCCTACCACAGAAGACTTCCTAAGTAAACACACTTATTGAAATAACACTCATCTCTGGAAAATGGGAAGCTGTGAGCATAAGTAAAGGCAGAGTTAAGGATTCCTGGAATGCTACAGGAATGCTATGTCAAGAAAAAAGATTCACTGATTCCTTTCAATGGCTCAAATATTCTGCTAGAGACCTCCTACAGAGAAATAAGATACATGGTCATTATCATTAATGTTCTTGTCCATTTAAGTGGTAGAAGCAAAATGATTAACATAATGTAAGACATGCAAAGATGAGTGCTCTAAGACAGACATTCACACAGTAAGGTGCAGAGGAGCTCCATGCAACTTTCTTAAGTAGAAGACAAATTACTGAACTGTTGGATCCCTTTGGGTACTTTTATGGTTTATACAATTTTATATCAGGGTTACTTCTCCCTTAAAGTTTTCACCTCTATCCTAATAGTAGTGGGATTCAAAATGAGAAAATCTTGGGTATAAAGACAATCTAAGGGAGATGTGAAAATGTGACTGTCAAATGACAGAAGAGTTAAAAAAAAGAAATCCATTCCATTAGATTGCTAAACTTTTTTATTACCTAGCAATTACTATATTAACATCTACCTCAGTAGGAAATGCAAATCAGGTATAATCCCAAAAGGGTTACTCTATAAGACCAGAAAGATAGTACCAAATTCATGGCTGTAAAAACACCAATATAACTAGGATAAAAGGAGAGAATAATTTTATCAACCAGAGGCCTCCCACTCACTCCCTGTCTGGCTATATATGTGTAAACTTATTCTTAAAGTGCCACAACATAGGGAAAAAAATTACGTAGTTTAAATTATTACTACCTGAGATATTTTCTAGATATTACCAATTTACATAGATATATTTTTAGACCACGAATTTCTAATCACATTAAGAATGCTATGAAAAAGTGCCATGGCTCACACTAGATTAATTTTTAATATAAAGTGGTTACTATGTTTATCCCTGAATAGTTCACATTATAAATGGCTCCAAATTGTTGGATTAGTCCCACAGATTTTTCATTACATGGTTGGCCATGATACTATTTATTTAAGGAAAAAAACAGGCTTTCCCTAAAATAGTTTCACATTCACACATATTTGTACCTAGGTTCAAAGGCACATATGTAAATCAATATTCACATATACACAAAGTAGTTGAGTTTTATTTAAGAATAAATTCAGATCAGTTCAGTCACATCCAACTCTTTGTGACCCCATGGACTGCAGCACGCCAGGCTTCCCTGTCCATCACCAACTCCTGGAGCTTATTCAAACTCATGTCCATCGAGTCAGTGATGTCACCCAATCATCTCATCTTCTTTCATCCCCTTCTCCTCCCGCCTTCAATCATTCCCAGCATCAGGGTCTTTTCTAATGAGTTGGTTCTTCACATCAGGTGGCCAAAGTATTGGAGCTTCAGCTTCAGCATCAGTCCTTCCAATGGATATTCAGGACTGATTTCCTTTAGGATGGACTGGTTGGATCTCCTTGCAGTCCAAGGGACTCTCAAGAGTCTTCTCCAACACCACAGTTCAAAAGCATCAATTCTTTGGCACTCAGCTTTCATTATAGTCCATCTCTCACATCCATACATGACTAATGGAAAAACCACAGCTTTGACTTGACAGACATTTGTTGGAAAAGTAATGTCTCTGCTTTTTAATATACTGTCTTAATATGCTGTCTAGGTTAGTCCTATCTTTTCTTCCAAGGAACAAGCATCTTTTAATTTCATGGCTGCAGTCACCATCTGCAGTGATTTTGGAGCCCCCAAAATAAAGTCTCTCTGTTTCTATTGTTTCCCCATCTATTCGCCATGAAGTAGTAAGACCAGATACTATAATCTTAGTTTTCTGAATGTTGAGTTTTAAGCTACCTTTTTCACTCTCCTCTTTCACTTTTATCAAGAGGCTCTTATTTCTTCTTCACTTTCTGCCATAAGGGTGGTGTCATCTGAGTATATGACATTATTGATATTTCTCCTGGCAATCTTGATTCCAGCTTGTGCTTCATCCAGCCCAGCATTTTGCATGATGTACTCTGCATATAAGTTAAATGAGCAGGGTGACAATATACAGCCTTGACGTACTCCTTTCCCGATTTAGAACCAATCTGTTGTTCTATGTTCAGTTCTAACTGCATATAGATTTCTCAGGAGGCCGGTCAGGTGGTCTGGTAGTCCCATCTCTTTCAGAATTTTCCAGAGTTTGTTGTGATACACAGAGTCAAAGGCTTTGGCATAGTCAATAAAGCAAAAGTAGATGTTTTTCTGGAACTCTCTTTAGCTATTTAAGAATTTTTAGTTATTTAAGAATAACTAAATTATATCAGCTAAAAATACATTTATTGGCTTGATTAAACAATATTGACAAATGCTAAACCTGTGACCAAAGAGAAAGATCCCAATAAAATTTGTCCACTCATATTAACCACAAACTCATGTGATTATGAGGTAAGTACTCCCATAAACTCAGTCCAGTATTGCCAAAGGCTACATGCTCCTTCAACAGGGCGCCACAAAAGAAATGCTACTACTACGATATTCAAGACACCATGTAAGAGTTTAAAAAAAAAAAAAAGCAAGGAAGACAGGAAGGAGGGAAAGAGGAAAAAGAGGGAAGGAAGGGAAGAAGCCACATGGTGGTTGAGAGTACAGATCTTTTTAAACTCTTCTACATCTGTCTCCCCAATGGAAATGCTACCTGCCTACATTTGTG
This sequence comes from Oryx dammah, assembly GCF_014754425.2. Classification (NCBI taxonomy): domain Eukaryota; kingdom Metazoa; phylum Chordata; class Mammalia; order Artiodactyla; family Bovidae; genus Oryx; species Oryx dammah. The sequence goes on along the minus strand of NW_024070186.1, from coordinate 80,684,636 downwards.
CTCTGTTAAAAAACACAATAAAATTATACCACAAAGTTAGACATGCTAATTCACCCACAGAAAGTCGTATAACTCTACTTCTCATGAACAATGTTGTTCAGAAAAAAAGTATCTATCCCAAGAGGAAAGAATCTTGAATTCTACATCGGGTTGTTCTTGATGATTGTAAGCTACAAAAGAGAGTTAACTCCAAAAATCTGTAAAAAGAAATCTGGATGAAAATCCAGAGAGGAGTTTTCCACAGCCCTGCTGCTGCATAAGAACTTATTAGTTAAGCAGACTCTACAAGGAAGCAGAAGAGCACAGAAAGAGGGAAAATATAACAACAACAAAAAAAGAATCCGGACAGTTGACGAGTAACAGGCAATGCAAAGTTGGCCAGAAAAATTAGCACTGTTGTTTCAGTCTCCCCTATGAGGCGCCTTGGACTAAATTAAACAAATAAGCATCATCATACATCCTTCAACATCAAACTTAATGCAAATTTTATTTAATATTAAAACAGTCTAGTCAGCTGGAAATCACATTTTTCTACAATTAAAGAACTTCTTGACAGGACAGCCATATTCTAAACTAAGGCATCAGTGAAACTCAAAAATGTCTGAAAAAAAAAAAAAGTCTTGAGTTTTTAAAGGCTAGTCTCATTAAACCTCCACAACTAGATTTCTCATCTCATCTCTCCATTGCACTGAACAAGGGGAAACATTTCAGTAGGTCAAACAGTAGTGGAAGTAATAGGAGGCCTGTAAAGGCAAGAAAACCCCTAATGATTCCTCAAATCATACCATATTGGAATATACTTAACTCTGCTTATCTCACCCCCACCTATTAATTCAGCACATATCTCTCTATTAGAGAAATCAGAGTTGTTACAAAGGGAGAATGGTGGGGCAAACACCTGGCGAGAAAGCAAAGAGGAAAGAACAACTGTTAACTTAATATGTAGCAGAGACCTTAAATACATGATTTTAAACTTCAAAGCAGCCCTTTAGGGTAATGTAGTTATCATAACTTCTTCAGTTTGGAACCTGAGGGTCTACATGGCTAAATGAGATGATGCAAGTCTCAGCTAAAAGTTAAACAGACAAGATTCAAACTCCATAGTTTACGTGTTCTATGTTGTGTCACAGTATACCCAAGTCAGAGGCAGTCAGAACTGCAGAGACATTTCTCTGGCATCTTAGTATAGCCGGGGACCAGTCATTTATATACTTCTTTAAGACTTAATTTCTTCATCTGAGAAATGCAGTTATTCACAACACTGCATACTTTATATAGTATAACAATGAGATTATTTATTGTGATTGCTATTTAGATTCCACAGGCATCTGTTTTCCCTAATACTGCTTTCCTCTGAACGGAAAGAAAAAATATTACAGGACACCAGGAGCATTTATAAGAAGCCAACTTCATTACTCTGTGATTTTTAAAATAGAAGCTTTCCTGTCTATAAAACATAATCACTTCTTTCAGCTTCCAGACTCATCTCCGAGGAAGTCTTGACTATAGAGAAGCAACACATCCTGCAGTAAGAAAGAGCTCCTGTGTTGACAGCAGAAGGATGAAAAGGAATCCCTCTTTCTTACTTACAATTCTGATCATCACATAATCATGGTTTGTTTCTTAAAGAAATAGCTAAATACACTCACACCAGGTGTCTCACACTCGCCTGGCATTGAACAAGGAGTTCCAGAGGAACAGAGTGGCTCAGTAGGAGAAAGAGAAGATGCAGGCTGGTTCACTGATAACCCTGAAATATCTATTTAATAGGGTGATTGTATGTGCCAGTGTGCCCAAGAGAGTACACAAAATTTCTCAGTACACAAAATATGATATGGTCATTCTACTATTAAAAATGATAAATCATTTTTTTCTTTATTATAAGACAAGGGCCAAGAATAGGAGAATAGGTATTAAAAAAGCAGACACAGAGTCAACACAATGAAAAAGCAAATGTTTGTAAGAAATGCTGAAAACATAACGCAAAAGCAATGATCAGTAAGTACAAATTCAAGTCTTTTCACAAGCCATTTACTACTGCTAATTTCAGTCACTTTCAGCTTAAAAACAATACAATTTAAAAATATATACAGAATTAAATGGATCACTCTTTTGAGGCAGGGTATCATAGGAAAGTGAACCCACTAACAAAAAAGAGGGAGAGCAAAGACCAGTCCATGACTCCTGTTCAGGCTACATTCAAGGTTTGCTCTCCCTAAAGTTGTGAGAATAACCCATAGACAGATATCTTGTATGGAGCTGAAGTACCTCTTAAAAATTCATTTATATCAAGAACTTCAGAACATGACCTTATTTAAAAATAGGGTCTTTCAGATAGAATTATTTAAGAGAAGATCGTACTCTATTAGGGTGGGCCCTCAATCCAATGACTGGTGTCCTTACAAGAAGATGCAAGGACAAAAGACACAGGGAAGAAAGCCATGTGACAACAAAGGTAAAGACTGATACGACGCAACCACAAGGCAAGGGATGCAGACTGCCAAGAGCCACCGGAAGCTAACAGGAGGCAAAGAAGGGGTCTCTCCTAGGAGGCAGCATTGCCCTGCCAACACCTTAATGTCAATGTGCAACCTCCGGAACTGTGAGAGAATCAGGTTCTATTGTTTTACGCCACCATGTCTGCAGTGATTTGTTACGGCAGCCCTACAGAAATGAATCCACACTTTTTGTCAAAGTAACCGTTATCATCTTTTAAGATTTTACCACTTAAACAACGACCAAAGGACAATAAACGATGGTCCATGGACAGGGCAATACTTGGACTACGCACCCCCCAAAAGGGAAAGCTCTCCTGCCCACCCAGCATCCCTACACTAAGCCTGTGAATACAGAGAGTCAGAGCTGAGCAGCCCTCCTCCAGGGACTGGAGGGGCATTAAACAAGTTGTACCTCATCCTTCTTCTCCTGAATGCGCCGTCTCTCTGCCTCAATAGCCAGCTTCTCCTGAATCTCCTGAGCAATTTCACAGTCTTGCTGTTCACTAAAAAACAAAGGAGAAAACAACATAAATGGAGAACACAAGGAATGACTTTTCGAACCACAACACAATTTACTGAATACTCACTATGAGCCAGGGCATATTTTTATCTCACTTAATTCTTATAACAATGATGCAAAGAGGTCAATACCGTCACATCCTATAGCTAGAAAAACTTGAGGCCCAGAGTAGTAGAATCACTTCCCTAAGGTCACAGAGAAAATAAGTGGTAGGATCAGAATGTGATCCCCAGATACAATAATGGAAAGCTCCAGGCCTTTTCTGTATGATCGTATCCCAGGTTTAATTCCTGGGTCAGGAAGATCCCCTAGAGAAAGAAATGGCAACCCATTTCAGTATTCCTGCCTGGAGAACTCTATGGACAAAGGAGCCTAGAAGACTGCAGTCTGTGGGCTTGCCAAGAGTCAGACATGACTTAGCGACTAAACCACCACCACAGTCCCTCAAGATTCTGCAAAGGAGATGTACACTATGAGAATAAGATCCACAAATATCCAAGTATGCACAAAGTACACATAAACAAAGTAAGAGTGAATTCACTAAAATGTCAGTAATACTGTGGTCACTTAGAGGTGGTGGTATGACTTCAAAACAATTTTTATAAATTTTTAATTAAGTACATTTTTTTCAGTTTCAATAAAACTTTAAAAATGGGGAGGTGGATGTATATTCCACAGCTTCAGGTGCCAGGAGAAACCTCTGTGGCTGATGTCAGTTTTCTTAATACTCAGGCCACTAAGGCAACCAAAGGTTGTAATACTGCTGCTACCATAGTTTTGTTTTGTATTGGCATTCATGCATTCAAAAAAGACTCACACAACATGTGCTGTCATCCAGGCACCATGCTCAACACTGAGGACACAAAACTAAATAAATCTCCATCCTGTGCTCAGAACCCCACAATATACTTTGGTGGGAGAAACCAGACCCATCATTTTGTGGGGAGAAACACATCCTTTCAAACAGCACAAATGAATAGCAGTTTCATCAAGAAATGGGGTTTGGATATCACGGAGATGGTCTTTTGGTTTCAGGTTTCAGGAACAGTCAGACTAGACTAAGTTGCATTAGTTGTGTCCAACTCTTTGCAACCCTATGAAATGTAGCCCACCAAGCTCCTCTGTCCATGGGATTCTACAGACAAGAAGACTGGACTGGGTAGCCATGACCTCCTCAGGGGATCTTCCTGAACCCAGGAAAAGTTAACAGGCAGCTTTTAACTCTATAGAGTGTGATAATGCTGGGGAGCCACTGTTTACATGGCCCTTACAACCTTTAGTTGTTACCTAAAGAGATATACATATGCTTAGAGCTTATCATGTAAAAGATGCTGGAACAAAACTACAGTTGTGGCTTATACAAGCGGTTCACTTGCTAAACCAGTATTCCCTTTGATTCTTGCCCTGCCAGGTGAACTTAAGAGTATCAACGAATCTAGTCTTGGTTGTATACTCCCTGTTTGAAAGCAGCCTTTTGTACCTGAAAAGCGTTGGGGGTGGGGGTGGCGGTAATATCCTAACTTCTCTGGAGGAACAGAAATCCACACATTCTATTCTAACAAAAGTGAGGGGATGAACACTATCCTTGTTTGTATAAGGAAATGGTCCTTTTCAACATGTTTGGAAATAGACAGTTGGAGATGAAAGTAGACGGGTGCACATACAGGGGTGTGTATGTACACGCAGAACATGCACATCGGACAGGAAGGGGGAAGGGAACACGTGAGAGAGACCGCAGGCCAGAAGTGGAAATGGCAAGCTTTTTTAGTCACTAGCAGGAAAATTACTGGACAAGATACCTGGAGACCTGACTTCTGGTCCTGCCACTATTAACCAGTGAAATATGCCCTTTCATGTCGTCTCATTAGCTACAAAAGTTTTGGGATTTAATGACTTCATATTACAGATATAATATTATAGGATTCTGAACCATTCAAACCACAGAATTGAAAATAAAAATCTACTCATTTATTATTTCTATATCCTCTTTTCATTCACTCACTTTTTTGACCTTACCAAAAAGTATTTATTAATCTAGTTTTAAAAATACAGAATTCTTCATGAATTTGCATGTCACTTTGGCAAGTGCTCAGAGTTTTTTCCCTGAGTCCCTTAAAAACAATGGCTATGTTTTATTCATATGTGTGTTCTCTGGTGCCTTTCATGGTTGAAAGGGTTATTTAGCAAGAGCCAATAAGAATGTTTATGAACAAAATAAGAAAACTGAATAAAACAATGAATAAAGTCTTCTCTGCAAATAACAGAAGAGAAAAACCCTTCCTCAAAGGTGGCTAAAGTAATAGGCTCTCTCGTTTATTTAAATAAGACAAATAAAGTAAATAGAAGGGTCCCTTCACTTCTTCCTTTACTCCTTCCACCTCAAAATGATTTTGGAGTTAAGTCTACCACTACAGACTGAAGTACAGGAACCTCTCTCAAAGAAGAGATGTATTCTGTGAGCTTTCAAAACACTAAAAAAGAAGTTTAAAAAGTCTTTATGATGGAAGAGACCTTAGACATGATCTATTTAGGAGGAGATGGAGAAATAATTTTGGTCAGACACTGAAGTTATGAAGATAAAGGAGGGTATAATTCAGAACTTTCCAAAAGATTCTGCCTCTATATAAAGAGCAAGGGGTTCTCGATTTCCCTGGCAGTCTAGTGGTTAGAACCTGGCACTTTTACTGCTATAGCATGGGTTCAATCCCTCCAGGAACTAAAATCCCACAAGTCAAGTGGCATGCCCCTCCCCCCAAAAGGCAAGGGGTTCAAGGAAAATAAGAGCCACAAACATTACTAGGAAATAGTAAAGGAACCCAGTAGACTTCAGAAAGTTCTGTGACATCCAGTATTTTGCTAGATTCCCCCCCAAAACCACAGGAGGCAGAGGAGACAGAGATCATTTCCCCAGTGTACAGTTTAGGAAAAGTGAGACACAGAGCTGGACCAACTGGCTCAAAGCCATCCGTGAAAAGCGTTAAGTCCTATGAGAACCTGCATGCCCCCAAACCTAGAAAGGAATTCCAACAACAAAGACAATTTTTTTAAATCAAAAAAAAAACTAGGGGATCGTCACTGTAGGATTTATAATCCAATAGTGAAAGGAATCAAAGGGACAGACAGAAAGTCCTCTTCCCTGAAAACCAGTCCTGGCACAGTGCTCTCCCACTCCCCAAGTCCTCACAGGTCTTTATAGCGCTTCTGCAGCTGAGCCTGGGCTTTCAGATCTTCCTCTTGAAGCTGCTTAGCCACCTGCAGATCATGCTGGACCAAACGGTTCCGTTGAACGTTCGATGCCAAATGATGCTCAACTGGACAGGAAGATTGGAGAGAGGAATTACAATGCTTTGGCTTATCCATAACAAACTTTTAAGAATAACCTTAAGAAGAGTCTTTCAATTAAAAAGAACTTCACAGCCATCATCGCCACATATACTCTCAGTAATGCTGCATAATATGCAGCACGGGAGTTGGCATTCTCCTCTTTTCATTAAGGAAAAAGAGAATGAGAAAGGTTAAGTCGTGTGTCTTTGGCCAGCAGTGGCAATGCCTGAACTTCTACTCCAACCATCTAAAGCCAGGGCCGCCGCTCCTCCTGCTCCACAAGTTGCCACTTCATTTACAAACTACATTTCCCAACACTTGATTTTTACACTGACACATAAATTAAAAGTTCACACATATGTACTTTTGTATAACACATACAACTTAGATTTACTTTTCATAATTACATACATAAATATTCAGAAAACCCTACAATCTAGATACCAATAGGTATGTTTACCAATTGGTATCTTTACCAATCTAGGTAAAGGTATTTGGACCCCTATTCTTATGCCAGCCTTCTACGTACTCCTGATCCCCATATAACCACTGTATCCCTCCTACAGCATTAGAGCAAAGGAAATGGCTCAAGTCCCTCTCTTCCTCTGATACACCCAATGGCCTTCTCATCCCCAGCAGCTGTCTCCCTTCAAAACACCGAGAAGTGCATTCTTCACCGAGGTGTCACCTGCCTAGACAGATCCCTTGGGATGATGGGTGGTGTACCCTGATGACTCTGTCTTCTTCCCGCCTCACCCTAAGAAATCTGCCTCAAGGCTACCACTAAAAAAGAAAACTGGAGGAGCTGGCAGGGGGCTATTACTCACTCTCTTGTTCCTGCAGGCTGTGGGCCAAGGAGTGGTCCTCCAGGACAGCAAAATCTCGGCACACTGCAGAGGATGAGGGAGAAGGGCAGACAGGAAAGCTCATTAGTAGCACTTCAACATAAAAAGAAAAAGGCTTTGCTCAGGACTTCAAAGAATCCATTCTAATACTTCAGGATGATCAACTTTATAACTGGCAATGTACAAAAGAATAATTAGTTGGTAAGAAGTCTTCATTCACACAAATCCAGATGGTATCTGCTCAATGCCAAGTACAGGTGTACAACAAAGTAACAAAATAATGGTGAGATCCTGGCCTATGAATGCGGTCCAGAAATTCTAATCCATGTCTATAAAGGGAGGGCAAGTACTGCTGTGACAGTAAAAGAGTTAAGAATGTTTTACATATTGCAGCTGAGAAAAATCTGAGTTTTTCCATGGTCAGAAGGATTAAAGGAAATCTGGCCTATGCCTCAGTGATCCCAGGTGACGCAGTGATAAAGAACCTGTCTGCCAATGCAGGAAATGCAAGAGAGGAGGGTTTGATCCCTGGATCAGGAAGATCCCTTGGAGCAGGAAATGGCAACCCACTCCATTAGTTTAAGATTAATCTAAAAAATTAGTCTTAATCTAAAATTAATACTGCCTTTAGTTTGCAAATAATAAAAGCTTTTGTAGTTTAATAAATGTGCTTCAGATAGTAAGGTAGTGTGACTCAGCGGTAAAGAAACCACCTGCAGTGCAGTAGACACAGATATGGGTTCAATCCCTGGGTCAGGAAGATCCCCTGGAGGAGGAAATGGCAGTCCACTCCAGTATTCTTGCCTGGGAAATCCCCTGGACAGAG